>NW_016807049.1:1450127-1466576 GCF_001698545.2 Rhinopithecus bieti
CACAGCACTCTGGGAGGCCGAGGCAGGCAGATCACCTGAGGTCAGGAGTTTGAGACCAGCCTGGCCAACATGGTGAAACCCCGTCTCTACAAAATTACAAAAATTAGTCAGACATGATGGCGGGGTGCCTATAATCCCAGCTACTCAGGAGGCTGAGGCAGGAGAATTGCTTGAACCCGGGAGATGGAGGTTGTAGTGAGCCGAGATTGCACCATTGTACTCAAGCCTGGGTGACAGAGCGAGACTCCATTTCAGAAAAGAAAAGAAATCAGCTTTCAAAATGGAGAGAATTCAGTCTAGAGTTATGATGATGTATCTTTCAATGGCCTAAGACATGGCTGGTTTTAATGTGTAGAAAACCTGAAGCTTCCAGTACAAAGTTTGGCTTAGTGAAGCTCATTAGTCACTGGGTATCTCTTGTTCTAAGTAAGGAAATTGAGGTAAATACTCTAGTGCACTAGAACAATGCTGTAAAAAAAATAAACACATAAAATAACACAAAACAAAATCCAGGCTTGTATCTCCTGTCAATCTTCCTGCCAACAACATTCCTTGCTATTCCTAAAAAATTAGAATTTGGCAGATGATCAGAAATACAGGAAAGATCATACTGAATATTCAAAATGTGTAAAACTATGATGCCAGGAGGTATATCCCAGCCTTTTTCATTATTGGCAAATTTACCACCAGATGCTAATAGCAGATTGGCTTGTAAAGTTAATGAGACTGAGCAGCTTTCCTGTGTCATTTTGCCGCAGTGCCACGGAGAGATACTCTCTCAGCCAGCTGGAGATGACACTGAATAAATTCAATGCTTTTTCACTCCATTTCTTTAGCTTTGGCTAAAAGGAAGGGAAGAGCAGAGGATCTCCCAGAGCGGTGAGAAAATGGCTGTTGAAGGATTCTTTTTTTTCCCTATCTCTGTATAAGCAAGTCTATGGATCACTCGAGTCCTCCAGCGAGGGAAGATGTTTTGGGGAGATAAGCATCAATATATTTTTAATATTGAAGTAGAATATTATTAATTTGTTATTCAATAAAACATAGTCCAAAAGTGTGAAGTAAATATGAAATCCTATATTGCACTATTTAAATTTGATCATCTTGCAGCCTTCAATATACTGCAAGGCATGATTGGAATGTTAAGGTGGAATCAAATAAATTAGCTCTCACAAAAATCTCTTTCAGTTGTATTAGTATACTTGGTCTTGGAAAAAAAAGTCTGACTGTTTTCTGCAGGTCAGGAGACACCTTAATAAATTAATCATTACCTGTTATAGTCAACACACATTATTTATATTATTTATAACATTAATAAAGTTCAAATCTTCAGCCCTGACTTTGACTTGAATTTAAGACATATTTATCCAATTGTCTTTATGACCTTTCAACTTAATGTTAATTTCAAACTTATTGTGTCTAAAAGAGAATTTTGTTTTGTACCCCCAACTCTTCCTGTCTCATAAAAGTCATTCTTTATTGTTCTCTTTCCCTCGGTGCTCACGTTCAAATCCATCAAGATTTGAGACAGAGTCTGGCTCTGTTGCCCAGGCTGGAGTGTGGTGGCATGATCTTGACTCACCGCAACCTCTGTCTCCTGGGTTCAAGCCATTCTCCTGCCTCAGCCAACTGAGTAGCTAGGTTAACAGGTGCCCATCACCACACTCAGCTAAATTTTGTACTTTTAGTGGAGATGGGGTTTTGCCACATTGACCAGGCTGGTCTCAAATTCCTGACCTCAAATAACCTCAAATAACCTGCCCGCCTCAGCCTCCTGAAGTGCTGGGATTACAGCCATGAGGCTATACTTTCAAAATACATTCCAAATCCAACCCCTTGACACCTCTCTATTGTTGTCACATTATTCCAGTCAACTCTCATCTCTCACACAGATGATGGCCATATCCTGGCTGGCCAGAGTAATCCTTCTGCCTCCACTCTTGATCCAATACAGTCCACACCTCACAAGACAGGTAGGGTGATCACTTTAAATCATGAGTTCATTTATGTTATTCACATACATTTATGTTATTCACATAAGATACATTTCTTATCACACTTAGAAAAAACAATACACACTTCTCAGACCTCCAAGACTTACAAGAGCTGCCTAAATTCCCAAACACATTTTCCATCACTTCTCTTGTAAATGTGCTCCAGCTCACTCACTTTCAGTCTTCCTTGAGCAAGCCTGCATGGTTCACTCCTTCACACCATTCAGTTCTGTTTAAATTTCATCTCCTGACTCCACTGTCTAGAATTGATCTTTGTATTATCTGTTGGAAGTTCCACTACAATGTGATGAGGCACTGAATTACTATTTTCTCTTATTTGTGTACGTTGTGCTTTCAGTGTCTATGAATTGCTTCTTTCATAAAAAAGTTTATATCCTTCATTAAATCTGAAAACTCCTCAGGCGTTCTTTCTGTAAATATTGTCCCTCCCACATTATCTCTATTCTCCTCTTTGAGGATTATGATTAGTTGTCTCTTAATCTTTTTTGTTTTATATAAGTTAATAATTTATAAAGACCCCACATTTCAATTCAAAATAATAAAATGAGAATTTATTAGTAACAACAAGATGTTTTAATTAGTTTTTATTCTCCTGCTTAACTATCAATGAAATGTTCATATTGGTCAGTACAAAAATGAGACTTTCATAATAAATGTACTTAACATTTAAATATTTTACAAATCTATATATTAAATACAAAAACTAATTTCCTAGAGTCTAATAGATACAAAAAAACTTCATAAAACATAAGTGTAGAGCTCAATAAAATATAAGCTTTGTAAACTCTCAGGTCAATAACTAGAACATTGCCAACACTCCAGAAGTTCCAAACAAATAAATGGAATGATTACAAATTTTGATAAATACTCTGAAATATCGAGATTTAAAATAGTAGGGAGATGTACTTTTACTGGTAGACATAGGCACTTATGTATATTCTGAGGGGAATGATCCAGTAGTGAAGGAGTGATGACTAAGGCAGAATCAGGAGCAGGTAACATGGCTTATACCCTTGAGAAGAAGGCAGTGTGTAAAGTGCTGCATAGATTTTCTAGGGCAGGACATTGATAGAAGGATGAGTACTTCCTGTACTGAGTTAGGAAAGAAGAAGAAAATGGACACAAGAAAGGATAGAGTTGTAGTTATATTGGAGTAATATCCTTATCTGATGACTCTTCTATAAGATCATTTTTTCTCCTGAATATAGATATAGGGAGAGCCTAAATATTTTAAAGGAATGTGAAATAATGGTTTCAAGAAAGGGGAGATAGGCATATAAGGATGGCCAGAGAGGGATGAGTGACTAGTTGAGTTTAGGAACCATTGGTTTAAAGCACAACCAGCTGATCTGATTGAGTATTTCTCCCCCAGAGTTGTGAATCTGTTAAGGCAAACTTACAGATAAGGTAGGTGCTAGGATTCCTTCAGGCCTGGCATTCTGACTCTTGGACACAATTAAGAGAAAGAAAGATAAGCAAGTTAAAGATTTTGCAAAACAGAAATTGAAATTATTGATCTTAGATTATTTGGATGGATATATTTGCTTTTATTTCTTTCATTTTCTACTGGATATATTTATTCATGTATACATATTTTCCATAAATATTTACCAAGTACCTCTTTTTGTATTAGGCACTATTTTAGATGTTAGAAATTCATGCTATTGAAAATTTAGCATTTCTTCTATTTGAACAAAATACAAAACAATTTCTGCTCTCAGAGAACTTATACTCTAGATTTACATGCATATTCTAATGTTAGATTTTGATCGTTTGCATGTCCTTGCCACATTGATCTGGTGGTCACCTCTGTACATTTTGTTCACTTAGTGTCACACATACAAAATGAAATAAACCAAGTAGTCATTGTCTATGATGCTTTTAATTTCTATATTTTACTTAGAGTAGAGCCATATATACGGAATCATGTGTAAAAGCTAAGTTATGAGCACTCTTACGGATGGGCCTGCATATACGTGTGTTGTGGATGGTAAACTTCATCTCAATCTTTCTCTTAATGCGCATTTTACCCAGTGTATCTGGCATTCCCTGGTGTTATTAGCCACCTAGCTAATTTTTATGTGAACATATATGTATTAGCCTATTATACCATACACATTTGGTTTTGTGGGTTGGATTTTGGTCTTTGCCACTATCCAATAATCTCTTTATGAACAAACATTGTGTCTTAGACATCTTTTTATCTTTAATACCTTGTGCATTAATTCATTTTGTGTTGCTGTCAAGGAATACCTGGGGCGAGGTAATTTATAAAGGAAAGATGTTTATTTGGCTCTTGGTTGTGCAGGCTGTACAAGACGCATGGCCCCAGCATCTGCCCAGCTTCTAGTGAGGGCCTCAAGTTGCTTGCATTCATGGCAGAAGGCGAAGTTGATGCAGTGTGTGCAAAGATCCCGTGATGGGAGAGAAAGCAAGAGAGAGAAGGGGGAGGTCTTTTTAAAAATCAGCTTTCATGAAAACCGATGGATAACTGACTCACCCTCTCCTGAAGGGAGGGCATGAATCCAATCATGAGGGATCCATCCTCATGACCCAAACATGGATCCCACCTACAACAGGGGGATCAAATTTTAACATGACATTTTGGCGGACAAACATCCAAGTCATATCATTCTACCTGTGGCCCCCCAAAAGCATGTCCTTCTCGCATTACAAAACACAATCATTCCTTCCCAGTAGTCCCAACAGTCTTAGCTTGTTTCTGCAGAAACTTAAAAATTCAAAGTTCAAAGTCTCATCTGAGATTCAAGGTAAATTCCTTCCAGCTGCAAGACTGTAAAAGCAATAACAATAATAAGTTATTTACTTCCAAGATACAATGGTGACACAGGCATTGGGTAAACATTCCCATTCTAAAGTGGAAAAATAGGTCAAAAGAAAGGGGTAATAGGCCCCACATGAGACTAAAACCCAGCAGCATAGACATTAAATCTTAAAGCTCCAAAATAATCTCCTTGCCTCCATATTCTATGTCCTGGGCACACTGGTGTGAGGGTGAGCTCCTGAGGCTTTGGACAGCTCTGTACTCATGGTTTTGCTAGGTACAGCCCATGTGGCTGCTCTTGTGGGTTGCAGCGGAATGCCTGTAGCCTTTCCAAGCGAAGATTGCATGCTGCCAGTGTCTCTATAATTCTGGAGTCTCCGTGGCAGTCTTGCTCTCTCCTCTCCATTAGGTATTGCCTCAGTGGGGACTCTGTGGTGGCTCTGCCTCTGGGGCAGTTTTCTGTCTGTGCTCCCAGGCTTTCCAATATATCGTCTGAAATCCAACTGGAAGCTACCAAGCTTCACCATTCTTGCATTCTTTGTGCCTGCAGGCTTAACGCTATGTGGACACTACAAAGGCTTATGGTTTGCATTCTCTATGGTCAGGGTCTGAGCAGTACCTGGGGCTGTTTCAGTCATAGATAGAGTTGAGGCCTTCTAGGGCAACAGTTCCCCCACCCCATCCCCTGAAACCATTCTGTCATTCCATTCTCCTAGGCCTCTGGGGCTATAATAGGAGGGACTGCTTCAAAGATTTCTCAAATACCCTTGGGGCCATTTCCTCACTGTCTTGTTGGTTAGTAGCTGGCTCCCTTTTATCTGTGCTAATGTCTTGAACAAAAGGTCTCTCAGCTTTAACTTTGAATTCTTCTTCTAAAAATATTCTTTCCTGTTCTATCTCATGACCAAGTTGCAAATTTTTGAAATTCGAATGCACTGCTTCCCTTTTAGTTATCAATTCCATCTTTAGGCCATTCCTTTGCTCCATTAATTCAGATGATTCAGAGTAAGCAATTACAAGTAGCCATGCCACTTCTTGAATGCTTTCTGCTTGGAAATTTTTACCTCCAGATTATCACTCTTAATTTTGACCTTTCTCAAAGCCCTAGGGCATGGACACAAGGCAGCCAATTCTTTTCTAAGGTGTAACAAGGGTGACCTTTGCTCAGGTTCCCAATAATTTCCTCATTTCCAGCTCAGACCTGACAGCAGGGCCTTTATTGTATATATTTCTGTAAACATTTTGTTCACAATCACTTAACCACTCTCGAAGAAGGCCCAAACTTTCTTTCACCCTTTAGTCTTTTTCTGAGCCCTCCAAACTCTTCCAACCTCTTCCCATTATTTAGTTCCAAAGCTGCTTCCATATTTTCAGTTATGATTTTAGAAACATTCTATTTCACTGTACCAATTTTGTGTCTTAGTTCAGTTTGTTGCAATAAAGGAATATCTGAGGCTGGGTAGTTTATAAAGAAAAGAAGTTTATTTGGATCACAATTGTGCAGGCTGTACAGAAGCATGTCACCTGCAGCTGCCCAGTTTCTGGTGAGGGTCTTGGGTTTTTCCTTTCACAGCAAAAAGTGAAGGGGAGCTGGCCTGTGCAGAAATCATATATAGAGAGAGGCAGCAAGAGAGAGCGGGGAGAAGTTGGGCTGTTCTTAATAACCAGCTGTCGAAGAAGAGAATGCAATCATCCCCCTCCCAAGGCAGGGCAATGATCTTTTCATGATGGATCCATCTCCATGACCCAGTCACCTCCCGTTAGGCTCCACCTCCAACACTGGGATCAATTTTCAAAATGAGGTTTGGGGAGACAAATATCCAAACCATAGCACCTTGCATATTTCTTAAAATTTAGTAAACATTCAATACAATTTATTTATTTGTTTGTTTATTTATTTATTGAGACAGAATCTCACTTTGTCATCCAGGTTGGAATGCAGTGGTGCAATCTTGGCTCACTGCAGCCCCCGCCTCCCGGGTTCCAGCGATTCTCCTTGCCTCAGCCTCCCGAGTAGCTGGGACTACAGGCCTGTGCCACCATGCCTGGCTAATTTTTGTATTTTTAGTAGAGACAGGGTTTCGCCATATTGGCTAGGCTGGTCTTGAACTCCTGACCTCAAGTGATCCGCCTGCCTTGGCCTCCCAAAATGCTGGGTTACAGGCGTGAGACACCGTACCTGGCCTCAATACATTTTAAGTGAACAAATGGATGATAGTAAACGTTTTGGGCATATTGTGGAAAATATTAAATTTTAGGACTTGGTGACTGGATTTTGTCCTTTCTTGTTTTAGGTCCTTATAAATCTGGATTGCAAAATTCAGGGATGTTATGAGACAAGGAGTGATGTCTGAGTAGGGCCTTGCCAGGTGGACATAGATGCTTGCCAGATAGACAAGGAACAGAGAATGATATTCCTGGCATAGTAAACAGCCTGTGCCAAGGCGCAGAGTCAAGAAACAATACAGCGTGTCAGGGGATTCTAAGTTGTCTGTATTGCTGGAGTATAAATTGTGAGGTGGGTTGTGTGGGAGATGAGTTAGAAAGGTGGCAGAAGAATAGAAGCAACAGCATTTTATGCAGAAAGCTTTGTAATTTGAAGCCCTAAAAGCCTGCAGCATCTCTGCAGCCAGTTCATCTTTACAGAGATTTCTACATGAATAGGCAATGACCTGCCAAGACAAGCATGGAACCCAACCAGAGGGCAAAGCAAAGCAAAGTCAGCCAGGCCCCATCCCAGTGTGAGAGCTGTCTTCTAGCTAGTCACAGATAGAAGACTTAATGAACTCTCGGTAAGGAGTTTGTCATTAAGCAAAAGAACGACTGGGTGATGTATATTTTATCAGTAGTAAGGCATATTTCTATGTAGTTTATCATGTGAGGAAGTGGATAATTTGAACATATGTGCCTTTCAGTTGCTTAGAGTTCCATGGTTTCCACTTACCAGAAGTAGATAATAACACTGGATGTTGTGAAACTGTTAAAAAAAAAAAGGGAAATGAGATAGGGCTAACCAACTCTTCATCACAGTCTATACCTGGGATGAGTTTGCCAGCCACAAGTGAGTTCACTTGGACAAATTGTTCACTGAGCTGCTACATTAAGTTGGGTACTACATACACAGAGATAATGAGGACACAATTATTGACCTTGAAGATCTTATGGAGCTTACGGGTCCTGATTAGTCAAGTGGTTTCTGAATGGGTACCATTGTTGATTTGGGTATCACCTGGAAGGAAGCCTCACAGAAGTTGAAACAGTGATTGAGATTAAGAATGAAGATCTGTCTTACAGAATGTGCTCTGCCATGAATCTTTAAAATATGGAGCTGTATTACTAAGTGACAAGGCAAACACAAAGGAACAGGAAATCATCTAATGTCTCCATGTACTTCACATTGAGATTTTGAACACGTTAATGTTTTACCAATGAACCTCAGAAATGTGTACGATTTTTTTAAGAAATTTTTTGTTTTGTAATCCCAGCATTTAGGGAGGCTGAGGTGGACGGATCACCTGAGGTTGGGAGTTCAAGATCAGCCTGACCAACATGGTGAAACCCCATCTCTACTAAAAATACAAAATTAGCCCGGACGTGGTGGCACATGCCTGTAAGCCCAGCTACCGAAGAGGCTGAGGCAGGAGAATCGCTTGAACCCAGGAGGTGGAGGTTGCAGTGAGCCGAGATGGCGCCATTGCGCTCCAGCCTGGACAACAAGAGTGAAACTCTGTCTCAAAATAAAAAAAATAATAAAAAATAAAATAAAATAAAAATTTTTTTGTAGATTGCAATTATCACGGTTCTTTAAAAATACAGAGCCAACAGGATATGGATACATAACTAGATAGATGTTGATACAAATATATGAGAGGATTTGTTATGGGAATAGGCTCAGATGATCAGGAAGGTCAAGAAGTCTCATGATAGACCATCAACAGCTGGAGAACCGGGGAAGCCATTGGAATAATTCAATTTAAATCTGCATCCCTGAGAACCAGGCAATCCGATGGTGCAAACCTCAGTCCAAGGAAGAAAGCCTGAGAACTTGGCAGCGGCTTCAGGACACTGTAAGTCCCCAAATTAGAAGGCCAGGGAACCAGGAACTCCAGTGTTTGAGAGCAGGAGAAGACGGATGTTCTGGCTCCAGATGAGAGAGAGAGCTGCCCTTATTCCACCTTTTCATTTTATCTGGGCCCTTGACAGATTGGATGACACCTGTCCAAATTGGCGAGGGAGGATCTTCTTGACTCCATCTGCTAATTCAAATGTGAATTTCTTGAAACACCCTCACAAATGTACTGAGATGTAGTGGGTGTTCCTTTATAAAGACGGTGTATCCCTTGAACCCAACCAAGTTGACACCTACGATTAACCATTATCCAGATGAAAGAGAAGCCAACTACACAAAGGTGAATTATATTCACCTTTATTCCTTCCTAGATATATAATCCACAAGCTAAATTTATTATTTGTTCCAATTGTGTTTTCATACCTTTACTACGTATGTAGGTATTCATAATAAATACATAGTATTTATGATGTTTTATGTAAGAGAACATATATGTTACTTTACAGAAGAGAATATATATGTTAATTTGCTATATATTGCTGCTTAGTTGTCCTTTTGTAAATACATTATAATTAAATTATGCAATCCCTTATTGATTAAATTTTATGTTATCTTTTTCCCTCCCTCCCTCGCTCCCTCCTTCCTTCCTTCCTTCCTTCCCTCTTTCCTTCCCTCCTTCCCTCTTTCCTTCCCTCCTTCCCTCCTTCTTTTCTTCCTTTTCAACAGCATCCTGGTGCGCATTATTTTACCTGCTTCTCTCCATATATGTGTGTGTTTTTATAGTGTAGATACCTGGTACTGGGACTTCTGCAACTTAGGATGTTCTCATCTTTATTATTTTGACCTGATATTAGAAAATTGCCCTCCAGGCTGGGCGCGGTGGCTCACGCCTGTCATCCCAACACTTTGGGAGGCCAAGGCGGGTGGATCACTAGGTTAGGAGATTGAGACCATCCAGGCTAACATAGTGAAACCCCATCTCTACTAAAAAAAAAATACAAAAAATTAGCTGGGCGTGGTGGCAGGCACCAGTAGTCCCAGCTACTCAGGAGGCTGAAGCAGGAGAATTGCTTGACCCTGGGAGGCAGAGGTTTCACTGAGCCGAGATGGTGCCACTGCACTCCTGCCTGGGCGACAGAGGGAGACTCCGTCTCAAAACAACAACAAAAAGAAAGAGAGAAAATTCCTCTCCAAAGTGGTTGAACTAATGTATACTTCCATCAGAATTATCAAAGAATTTCCATATTCTTACACAAGTGTCAACCTTTGGTATGATGAGGCTTTCAACACTTATATGCCTATTTGTTATTTTTAGCATTCATTGTATTTCTGTTTTAGTTTGTTCAACCAGTGAGATTGAGCCTCTTCATATTTATTAGCTACTTGGGCTTCTTTGTCTGAACATTGCTTTTTCATCCCCATTTCCAAGATTTCCTTCATTAGGCCATAAGGAATGATGATTTAGAAATGTACAAACCAACCCTTCTTGCCCTAACACGTATGGTGCTCACATTCACATGGTTCTACAAAATTTTGACAATCATTTAGAAAGACAAATGGTTTTCTTGAAAGAAAAAAAAAAGCAATATTTTCAATTTATGCATAATCCAAGTCACTTGTGTAAGAATGTTAAATCTTTTTAAGTAAGAGATAGTCAATAAAAGTCATGGATCCCCAAGAGACTGATTACTGCATTTAGGGAAGCAGTACTGGTCATTTGGTATGTAGAAAAAGTGGAGGGAAAAGATAAAAATAGTTTTACTATAATTAAGAACTCTAGTTTTAGAGCATAGTTTTATATAAAAAATAAATTCCTGATAAGGAAAATGCAATGATGTGAATGCAGAGGCCAAATTGACATATTTCTGTTTATTTATTAGGCAGCTAACGATTATCTTTTGTTAGCTTCTATAGAGTATTATGTAGATTACCAAATAATGTAGTTGTTAAGATACCACCTAGCAACAGCAACAACCATGGTTGTCAATGCAGCTCTCCTCCATTTAGTGACTCAGGGATATAAGTTCCTCCCATCCTATAATTTCTCATCCCCGGGGCTCACAAGTACTCTGCATCCGCTGGTGGGGATTCAGAGGTGAGGAATTCACACTCACTTCCTAACTCTCTTAGCCTAGCAATCATCCACATCACTTCAACTAATAATTGTGAGTGAGGACTAGTCACATAGTATGACTTACATGCAAGGGAGGATGAGAAATTTAGTCCCTGGCTGGGAAGTTGTTTTCAGCAATAACTTTATCATACTTAAAGGAGAATCTTAAGTTTTTAGAAGCTATTAGGTATTTCTTTAATTTTTGCTTTTCTTTTTTGAGACAGAGTTTCACTCTGTCACCCAGGCTGGAGTGTAGTGGCACAATCTCAGCTCACTGTAATCTCCACCTCCCAGTTTCCGGTGTTTCTTGTGCCTCAGCCTCCTGAGTAGCTGGGATTACAGGTGTGCATCATGACACTAGGCTAAGTTTCATATTTTTAGTAGAGACAGAGTTTCACTATGTTGGCCAGGCTGATCTCCAACCCCTGACCTCAGGTGATTCTCCCACCTTGACCTCCTAAAGTGCTGGAATTATAGGCATGAGCCACCACGCACAGCCACTATTTCTGTAATGCAGGAACATTTGTTTCATAATAATTTACCTAGTATGAGGAACATTTTTTTCAAAGCACTCAGTTAACGTCCTGGTTGTTTAGTTTAATATACATCGCTAGCTTCATCTTCTGCTAGTACTGTTTCTTCAGCCCACGTGTCAGCTGATAAGAAAATGTTTCCTACCAAGACTTTTCTGTCACTTACTCACCCTGATGGCACCTAATCAATCATTGTTTAAGTCTCAAGTCACACTGTACTTTGATAATCCTTAACATTATTATCATTTCTACTTAAATGCCCTTTCACTATGAACCCACATCACTCAAAATATCTGTATATTGCTTCTCCTAAATTGGGCTACAATTTTTCCTCGTGATACCTGAATGCCAAACAGAACTGTAAGCATCGTTTAGCCGGGGAACACTTGCAGCCTCTGCCCCAGCACAGCATTTGCTCAGTCCAAGTGTTCTGGCGTGAACAGAGATTTGAATAAATAAATTAATGCATCCCATCTCCCCTCTCTAGTAAATGGGCTCTATGAGAGTAGAGACTGTGTTCATTTTGCTCCCAATTTGCCTTCACTTGTCACCATAACTAGGCAAAATAAGCATCCAATATACATGTGTTGGATAAACAAACAGGAATCTCAATAGAGCAGTAGTCCTGGGAGTGCGGGGAGAGGGAGAAAGGGGAAATACCTAAAATTCCTCTAAAAGGTAAGGATCAAAGTCTCATAAAACAAGTGGTTATCATAAAGAGAAAGAAATATATCCAAAAGCTAGGATCTGAATTGGTGAGCTGGTAATGTAGAACAGGAATTTTCTAAAGTGGAGCTGGTGTGTTCTCTTAATGAATTGGGGGATCCTGTTGTTAACTTCATGAGGAACTACTGCAGCATACTGGGAAAATGAGAAACTAAAAGAATGGCTCCAAATCGTCTTTTAAGGAGATGTGGAGCTTGTAAAAGAAAGTTCTCCAATGCTTTAAGATAGAAGTTTACAAATTTTTGTAAAAGGCTGCATATCTACAAAACTGATGTAGTCTAGCCAGAAAAAGGCAAAAACTGTATGTGTGTGCATATACACACACACACACACATATAACTATATATATATGCATATATATGAATTTAAATTTCAACTTTTATTTTAGCTACAAGGAGTACATATGCAGATTTGTTGCATGGGAATATTGCATGCCGCTGAGCTTTGGAGATGGATCCTGTCACTCTGGTAGTAAGCATAATACTTGATAGGTAGATTTTTAACTCAACCCCTCCCTTCACCCTCTAGTAGTGCACAGTCTATTGTTTCTATATTTATGTCCATGTGTGCTCAATGCTTGGCTCCCACTTATAAGTAAGAACATGCAGTATTTGGTTTTCTATTCCTGCATTAATTTGCTGAGGAGTATGGTCGCCAAATCCATCCATGTTGCTGCAAAGGACATGATTGTAGTCTTTTTTATGGCTGCATAGCATTCCATGGTATAACAGAAATCAACAAGCAAAACACAAGTAATTCCATTAAAAATGGGCAAAGGACATGAAGAGACACTTCTCAAAAGAAGACATACAAGTGGACAACAAACATATGAAAAAATGCTCAGCATCGCTAATCATCAGAGAAATGCAAATCAAAACCACAATGAGATAGCATCTCACACCAGTCAGAATGACTATTATCGAAAAGTCAAAAAACAACAGATGCTGGCGAGGCTGCAAAGAAAAGGGAATGATCATATGCTGTTGGTGGGAATGTAAATTAGTCCAGCTACTGTGGAAAGCAGTTTGTTGATTTCACAAAGGACTTAAAACAGAACTACCATTTGAGACAGCAATCCCATTACTGGGTATATACCCCTCACCACACACACAAAAAATCATTCTACCAAAAGGAAGCATGCACTTATATATTCATTGCTGTGTAATTCACAATGACAAAGACATGAAATCAACCCAGGTGTCCATCAACGGTAGATTAGGTAAACAAAACAAAATATTTTGAGTTTCTTTCTTTCTTTCTTTCTTTCTTTCTTTCTTTCTTTCTTTCTTTCTTTCTTTCTTTCTCTCTCTCACTCTTTCTTTCTTTCTCTCTCTCACTCTTTCTTTCTTTCTTTCTTCTCCTTCTTTCTTTCTTTCTTTCTTTCTTTCTTTCTTTCTTTCTTTCTTTCTTTCTTTCTTTCTTTCTTTCTTTTTCTCCTTCCTTCCTTCCTTCCTTCCTTCCTTCCTTCCTTCCTTCCTTCCTTCCTTCCTTCCTTCCTTCCTTTTCTCTCTCTCTCTCTCTCTCACTTGCTTGCTTGCTTGTTTGTACATCGAACTTGTATTTTTCCAGGCACTCCACTATGTACTATAATTAAACAGTATATAAAAAAAATAGTCCTTGATCTCATGGCTAACAGTTCATTGACCTCTGCTTAATATCTTCTTGGGCTGTATAATATAGAGTCTTAATTTTTGGAATAAAGAAATAATGCTAATTTTGTGAATACATATTTACTTTTTATTTCTATGTTTGCAAAGTCTCTTGGTATTCATATGTGCTTTTCTTCATCTCTACCTTATTACTTAATGAATACTACTTTAAAATAAGTTGTATTTATGCATTTTATTCAATAAAACTTTAAGATAATTATGTTTTATTAACCTCTAGAATTTCTGCTCAAAATGCAAGTGCTGGGCTTTTTCATTTGAAGGAAAGTTGCACTATTTATTCATTCACTATCATGTTGTGTATTAGGCATATTCATGGATAAACAAGAAAATTTTCTTGCCATCCGAAAGCTCACAGTCTAATAAATGGCCAGCATATACATAAAATAACAATACAGTACAAATTATCCTGTGAAAGATGTTAGTGCAGTGCTGGATAGGTGCAAAGTATAGTGAGGAAAAATTTATCCACAGCAGGCATCATCAAACTATGACCCTTGAGGAAAATGTTTCCTGCTGTCTGTTTTTGTAATAAAGTTTTATTTGAACAGTGCCATAGCCATTCAAACATGTATTATCTATGGCTCTGCTCATGCAACAATGTCAGAGTTGAGTAATTGTCACAGTGACCAGGCTAGTAAAAATCATTACTAAAATATTTACTATGTTGACCTTTAGCGAAAAAAATTACTAACTTCAGAAAAGATTTCATAGTTGAAATAAATCTTGTAAACATGAGTAACAGTGATGGCCAGAGAATAGAGTTTAATGAGATACTAAGACTAGACAAAGAAACATGATCATTGTCCTAGTTAGGGTATAGGCTCTGATTGTGCTAAAGAAACAAATGAACAAACAAAACCCCCAAACAAAAAACAAAACTGAAGTAAAGCAGAACATTGTGAAGAACCTAGGGGACACGCAAACGCATCTGATTGTTTTCTTCATGGGTAATAGAGATGTCTGAAGAAATTTCAGCGGGTCAAAGGCATACTCACATTTAATCTTGAGAAAGATTACCCTGGCAGCAATATATAGAATATATCGGTAAAATTACCAGATGCAATTCAGACTGTATGTGCCCAGACTATTTTCTTGGCAATTCTGATTTAGTTGGTCTGAAGTCAAACCTGACACTTGCATTTGTAGAAAAGATTTGTAAGTAATTTCTGTTACACGTTTCTGATTAAAAGCGACGATACCATATCATGTAGAAATCATCAAAATAATTCTGATATGAGATAAAAAGTATGTAAATAAGGGCAGTTCAGCAGGAGTAGGAAGTGGTTACATGCTTGCATATTATCAACAGGATGAACATATGTGCCCAGTTATTAGTTACATATAAGAGGCAACAGAAATTGGGGCACATTTTTTTTTTTTCTTTTGGAGACGGAGTCTTGCTCTGTTGCCCACGCTGGAGTGCGGTGGCACCATCTTGGCTCACTGCAAACTCCGCCTCCTGTGTTCACACCATTCTCCTGCCTCAGCCTCCCAAGTAACTGGGACTACAGGCCTTTGAGGCACATTTTAAGCTTTAGTTACTAGATGGCTTCTAGTCCCACCCATAAAAATAGAATCTCTAGATGAAGGGGTAATTTTAGGGCACAAAAGTATGAGACTGAAACTAAATATGTAATGTTTGAGGCATGTTTGGTATTGTCCAAGTGGAGACTTCCCATTAAGCAATAGAATCTACAGGTTTCTCATTCAGGAAAAGCTTGGAGTTGAATCAGATATTGAAAGGTTGTAACATTAGAGGTCACTAGATTTCTGGGGACAGATACAATCTGTCACGGAAATCATGTAGACTTTGACAAGAAAACTCAGGGAGAGAATTATAGGAAATACCCACTACTCAAGGGCAGGAAGAGTTTCTGGAAAGAAATGGTACAGTTTATAACGGATAATTGTAATTTTGGATATGGGAATTAGTGTACATTAGACAAGCCCTCCTTTTCAGAACAATTCTAAAACATGGGTAAAAATACAAAAATTGTCCGAAGGCATCAGAGGGCTACCAATGCTGTGAGGACTGAAGGGTACAAGATCCTAAAGAACTGTAAAACTCACAGTGGTGTTCCTGACATCCAGCAATGCTTTTTCCACTAAGACATTTTTTCAAGTTTGTAAGTGGCTAACAAAATTCCAAGAAGCCAAAAAAGAATGACAGATAAGAGGTTGAGAAGCTAAATTGAGATTTCTAAAGTCCAATGGTAATACAAAAACAAACAAAAAAATGGAAAGGCCGGGCATGGTGGCTCAAGCCTGTAATCCCAGCACTTTGGGGGGCCGAGGCGGGCGGATCACAAGGTCAGGAGATCGAGACCATCCTGGCTAACATGGTGAAACCCCGTCTCTACTAAAAAATATATAAAAAAACTAGCCGGGCGAGGTGGCGGGCGCCTGTAGTCCCAGCTACTCGGGAGGCTGAGGCAGGAGAATGGCGTGAACCCGGGAGGCGGAGCTTGCAGTGAGCTGAGATCTGGACACTGCACTCCAGGCTGGGCGACAGAGCGAAACTCCGTCTCAAAAAAAAAA
>NW_016807049.1:1466623-1488854 GCF_001698545.2 Rhinopithecus bieti
ACAAAAAACTAGCCGGGCGAGGTGGCGGGCGCCTGTAGTCCCAGCTACTCGGGAGGCTGAGGCAGGAGAATGGCGTGAACCCGGGAGGCGGAGCTTGCAGTGAGCTGAGATCTGGCCACTGCACTCCAGCCTGGGCGACAGAGCGAGACTCCGTCTCAAAAAAAAAAAAAAAAAATGGAAATAAAAATCCACTTTTTGACATCCAATCCAGAATTTTCCTCTAAGAATCAACCCACCTAAATGCTTTATCTTAAGATTAAGTGTGAAATTGAAAATGAAATAGCCCTCAATCTCACAGAGAATTTAAAATTTTCACTACACTAGTTTCTGCAAAATATTGAGCATTGAATGACTAATTACCAGTCATATGAGAAGACAAGACCCTAATGACCAAAATCAAGAGAAAATTGTGAGATTCAGGTACTGGAATTTTTGGATATAGATTTAAAAATAACTGTAATTATGTTTTCAAGAAAATAGATGACAACATGAATAATTTTAGCAATGAATACAGTCTATGAAAATCAAATTGAAAATACGTAACTGAGAAATGTGATAACTAAAACTAGCAATACAATAGATAAAGTTAACTAGAAGACTACATATAGTTGAAAAGAAGATTAATGAACTGGAAGATAGCTTAGTAGAAAATATTCAGACTGAAACTCTTGGAGGCAGTCACTTATTTTACTCCAGAATTTTTCCCATTTGCCTCTACCCTTTGCTAATTTCGCATTGCAACCTTTCACTGTAATACATCATGATCCTGAATATGACTATATGCTGAATCCTAGGAATCCTCTTAGAGAACCATTGAGCTTCAGCCTGGTCTTGGGAATCCCCAATACAATATCAAAAACAAGGTGGTTTTTTTCCTAGAAATTAAAGATTTTTTACCATTCCACAATCAGCCAATGTAGTGCACCACATTAAAAGTAAAAGGATAGTTGTGTGATTATTCAGATAAATATAGAAAATGTACTTGAACTTTTAAGCATTCCGTTATAATTGAGGAAAAAAATCCTTACCAAAATACACATAGAAGAGAATGTCCTTCCAATAGAAGATTTCAACATAAAACTTACAGTAAACCTCAAACTAATGTTGAAATATTGAAACTGACTTCCAGAGATAAAAAACAGGAGACAAGGACCCACTATTAACAATTTTTAGTTCATGCTTAGGACAATAATGCAACAAAGTATACAAATTTCAGACAAACTTGTTCTTATTCGTGAATGACATGATTGTGTAGGTAGAAAATTAAAAAATGAACAGATGATCCATGTAAGTATATGTGAGCGAATTTAACAACGTCACTAGATATAAGAATTACATAAAACAGTGTATTTCTAGATTCCAGGAATGAACACCCCAAAACAAAGTTTTAAAAACATGATACCATTTACCATATCATCAACATAAAATAGCTAGCAATAAATCTCAACAAAATATTCAAAAGCCCTGTGTTCATTTTCTATGGTTGCATGCAAATTACCACAAACTTATTAACTGAAAACAATACAAAAGGATTTGTTTATGGTTCTATGGAAAGCTGGTACATGCAGCTAGTTTCTTTGCTGATGGTCCCAAGAAAGCCAAAATAAAGATGTCAGTCAAGTGGGATTTTTGTCTGGAAGCACTGGGGAAACATCCACTTCGACGTTCATTCTTGCTGGCAAAATTCAGTTCATTTTGGTTGCAGGATTGAAATTCCCACTTCATTGCTGGCAAATGGCCAAAGGCAATTTTCAGCTCCTAAAGGCCATCTATATATCTTGCCACATAGCACTGCTTGAACTTGAAGCCAGCAATGATATGTTTAATCCTTTCTCATGCTTTGAATCTTTGACGGTGTCCTTCTGACTGCTAGATCCAGATTTAAAGATCTGATGTCATTAGGTCAGTCTCACTGGATGATCTTATGTTAAAATCAGCTGATTTGGAAACTTAATTGCAAAATTAAGTTGCAAAAATTGCAAAATTCCTTTTGTCGTGCAATGAGACATGACCACGGAAGTGATATTTTATCATACATACAGATTCTTCCCACATTCAAGCAATGGAGATTATACAAGGAAAAAAGTCATTAAATTCTGCCTCCCACAGGCATGTATTGGAAAAACCATAAAATGTAATTTTGAGAAATTAAGATTTAAATAATCAGATTAATCGACAATGTTAATGGAATCTATATTACAAATTTGCTGATTCTTTCAAATTAAGCTGTATGTAGGTTTAGGTCCATTGCAATTAAAATGGCATCAGAAAATGAGATGCATTTGATAATTTAATTATAAATATGAATACATAAGATAACCAATATAATTTTGAAAAATAAATTTTGAGAACTTATACTAATAAAAAGCATTAGTCACTACGAAGGTATGCCAATACAATGCTGACAGGCAAGCAGACCAATAGAATACAATGGAGAGTTCAACATCAGTTCCAAACACATTTAGACACAATTTATGAAAATCGTGCACTACAGAAAGGGGAAACTACTGTTTACATAAAATGATGCAGTGTCAAGTGGGTATCTATATGAACAAAATAAACACAATTTACTTTGACTCTTATCACAACATAAAAAATATTTTATGCGGGTTATAGTATTGATGAGGATGTGGAATAACATTATTTGTGTAACAAAACTGTTAAATCTTTTTAGAACAATGCTTGGCAGTATGTATATAATAAAGCTGAACATATGCCTAACCTATGATTCAGCAATACTACTCTTGAGTAAAATGTGTATATATGCAGAGTTAGAACATATAAATACGTTCGCTGCAACATTATCAAAATAGCTCCAAACTGAAAATCATCAAGTAGTCCCCTAACATTAGAAGGGATAAATACATTCTTGTACATCCATAAAACAAAATACTACATTGCAATAAAAATGTGGGCATAAAACACTATGAATCAATCTCAATATAAAAAGTTAAAGGAAGAAAAGCCAGTCATTAATTCTGCATACTGGGTGACATTATTTTCTTACTGAAGACAGTGAGCTGGAGAAATGTGACCCACATCCAATGTTTATATTTTCTACTAATAAGCATGGTGTCATAATTGGAAATTCAATAGTCAGCTATAAACAAAGTTATAGTCAAATCCATCTATTTTTGTTTCTATTTTTGTCTCCTAAGTCTAAGGTTTTAATTAATCACTGGACTTTCTCCTTAAAAGAAATGATAATTAAATATTTATATAAATATAATTATGTACATGTCATATAGTATAATTATAAAATATTAAAGTATGCATTCATGGCATTCCCTTAATCCTCCCATGACTGGGTATAAATTTCAACCAAAAAACAATTTCTTCTTAATAATAAAAAGTTATGAAATGATAGTTTATTAGGAATATTAAAGAAGACAATTACATGCAGAGATATAATATTCTACTTAATGAAAAAGAGATATTTTAATGTTTCAACTCTCATATTTCTTTATATATTTATCACAATCCCCAACAAAATAAGCGTAAGATTTTAGAGAAATATTACTTTGACAAAACACAAAGGTTAGATTGTATGAGACTCTCAAATATGATGGCAGAGTAGCACCGATATTTATCAGAATATACTTAAATATACATTATATTATGATATAAATTTATACAATATATTAAACTTAAGGTTTATAGTAGGCCCAACACCTTATCAGAATAATAACTTAAATATACATTAAGTATTCTAATATTCCATTAACTATTATATGATTAAGTATTTTAAAAGCCCGTTGTATAATTATATATTATAAATAGTTAATCTATATTTAAGTATATTCTGATAAGTGTGGAGGCTGCTCTACTGTCATGCAATAAGATATACTGAAGTATATAAAATTATTCAAATACTTATAAAGATTACGAAGATAAAAGTTTTTGGATAAAAAAATCAGTTTGATCTGTAAAATATTACAAAATATGAAAACAAGCCAGAATAAGGGCTTTCAATGACTTTGATGGGTGATAAATATAATAAAATAACCAAATGCTTGGTCATAAGAATTAAAAGGGAATTACAGATATCTAAAATTTTGGTCTTTACAAATATAAAATGAGCACAAATATACTGCTACATCATTTCACAAGGAAAATTACAAAAGGTATACATTAATTTGTATTGCATGGATCTTCATAAAGAAAGAAAATCCTGAATGGATGCTATTGTAGAGAAAAACGTATTTTTAATAATGTGTACTATGTGGTAATACTGAGGAAATGCAAACCAATCCTATCACAGGATGCTTAAAGTGATTTCTAAGAAATACTTAACATTTTTGGGATTGTCTACCTTTCGGTACTCTGACTGTGACCACAACCAGCAGAGATTATAATCAAGTTAATTTTTTGTTAAAAACTATAATCTTTAAAATTTTATTTTTAATCAGTTAAGACATACTGGCATTGTGTAATGGGAATTGACTTGAGCTGGAAATCAAGATGTTAACTTATATGTGGTTCTAAATAAGTCCTTTACTAGATCTGAGACCTGGTTTCTTAATATGTAATGAATAAAGATAGATTTATATTTTTTTTACTTGTGAAATACTGATAAGGTATACTCAAGACTCAGGCAACCTGGGTCCTTACTTTAATTTTAATTACCTGGGGAAATTTGAGCGAACTTTGTGGCTTCATGGGACATTCTTAGCCTCGGTGGACTTTGGTTTGCTCTCCTGTAAAATGAAGCAGTTATTCTGAATAATGCTTAAGATTCTTATATTCTAATTCTAATATTCCATGTCTCTATTTTGCTGCTTCTGATTGCTGATTTGTGATATAATCACTTAAGTAGTTCTTTGATATGAAAGCACAACTAATAAAACATCTTAAAACATTATTATTTCTCAAGGTATTTCCTGCCCTTATCCTTTCCTCAAGTTTGTAGCCAAAGGTATTTTCCAGTGAGGCAATTTTATTCCTGTTACATGATACCAAAGCAGCAAAGAGCCCTTTCCAAAGCATAACCTAGATCTTTTTCTTGCTTCCCCTTTCTCAAAAACTCAATGATTTAAACCATTTTGAAATATCAGGCATTAAATTAGTAATAAGTGAAATTGCCCAAAGAGTGTAGAGAAGTTTTTTTTTTTAATTTTTATTTTATCCACACAGGTTGTTTCTATGCTTTATTAACTCCTATATACTGTGTTAAACAAAATTATGGGAGACCATATTGTTTGGGGGAAGAACCCCTGCACTAGGCCCCAACAGACCAGACCAAACCTAATGGAGTGACACATGCTAAATACTATACAATCAAACTGAAATTTTTAGAAGGCAGAGAGATCCCAAAACAGACCAGTTTTCCTAAAACAAGACTTCAGTCTACCTGACTCAGCATATTAAGGAAGTCTCCTCTGTTTAAACCTTTCCAAAAAAATAACCTGAAATAAGCTGATGTTAATCAATCAGGTGTTTCTTTGTTTTGGGGGTTTTTTGAGATAGAGTCTGGCTCTGTTGCTCAGGCTGGGGTGCAGTGGCATGATCGCGGCTCACTGCAACCTCTGCCTCCTTGGTTCAAACGATTCTCTTTCCTCAGCCTCCCAAGTAGCTGGGACCACAGGTGCGTGCCACCACTCTAGGCTAATTTTTTGTATTTTTAGTAGAGACAGAGTTTCACTATGTTGGCCAGTCTGGTCTCAAATTTCCGACTTCAGGTGATCCACCCAATCCCAAAGTGCTGGGATTACAGGCGTGAGCCACTGCTCCCAGCCTATTTATTTATTTATTTATTTATTTATTTTTCCTGTTCTTCTATTTCCCTGTTTTCACCTAATGAAACTCACTGCTCTGCAATTTCTTAGTTAGAGCTCC
Organism: Rhinopithecus bieti; assembly: GCF_001698545.2. NCBI lineage: Eukaryota > Metazoa > Chordata > Mammalia > Primates > Cercopithecidae > Rhinopithecus > Rhinopithecus bieti. Next base: position 1,472,459 of record NW_016807049.1, read on the forward strand.
CATCCTATTTTGTAGAATGGAGGTTGCCCCAATTCCTGAATCTCAAATAAAAACCAATTTGATACATAAACTAAATTTGCTGTAATTTTCTCTTTGACATCTTTATAGGTTTCTGTTTTGTTGCTTTTGTTGTGGCTGTTTTATCTTATTCCAGTTACTCTAAGGGTGAGGTGTGGAGAAGACTAGCTACCTGGGGCACCTCTCAGTTATTAGACAATAACTTGGTAGGTCTGCAATGTGAGTACATTAAGATAGTTTATTTGGGAACTACACATTTTTCAAGAGAGAAATCCTCAAATCTCAGAATTTGGAGGCATATCTCCTTGAGGAAGGAGAAGAGACAAGAGGTTCCAGAGTTCACAAGGGCATCTTTCACCCAATCCTTTTGTTTTCATCCCTGTGCTAATCTCCCTCTACCAACAGCTGCTGATATTACTAAGCCCAGAGCATTTATTGTTAAATTTCTGTAAATGTTAGATGCCTGATTTCCTGGGGGAGGCGAGGGTGTAGTGGGCTTACCCACTGGTATTTGTAGGATGTCAGTAACTTTCCAGTTGTCTAACTTTTCTACACTGACGTTTTCTTCATTCTTGAATAATTGCGCTTTTTCATTTCTGTATTGTAATTTTAGTGAGATTTTAGAAGGAAAGTAGACGGATATATGTGATGAGTCATCCATGTTTAACAGTGTTGGCCATGGCGATCTTGATGAAGTTAGCTAACCACTGTGCATCTATACCTTTTTTTTACTTTAATGCTATAATTAAGGTGAAATTAGAGAAGTTAGAGAAAGACTGAAATGGACCAAAATTATGTTAACCTAAAATAATAAAAAATGTCAGAATCTAGTTCAAAGAGCGTTTATTCTACTGAAAAGGTGCAGACTGCAGCTTGGGACACACCTCCAAGTTACCTTGAGGAGTGATCTTGAGAAAAAAAGAGAAGCTCAAGTTTGTGAAGAAAGAACAAATCAGGAGAGGGGGCAGATACAAAAGTTATTTGTCAGAAATTCTCATTTATTTACAGAAATAGCATTGGTTAGTGATTGACTAGACATAGTTAACTATATAGGGTGTATGGCATTTGATGGCTACTTGGTGTCAGTTAGTCTAGAGTCCACGTAGCAAGTGGCTTTAAGAGACCATTATTTCACTCAGGAGGGAGTGAGATGTGGCTGCTGTTACTTGTCTTTGTTTGTTTGTTTGTTTTGAGAGGGAGTTTCCCTCTTGTTGCCCAGGCTGCAGTGCAAGGGCAATATCTCGGCTCACTGCAACCTCCGCCTCCCAGGTACAAGCAATTCTCCCGTCTCAGTCTCCCAAGTAGCTGGGATTACAGGCATCCACCACCACGCCCTGCTAATTTTTTCTTTTTTGTTTTGTATTTAGTAGAGACAGGATTTCTCTATGTTAGGCTTGTAGCGAACTCCTGACCTCAGGAGACCCACCTGCCTCGGCCTTCCAAAGTGCTGGGATTACAGTCGTGCATCACCTCGCCTGGCCGTTGTTACATATTAAATGCCTTTCTGGGCATGATGGTTTAAAGAGGCTTGCATTTCTCAGATACAGTCTTTCTTTCTTTCCTTCCTTTCTTCCTTTTTCTTCCTTTCTACCTCTCCTTCCTTCCTTCCTTCCTTCCTTCCTTCCTTCCTTCCTTCCTTCCTTCCTTCCTTCCTTCCTTCCTTCCTTCCTTCCTTCCTTCCCTCCCTCCCTCCCTCCCTCCTTCCTTCCTTCTTTCTTAAATATTACTCAATGTTTACAAAAGAAAACTGGGCACTGCCAGAGTGTGTGATTCAATGGTGTCTCTTGTCCTTTCCTAGTCTTCATGCTACTTTAAAACTCTGTGAGTTGTTGAATACTGAAAGTAATACAAATGATTCTTGTCCATAAGAATACAGATTTCCTTGGGGAGAAGGCTGATTAGCACTCTGTTGATATTGACCACTTTTGCATCTATTAGGAAAATGTAGGCCAGCATTTCTAACTGGCCATATATGTTTCTGCTCTTCGGATTCTTTAAACCCTTGTAACATAATATTGGTTCCCACATTAATAAGTTAATATTTGACTTGTGTCCACTTTAAATTCTTATTATAATCATTATTATACCTTTTCAAGATTGACAATGTGAAGTTTGCAAACTGTAAAGTCCTAGACAACATTTTTTATTTTGTATCTTTTGGTGTTTTAAGAGCAAAATTATAGTTTTATATTTCAAATTGAAAAAAGGAAACATTATTTAAGAAATAATGACAATAAAATAGCTCACACAAATGAAGGTGGAGGAGGAGTAAGACAACATATTGAAGAAGATTTGCCATGTAGACATTCTGTCAAAGACCTAAACTTGAATCCAGATGGGCTTCATTTTAAAATGTAAACTTCACTAGTTACCGACAGAGTGATATTGGAGGGCTGAGCAATATCCTTATATCTGAATTTTCTCAACTCTAAAATAAGTATAACAATTTTAAAAAAGAAAATACAACTTCAGGACTTCCCAAATTTATTATACCAAGGGGAAAAGTGAAGCCTTAGAAATTGAGCCACATCACATGGCTGTTTTCCTGCTCTGGTGCATGAACTTCCTTCCTGATCTTGATGTAACGTTATATGTTAACTAGATGCCTTATTCTTTACTCAAACCTAAATTAAATGACACTGGAGATGGAGACCCCAGAGTGTCATCAATAGTAGACAATCGCATCTTCTATCTGCATGTCAGCCTTTTTATGGAAAATAATATAATTCTGTTCAGCACTTCTGTTTTTGCCTATATAAATGATCCTCATTTTTCCCCACATTAGGAGTACTGATGTAGCTCTGCTCTCCATATGGCCACCCTTACATTTTATGCTTAAATCAACTCTCTTTAAATTAGAAATTATTCCTTTTGATTATTTGAGGTTGGCATTTGAGGTTGACCACAAAGGAACCCAAAGTGAGCCTCCCGAGATCCTTGCTGCTTCACTGACATTCAGAGCTTTGGAACTGGCGTGAGTGGCTGTCACTTATCTGACTTTACTGGATCTGGCAGGTATCTCTGGAAGGCTTCTCTTGGGTTTTCTGTCTTCCTGGCTTTGGCTGAGATTCAGACTTTATTCAAGCAACCTGAATTAAAGCTCTACTTTTAAAGGTAAGAGTTTCGTCTGTTATTTCTCTAAAATGTCTGCTGTTTACAGGTTTCACTCTCCTTTGAGATTAAGGTTCCATGTGTCTTACTTGCTAAATTATGAAACATTTATTTTCTGGCTCAAATTTGGTCAAAGAAAAAACAGAGAGAAAGTGAATCTTTGTTGCGTAAGCTATATTTGTGGTTTTAAACTGGCCAAGTTCTGAAGCTTAGTTCAGTGGACATATCTTAACCAAATTTCCCATACAATCTTGGGTCACTTAAGAAGAAAACCCATATTGTGGACAATTGTTCATCCCAAATTGAGTCTTTCTCCTTGGGAGAAATTCACCATAAAAATACCAGATGGGTTTATATGTAATACTTATAGTGTCAACTCATGTTGTTATTTTAAAATCATCTCATATAATTCATAGAACCCCAAATTATAATGGCCAAAGTAGATACCTTTAAAATGCCGAAACTAATTTACTTGCATGCTCAGTTTTAAAAAGCCAACTCCAAGATAAAGCAAAATAATCAAGAGAGTTATTTTCAAAGGTACTTAAAAGTGTCCAAAAGAGGTTCTGATAAAGTTTTTTCTTTATAAGAAAAAGTAAACAGTTGTTTCAGTTTCTAAATGTAAAAAAACTGCTAAAATTCATCCTTTTTCTTCCTCAGGTTCTCCTTCTTTTTGTCCATTATTATTTAAACTACCTTACGCAGACCTACCTCTTCTTCCTCTACCTCCTCCTGCTCTACCGCCACCTCCTCCTTCTCCTCCTCCTCCCACCTCCTCCTCCTCTATCACCTTCTCCTCCTCTTTCTCCAACTCCTCCTCCTCCTCCTCCAACTTCTTCTCCTGTCCTGGCTGCGTTTCTCAAACAGCCAGTGTCTGGCTGGGAAAAGCCTGCCCTAGTTTATCAATCGTGGTGAAAGGTAAAACTTAAAAGATATACTTTAAAATTTCCTGATTTTACCAGGACCCTATGGTTTTCCAGGAAATTTAAATTAAATATTTAAGCTTAGGACCCTGGCTTGACTTTAAAAAAATAGTTATTATTTTAAGTAAATAATAGTTTACTAAATTATAGTAAATAGCACAAGCTCTTGTTACTAACACAAGCTCTTGTTAACACTGGAACCTCTTTATCTGTAACAAAGCCCAAATTATTACAAGATTTCATTCCTTGGAGTAAGCAAACAATTCCAATGGTAGATGTCACAAATAATCCTTTGTCAACATACAAGTCTCAGCCTGTAGCTTTTCAACAAAGTCCCATACAAGGGACTCATGTTTTCCTTCTGGTTCTGTCAGCTCCCGTCCATTTTCTATCTTATAAAAAGATAATTCTTAAAATTATACAATGCTCACATTTTTTTCTCCCAAAAAGGGAAAATGTATATAGAATTAAGTAATAAAACGGAATGACTAGACATAACAAATTTTGAAAATCTAATCCAGTTGCAATCCATATTGCCATAGAAGACACTAAATTATTGAGTAATAAAAAATTACAAAATCTGCTGAAGGCAGCTCTTGATTAATGTTAACAAAGTCTTCCACTGATATTGGAGAAATCATCTCAGCTATCCATATCAAAATTCAAATAGGTCCGTCAAAACTTCTTCCAAACTCAAATAATATCCTTTGAGGAATAAAGCACTAAAGGAATAAAGACTAGAATTTTAGGATTTTTATATAAAGAGAGGATTGATTGATTATTCCCTCTACAAGCCCGTGTAACATTCCAGTCCTTCCTGTAAGGAAACTAAATGGTGGACTAAGGAAGTTTGTACAGAATCTGAAAGCAATTAACAACACAGTTATTCCTCAGCATTCAGTAGTGCCAAACCCCCACACGTTGTTGGCTGTCTTTCCAGCTGAAGGTGGTTATTTAATGTAATAGACTTATGCAGTGAATTCTCTAGTATTCCTTTACATAAAAATAGTCAATTTCTGTTTGTCTTCACTTGGGAAGATAGACAGTACTAATGAACAGTCATGCCTTAGGGATACACTGAGAGCCAAACTTACTTTTCACAAATGTTAAAAAAGACCTCTCAGATATTGACCTCTTTAAAAAAATCCTTTAAATATAGTTTGTGGACAATTTTCTCTTCTGCTCAGAGGATGAGCAGAACTCTATAGGAGATGAGATTTACTTGTTACAACAATTAGCTTTAAAGGACACAAGATTTTTAAAGCAAAACTTTGATTTTGTAAAAAAATAAAATAAAATTAGACCACTTAGGCCACCTAATATCTTAGGGAGGACTTTTTGTTAATGTAGACAGACTGAAAGGTATCTTAAGTTTTTCACTACCATGAACCAAGAAATGGGTGAGAGGGTTTTGGGTTGGCAGGGTAATTTAGAGATTGGATCCTAAATTTTTCGTTAAAAGCCCAGCCCTTATATGCTGTCTTCATGCAAGTCACTCCAGACCCTCTGGATTGGACAGAAGAAAATCAACGTGGTCGCTCATGCTTGTAATAGCAGTACTTTGAGGGGGCAAGGCAAGAAGGTTTCTTGAGCCCAGGAGTGCAAGACCAGTCTGGGCAACATAGTGAGACCTTTACAAAAAACAAACAAACAAGAAAAGATCAAAGATGACCTTGCTAATGCTCCAGTTTCGGGGTATCCGAATTAGAACCTTCCTTTTTATTGTTTGTATGTAAGAGTGATGGTAATGCTTTAAGGGTGTTAACTCAAAAACATGGAGAACAAAATAATCCTGTAGGGTACTATAGACAACAGACCCTGTAACAAAAGGATTGCTAACTCGCATGTGAGCTGTAAAAGCCACTGCTTTGTTAAGGCAACTAAAGAAATTTTGATGGGAATATACCTTAGTATTTTCATTTCTTATTTTGTGGAAGTAATGCTAAACTCACACTATATTCAGCATTATTCAGTTTGGAGAAGAGCTTCATATAAAGTTTTGCTTCTTTCAGATTCTCATATCACCATCTCCAGTTGTAATAACCTAAATCCTGCATTCTTCTTCCACTGTCTGCTGAAACTGCACAACTGCATAGCTCTAACTGTTCAACTTCTTTTTTCTAGGGCTGGCCTACCACAAGAGATTCCCCTTGCTAATGCTTGATGTTGTTTGGTTTACAAATGGATTTTACTTTAAAAAGTATCCTTAACTGAAGAAATAAAGAAATGCTTAAGTTCCAAAAGCCACTTTAAATCAACAAACAAAATTAATTACAATGATTGGGGCTCCTCAATTAACAATAACAACAACAAAAAAAAACCTGCTCATATTTATACAGACAGTAGATATGCTTTTAAAGTAGTTCATGATTTTTTTAACCTCTTCTGGTCAATCCATAAAAGTTGTACACCTCGGGCTAGGCACGGTGGCTCATGCCTGTAATCTCAGCACTTTGGGAGGCTGAGGCAGGCAGATCACCTAAGGTCAGGAGTTCAAGATCAGCCTGGCCAATATGGTGAAACCCCGTCTCTACTAAAATACAAAATTAGCCAGGCATAGTGGTGCATGCCTGTGGTTCCAGCTACTCAGGAGGCTGAGGCAGGAGAATCTCTTGAACCTGGAAGGCAGAGGTTGCGGTGAGCCAAGATCACGCCACTGCACTCCAACCTGGGCCACAGAGGGAGACTCCGTCTCAAAAAAAAAAAAAAAAAAAAAAAAGAAAGAAAAAAAAATTGGACACCTCATTTCAAAATTGTTAGAACTTATAATACTATCAAAGTTACTGTTCATAATTAGAATTCCAGGTCATTCAAAATCAGATGCCCCAGAAAACAAACAAAAAATGAGCTAGCTGATAAGTTAACAAAAAGAACGGCTCTAAATGCATCTACATAAGAAAACAATAGTAACTTAAAAAAAATCTACTTTTGATTTTAAGAAGTAGCTTAATCTAAGGCTCTAAACTCAAAACAGAAAAATTGGAAAGTAAAATGGGGAAGACATGTCTCTCAATTTAAGTTTAATCCGTATGTAAAGTTTGGTCTATTCGCCAACATTTCCATTGTGCTTACTATCCCCGGTCATCTGGGTTAGTGGAAAGCACCAGTGAAGTAATCAAAACTCCATTGGCAAAATTAACTGAGGCTTTAAAAATGTCTTCCCCAAAAGCTTTTCCACTGATTCTACTTAACCTGAGGTTGACCCCCTTTTGCTAAATACCAGTAATCTCCAATCAAATGTATAATGAACAGACTTATGAAATTGTCTCCAGGAAACCATATGCCTTTAATAGTAAAGGGAGACATGTTTAGCTATTACAACCGTCTTATGAAGCAACTAACTAAAAATTATAAATTGGTGAAATAATCTTTTCATAGCAAGCTCCCAGAAGATGGGAAATTTCAGAAGCCATGCAGACTGGGAAACTTCATCTATTGGAAATGACTCTTTTTTTTTTTTTTTCTTTTTTTTGAGAGTGAGTCTTGCTGGCTTTTGATGATACCGTACCAAACAAGCACCATGGGAAGAGTGTCTTGGTAGAAAAATAAAAACCCTAACTAGTTAGCTTTTACTCTAACACTATCTGAACTAAAACAAAAGACGAAAACAATAAGCAAATAAAATGATGCCCCCTGCAAAGGACAACTTGATTTCAAGATGATATAGAACAAATTTGGAACAGGTTTATTAGTCTCACTCCTTCTTTTGGGCAGCTTAATCAACACGGCCTTTTATGTTGGGAACAAAAAATTACACCAAAGATGAATGGCCCGCTGCACTAGAGATACGGGAAAGATAGCTAAAACACAGCACGCCCACACTGTCACATTGCAAAGTGCTGACTCACATGCCACTAATTAGAGACAATCACTGGGTATTTATTGGTTAGCTCCAAATAAAATGTCTTGGCTATGTGACACGAATCTGTGGCCATAGTTACCCCAAGATGAAGAGGACAATGTCCCCTGGGTTATACTTAGGTATAAGGTCAAATAGTTCACACCCTGTCAAAACCAACAAATTTTCCCCATTTATAATCTCATTAGGTATATTCTGTGTTCCATTGGTGTGATCATTTAGTTTGTATCTTCATACCACAGCGGTGTATTAAAGATGTCATTTGCCATATGCAAAAGGCCCTAAATGACAGCTGCATTTTCTAACTTGTTATTAAATAATAATAAGATTCCATACCTTGTTATTAAATAATAAAGTTATTGTCATAAAACGGTATATTACAAAACCACATTACTTTAGACGTATACACCACAGCCCAAAAGAAACCTGTGCTATCCTAAAAACTAAACGTTGTGTCTATATTATAGTTAAGTCAAATAACATGACTAAATTAATGGTTAATACAAAAACCCAAGTAACCAACCTTCAGATCCAAAATCTTCTCTAAGCAACTTGCTAAATAACTGGTTTGGATCACAGGAAACTTGACAACAAACACTGTTACATATCCTAAAAATTATAATCATTTGTTGTATTTTATCCTGTTTTTGTCTCCATTACTGTACAATATTTGTCTTCAATCAAGTCAATATACAACTAAAAAACTAAAGTAATGATTGTTCCGAAATTTGCTTTGATTAAAAAGATAGACATGTAGCCTAACCAGGTTCCAAGACTACTTTCCTTTTGTTTATTTGTAATTCGGCCTTGGTCCTTTCTAATATTTCTCTCCTCCATGAGACATGACTTCCTATGAGTCTTCCTAGCAGTGTGAGATTTGATCAAATATGCGATCTGACTAAATAATTCTCCGGCAATGCTTTCTCTTAGAGTTTGAAAGAAAGAAGGAAATGTAAAACAAATGAAAATTTCAGGATCACCTCAATTTATTATGCCAAGGGAAAAAATTATGCCCTAGAAATGGACTTATTTGACATGGTTGCTTTTCTTCTCTGGTGTCTGGCCTTTGCTTCCTGACCTTCGTGTTAAGATGTTAAACATTAACCAGACTCCCTATTCTTTACTCAAACTAGACTACACGATGTTAGAAAGACCCTTGTGATTGTTACCTCTTTATGATAAAATATTACATAACTTTCTTAGAGTGTAATCAGTAGTAGCCAACCAAATCTTATTATCTGCATGTCAGTGTTGGGAAAATGTTGTAATTTTGTTCACCCCCTCGATTTTTGCATATACAAATGATCCTCATGCTTTCTTACACCAGGAGCACTGATCACCATTCTTTGGTGTAGCTCTGTTCCCCAGATGGCCACCTTCACACTTTGTGCTTGAATACACTTTCTTTAAATTAGATTTTGTTCCTTTTGGTTATTTTAGGTTGACACAGTGAAGATCATTTCAAAGCATTGCTGTGAGGGTTAAATAATCTATGTAACTTACTTAGCAGAGTGCCTGGAATGTAGTAACCTCTTTAAATAACTGATAACTAAAACAGATACCAGATATCTGTGCTCAGAGATATGGAGAATTAATTGAATTATTGTAAATAATGCAATAGATTTAAAGGGTAAAGCATCCAAGATATTTGACAATTTCTCCCAATATATTATAAAAATATGATTAATGATATCACTCTGCATTATCAAAATAATATATTTTGCACCAACAAGAAATTAACTATTAGGTTAAGTTTCTTTTTCTTGGAAGTTAGTAATCAGAATAACCATGGTTAGTTTAAAAAGCAAGTTTTACATTATATACATGATATCTTATGGCCATTCCCATGAAAGGTTACAGTAATTTGTCACTTTTGTGCAAAGCCCTGGAGTTTTATTCTTTTCTCATAAAAACTCTTCACATTTCTTCCTTGGAATTTCTTCTTTCTTTTATGTACACTGACCTTGAGCAATGATAATGACTACTGCTTGTGAGGGGAAATATCATTAGCCATTTTTGACTCTCCTTAAAAGGATTATTGCTGCTGCTGCTGCTGCTGCTGCTGCTGCTGCTGCTGCAGCTGGAGGTAATAGATGCAGAGGTGCTTTCGCTAATGAAGTATGGCCACAAAGAAATCACTCAAGGTTCTGGTGCTTATTCCCTGAAGAACAGTGTAGTGGCCAAGGCAACGCTTCCCCTTAACCCTCTGAAGGTTTGCTGAAAATCAATAGACAAAAGACAAATTTTATTCAAGAAAAGGCATACAAATGTATTTGATCATAGATTTACATGACACGAGACCTTCAGAATGAAGACTCCAAAATACAAGGGAAACTGTCCGTTTTTATGCTCAGGTTCACCAAAGTGTGAACTGCCATGTAGAAATATGACTGGATAAAAAGGGAATGATCTAATGCTAGTAGACTGAGTGGGGAAACCCAGCAAGGCCTGTCTGTCTAAATTCTCTTTGTCCTCTCTCTGCAGCTTTCCTTCCTTCTGGGTATGGGGCAGGACTCTCTCTGGAAAGAGGGTCTTATGACCTACAGTCAAATAAGGTAGGTCAGGTAAGTTCTTAATGGCAAGATTTTACAAAGAAAGGTGGGGATAAAGAGTGATATTTTAGGTTTTATATCTAGCTTTGGGGAAAAGAGCTTCAGGTTTCTATAACCTGCCTTGGGGAAGAGGGAGTCTAGTCTCTATGGCTAGTCTTGAGGAGGATAAGAGGCATTCATTCTCTTGTGGGCACCCCTTACAAGAAGGTAAGTCAAGGTCTGAGAGAAACTTTTGCTTCTCTGACTGAAGAACCTTCATTTTGGGGCATCATTTTCTGATCCCCAACAGCAAGTTGCTCCTACTATGAAAACCTCATTTTTTTATTACAGATAATTTAAACACTTTTTCTTTCATCCTTCTTTTGCTACAGATGCCTGATTGCTTTTACAACAATCTAGAGCTGTAACAGAGGTCAGAGGAACCCCGGCAAAAGAAAAACAGAAAGGAGAGAAAGCTGTTAAATTTCTACTTATCCCCTTCACGACAAATGGTTTGTTTTGGAGATTGGTTGCACAAGGCCTGTTATGGGTTCCTTATGATTTCAGTCGCTCCTATTTCACTGACTGTTCCCATTAGCATAAATAAGACAAAATTGAACGAATTCTCTCTGTCCTGATGTCATAAATTCTGAAAGACAAAAACCAAAATAAAAGAATGAAACTCAGTACAAGAGGACAGTGGAAATGCTAGCATTACTCATAACAATGATCTTACCTAGAGTAGTACTAAAATAATTTTTGCCCGAAATGGTTCTTGAAGGATTGAAGAGAAGCTAGACTGGCTAGACACACAAATCAAATAGGAGATTTTGTATTCAAAAAGGAAAGGAAGCTAATGTTTTAAAATGACTACTGTGGGACATACTTTGTCACCATGTTATTTCATTCAGCATTCACAATAAAAAATATTTTTTTATTTGTTGTTCCTTTTTATTTGTTGAAGGAAAGACTAAGAAAAAGATAGTTTTCTTAAACAGTCCTTTGCTTAAGGATCGCTTAAGGCAACCCAATTAAATGGCAGAGCTAGAAATTTAACTCAGTCCTGCATGATTTGAAAGACAATGTGTTTCCTAAAGTGCCATGTCCACTTAAAATGGAAAAAGAATGTAGGCAAACCTTGAAGCTTGGCAGGAGAAAGTAAGACGTAAAAAGACTTAGGAACCAGAGGAATGAGTGAGATGTATAATCCTTTGTTTTGCTTTAATGTTGAATAAGAGGATTAAGGAATATTTTGTCTTGATATCCTTCTCTGAAACTGGTTAAAAATAAATGTTCCATTCTTCATAGATGAAAACTGAAGGTATCCTAAATTGGCTGCACAGACTTTCTGATAGGCAGTAAGATTTTCTTCCATGACTCTTGGATAAGATGACTCCCCACTGACACACCTTCATCTCTGATTAGAACTGTTTAAACCATAAGGAATCCCTAGATGCTCCCCTCTATTTTCTTCTACAAATGTTATTAATTTTGCTTTTATATATAATTAAGATCTTTATAAGTTAATTTTAAGGAGTAGCTTTAGGTAAAGGTCAAAGTTAAATTAAAATTTTACTTGTTCCTTTTTTTGACAAATAGTTCGATTTGGAGGCGGGTTGTAACGAGGAAGGTCATGTGTTAGAAACTTAGAAAGATTACATAACTTTTCAAAAGTCATAATGCTATTAAGTATGAGAGCCAGGACTAATTGCAGGAAATCTTTCTCTCTAGTCTGTGCTCTGGACCACTGAAATTAACTCCTTTTCAAGGGATTATTGAAATTATGGTAAATAATTCACTGTTGTTGCTACCACACTATTATCAATTAAACTCACGTAAACTTTGGTTGTTTCTAGACTATTATTGATTTATTTATGTTTAACCAATACTATACTGTTTACTCTTTTAATATCATGCAGGAAATAATGCTCATTTATACATTTTTTTCACAGGTTTAATGAGGTAGAATTGACATAGAATAAACTAGAGTCTTTCTTTCACCCCTTCTCTGTGCTTTTCTTAGGCAACCACTGATTTGCTCTATGTTATCATAGATTAATTTCCATTTTCTAGAATTTTAAAAAGGGAATCATGCAATACACACTCTTGTGTGTCTTCTTCACTAAGCATAATTATCTTTTTAGGTTTATCAGTAGATTTTATATTGCTAGGTATTATTTAATCGTTGGGATATGCCCTAATTTCTTCGTTCATTCTTCTCTTGATGGGCATTTGCATTATTTATGTTTTTTGGCGATTACAAATAAAGCGGCTATAAACATTTTATGCGTCAGTTTTCATGAGGATATATGCTTTAATTTCTCTAGGGTAAATACATAGGAATGAATGCCTGGGCTATATGTTAGGGGTATGTTTCACATTTCAAGAAGCTGACTAAACATTTTCCAAAGCGATGGTATCATTTTATATTTTCATCAATAATAAGTTCCAGTTGTTCTACAATCTTTTCAGGAGTTATGGCCTGATATTTTATTTTAAAAAGTGTATTTTATTCTAATAGGTGTATGTTCACATCTTGTGATTTTTATTTGCATTTCCCTAGTGACTAGTGATGTTAAAGACCTTAACATTCTAATTTATCATCTTTTTTGGTGACATGGCTGTTCAAATTCTAGCCCCACCCTTTTTATTGGTTTGTTTTCTTATTGAATTTTGAAAGCTCTCTATATATTCTAGACTTAGGTACTTTATCAAGTAGATAATGTGCAAATATCTTTTCCCAACCCATGACTTATCTTTTTATAATACTTTGGAGAGAAGAATTCCTTAATATGAAAAGTCATCTTTGCCAAATTTTACTTTTATCATTTGTGCTTTTAATGTCAAGCACAAAGTTACAAAGACTTTCTCCTCAATTTTCTCCCAGAAATTTAATAGTTTTACTTTTCCATTTTGGTCTATGAGCCAATTTAATTTTTTATGTGATGTGAGATAAGAATTGAAATTATTGAAGTTATTATTTAAATTTAAATGGATGTCTAAATGTTCCACTACCTTTTGTTTAAAAGACCTCCTTTTCTCGCACTCAATTCCTATAAGCTTTGTCAGAAATGAATTGTCAAAAATTAATGGCTCTCTCCTCTCTCTATATGTGTATATATATACATTTTATATATCATATATTCAATATATATTTTTTATATATAATCAATTTATATATTTTATATTTTTTTAGGCTTTTTTTTCTAACTCATTAATATATTTGTCTGTCTTGAAACCAATAGCACACTATCTTGGGGATTCCAGCTTTAAAATAATTCTTAAGTTGTTTTGGCTTTGCCAGGTCCTTTGCATTTCTGCATGAATTTCAGAAATAGCTTGACAACTGCTCTAAAAATGCCCTTTTTTATTGTGATTATTCTTGCACCATCTCTGTAGACCAAAATACAAATTATTATTTATTTAAATGATATTAATTCTCCTTATCAACAAATAAGATATGTCTTTTCATTTGTTTACATCTTGTTTAATTTCTCTCAAGAATGATTTATAGTTTTCAATAAAGAGTCCTTTTGTAAGATCTAACTGTAAGAATTTCATCTTCTGTTATTATTCATGTTATTGATTTTATTTCAGCTTCTCATTGTGTTTTTCTAGTGTATAAAGATAAAATTTATTTTTATGTTGATCTTGTATCTTGTATCCTGTATTTTATGTTGGTCTTGTATCTTGTATCCTGAGGCCTTGATGAACTATTTCTGTCAGCTCCTTTGTAGATTCTACAAGATTTTCTACATAGACAGTGAGGTCTTCTGTGAATAGACACCATTTTACTTATACCATTTTTTTCCATGCCTGATTACACTGGCTAGAACCTCCACTACCTTGTTGATTGGAAGTGGTGAAAGCATACATCCTTGCCTTATTCCTGATACTGGGGGGAATGTATGTTATTTGTCGTGCTACATTTTATCTGTAGGGTTTTCATAGATTCTCTTTATGAGATCGAGAAATTTCTCTTTTCTTTCTTATTTGTTGAGAGTTTTTGTTTTATTTTATTTTACTTTGAGATAGGGTCTCACTCCCAGTGGTGCAATCACACTAGAAATCGTGGTGAAAAGGGAAGCAAACACATCCTTCTTCACTTGGCAGCAGCAAGAAGAAGGGCAGAGTGAAGAGGAGGAAAAGCCCCTTATAAAACCATCAGATCTCATGAGAACTCACTATCACTAGAACAGCATGGGGAAACCACCCCCACCATCCAGTCGCCTCCCACCAGGTTCCTCCCTTGACAAGTGGAGATTACATTTTAAGATGAGATTTGGGTGAGGATGCAGAGCCAAATCATATCATTCTGCCCCCGGCCCCTCCCAAATCTCATGTCCTTTTACATCTCAAAACCAATCATACCTTCCCCCAAATCCTCCAAATCTTAACTCATTTCAGCTTTAACTCAAAAGTCCAACTCCAAAGTCTCACCTGAGACAAGGCAAGTCTCTTCCACCTATCAGCCTGTAAAATCAAAAACAAGTTAGTTACTTCCAAGATACAACTTAGTTACTTCTTACTCCTAGTGGTGCAACCACAGTCTCCCAGTGGTTCAATCACAGCTCACTGCAGTCTCGACTTCCCAGGCTCAGGTGATTTTCCCACTTCCTATTATGTAAATTATGTAATACTTAAGTTATGTAATACTTACATAATTTAAAGGGGAAATAGGCAATTCAGCAATAAAACTTAGAGACTTTAATAATCCACTATCAATAATTAATGCAACAAATAAAACAAAATCAGCAAGGATATAGAATACTTGAATGATACTGCATCCAAATTAATCTAATCTACATCTATAGAGCTGTCCATCCAAAGACAAAAGAATGCACATTCTTTTTCAATGCTAACGGAACACTGTGTTAGTCCATTTTCAGCCTGCTATAAAGAACTGCCTGAGACTGGGTAATAATTAATAAAGAGAAAAGGTTTAATTGACTCATAGTTCCACACTACTGGAAAGGTCTCAGGAAACCTACAGTCATGGTGGAAGGGGATGCAGGCATGTTGTACATGGTGGCAGACAATAGACAGAGAGTGAAGGAGAAGCTGCCAAACACTCAGGTTTTACCTTCATGTAATTTCAAACTTTCTTTTTTGACACAATAAACAGTGTCTATATTTCTTGCTGTAAAATTTTGCTGATGAATTGACCATTTTAAAATTATGAAATACCTCTTGTTTTTGTAGTAATATTTGCTATCTTAAATCTATTTGATGTGATATTAATATAGTCACTCCAGCACTCCAATAATTATTATTTTCATGTGACATTTCTTTCCATTCTCTTATTTTCCTTTTATTAATTAAGATGTACTGTACCTACCATAAAATTTACCCTTTTAAACTGTCAACTAAGTGGTTTTCAATGTACTCAAAATGTTATAAAACCATAGCCATTATCTCATTCCAGAACATTTTGTCATTCCAAAAGAAACCCCATACACATTAGCAGTGTCACTGCCCCTGGCAATAACTCACCTACTTTCTGTCTCTGTGGGTTTGCATATTTTGGGCATTTTCTACAAAGGTGTCATGCAATATGTAAACTTTTGTGTCTTGTTTCTTTCATCTGGGATACTGTTTTTAAAATTCTTCTATGTTGTAGCATGCATCAATACTTTGTTCTTTTTCATGCCTAAAATTATTCCACTGTATAAATATGCCACATTTTACTTATCTATTCATCAGTTGAGGAGCACTGTGTTTTGTTTATCCATGTTTTGTTTATCTTTGGCATATATCTGTGAAATTACTGAATCATATGGTTAATTTTAGGTTTGACTTTTTGAGGAACTGCTGGACCTATATTCAAATACCTGCATCATTTTACATTCCCACCAGCAATGTATGAGGGTTTCCACTTCTCTACCTCCTCTATCCTCAACAACACTTGTTACTGGCTTATCATATATATATATATATATATATATATATATATA
>NW_016807049.1:1491208-1527669 GCF_001698545.2 Rhinopithecus bieti
GAACTGTAACGTACATACTACTACTTTTTTTTTTTTGAGACAGAGTCTCGCTCTGTCTCCCAGGCTGGAGTGCAGTGGTGCGATCTTAGCTCACTGCAAGCTCTGCCTCCTGGTTTCACACTGGCTATCATTTTTTTATAGCCAGCCTACTAAGTGTGAAGTGGTAACTAACTGTGGTTTGGATTTACATTTTCAATTGATAATGATGTTTCACATCTTTCCACGTGCTTATTGTCCATTTGTGTATCTTCAAAGAAATGTCTCTTTAGATTCTTTGTCAATTTTCAAGTTAGGTTCTGTCTTTTCATTCTTGAGTTGAAATACTTCTTTGTATATTCAGGATACTAGATTTATCTTACTTCTCAGGTATGTGATTTGCAAATATTTTCTTTCATTCTGTGGATTGTATTCTCACTTTCTTAAAGGTATTCTTTGAAGTGCTAACATTTTTAATTTTGATGAAGTCCAATTTATTTATTTTTACGTTTATGGTTGGTGCTCTTGGTATCATATTTCAGAAGCTATTACCTAATCCAGTGACCACGGAGGGTTGCACGTATAGTTTCTTCTAATAGTTTAAAAGTTTCAGCTGTCACATTTGGATTTCAGATTTGTTTTGAGCTTATTTTTGCATATACTGTGAGGTAGGGCTCCAAATTCATTCTTTTGCATGAGCATATTCAGTTGTTCAAGCACCATTTGCTTTTTTGTTGTGGTTTGTTTTTTTAACTTTTGTTTTTGGTTTGGGGGTGTATGTGAAGGTTTGTAACATAGGTAAACAAATGGTGGTTTTTGTACACATTATTTCATAACCCAGGTATTAAGTTCAGTACCCAGTAGTTATCCTTTCTGCTCCTCTCCCTCCTTTCACCCTCCACCCTCAAGTAGAACCCAGTCCAGTGTCTGTTCTTTCCTTCTTTGTATTCATTAGTTCTTTATCATTTAGTTCTCATTTATAAGTGAGAACATGTGGTATTTGGTTTTCTGTTCCTGAGTTAGTTTGTAAGGATAATAACCTCCAGCTCCATCCCTTTTCCTGAAAAAGACACAATCTCATTCTTTTTTATGGCTGCATGGTATTCCATGGTACATATGTACCACATTTTAAAAATTCTGTCTGTCATTGATGGGCATTTAGGTTGATTTCATGTCTTTACTATTGTAAATAGTGCTGTAATGAACATTTGTGTGTATGTGTCTTTATGGTAGAATGATTTATATTCCTCTGGGTATATACCCAGTAATGGGATTGCCGGGTCAAATGGTAGTTCTGCTTTTAGCTCTTTGAGGATTCACAGTACTGCTTTCCACAATGGTTGAACGAATTTGCACTCCCACCAACGGTGTATAAGTGTTCCCTTTTTCTGCAACCGTGCCAGCTTCTGTTATTTTTTGACTTTTTAATAAAATATGTTCTGACTGGTCAAGCACCATGTGTAAAGTACAATGTCTAGGTTCCCTTAGAAGAACTGTTTTATTTTATTTTTTCAGCGTATGAACTATACTTTCTGGTTTAATACTATGTGGCAAAACTGGAAATTAGATTCTTCCTCCATTACAGGGTTTTTGTTTGTGTTGTTTATTGTAAAAGTTGTTTGTTTATTTAGTGATTTTTCTGAAATAATTCTGTAAATTCTATCTTCTTTGTATTGTGTGGCCACTAAACTCGGCTTAGTTAGTTTAAAAGTCTGTAAATAATTGGAAAGACATTTTCTTAAACAAAACCCAGTAATTCTTCCAGTCTGTGCTGAGGGACTCTGTGTGTGTGTGTGTGTGTGTGTGTGTGTGTGTGTGTGTGTGTGTGCTGGAGCATGCTTTCAACGCTCTGCTAGCCAGTTGGCAACTCTACCTCGGCCTCAGCCTCCACATCCTGCTTGCATAGAGCCTCAAGGCCAGTCAAAGAGGCTTATTTAGGGCCATCTCAGGTCTTTCTCAGGTATGCATGTGGCTTTCTAGATGCATAGGAATATAACTGAGTTTTTAAAAGCGACTGTGAACATGTCATCCCACAGCTTTTCTTCTTAAGCTATTTGATTTGTTTTGTTTGCCTCAACAGTTATTCACTACTTTAGGCAGGCACTGCGTTTATTAGTTGTATTTTCTTTCTTAATATTTGCCCCTGAGCAAAAAGCTTTTGGTACTGAGAAAGCTCTCAGTTAAGTCAAATACAGACAGCCTTGCAAGTATAGTTTTCAGTTAACAAACAGAAAAGTCAAATAATGAGAACACTCTGGGAAGAAGGCTTGAAAGAGCTCCAGTTTTTTCTGATCCCTCAAGTGACTATCAAGCTATTAGTTTTCACCACAAATGTGACGTGTTATTACCAGGTTTCCGTGGAGCTAAAGAGTGGGAAATGTGACGAGGGCAAGTTAAAACACGACACAGCTCACTGTTTTTACTAAGATTTATCCATTTTTTTAAAACTAAATACTTCCTTGATTATGTCAAGCCCTTATTTAATTTCTGGATTTCCAAAAAATTTAATTCTGATATTTTTTTCCCTAGTCTTCCTGTTGCATTGACAGATAAATGAATGTCAAAGGTCTTAGTGTACCATTTAGAAAAATCACCTGTATCATGTTATTTTCAATGTATTAGTATATTTGAATCTGAAGTGTGTCTCTTGTAGATAGCATATATCTGGATCTTGGTTTTTAATTCAGTCTGACAATCTCTTCTTTTGATTAAAGTGTTTAGTTCATTCATGTTTAATATAATATTTATAGAATTGAAATTATTCTGCTATTTTGCTATTTGTTTTTTATCTATCTTGTTTATTTTGTTTCTCTATGCCTCTTTTATATATTTTTAAATTGTATATATCAATGTATGTGTGTGTGCGTGCATAGTGCAAGAGTCCGATTTACTTCCTGTGTTGATTTTTAAACTATATTGTACTATATAATACATTTACCATATTTTTGAGTTATTTTCTTATTTCTTGATCTGCGCCTCCCAAGAAAAGGTCCGTCTAGGTATTCCTGCTATACTCAGTTATGATGTGAGCTCAGCTTTTCAGAAGCATGACCTCAGTGCAAATGCATCCATGAAGTTTTGAATATAGAGCTAGTGCCTTTACAATTTTTGCAGTTACAGGATTGAGAGGTATATTCTACTGACCTCCAGATACAGTCTCACTTCTGTATCACTGCATAGCAAATGTGTCAAGCACTAGGCTAGACTAATAGTAGAGTGTTATGGACTGAATGTTTATGTCCATTCAAAATTCGTATGTTGAAGCCCCAGCCCTCAATGTGACTGTATTTGAAGACATGGCCTTTATGGAGGTAATTAAAATTATATAGTGTGGTTATAAAGATGATGCCCCAATCTCATAGAATTAGTATCCTTATAAGAAGAGACATGAGAGCTAGCTCTCTCTTTCTCTACTATGTGAAGACATATAGAGAAGGTGGCTATTTACAAGTCAAGAAGAGGGTCTCACCAGGAACTGACTTCCAGCACCTTTATCTGGCACTTCGAGTCTCTAGAACTGTAAGAAAATAAGCTTATTTTGTTTAAACCACCCAGTCCATGCCAATCTAACTTTTTTTTTTTTTTTTTTTGAGATGAAGTTTCACTCTCTCGTGAGGCTGGAGTGCAGTGGCATGAACTCAGCTCACTGCAACCTCTGCCTTCTGGATTCAAGCCATTCTCCTGCCTCAACCTCCCAAGTAGCTAGGACTACAGGCACACACCACCATGCACAGCTAATTTTTGTATTTTTAGTAGAGACAGGTTCACCGTGTTGGCTGGGATGGTCTCCATCTCTTGACCTCATAATTCGCTCACCTCAGCCTCCCAAAGTGCTGGAGGTACAGGTGGGAGCCACCGCAACCAGCCTCTGATAATTTTTTTTTTTTGGCAGCCAGACTGAGAAGACTAAGACATCAGGTTTAACTCATTTATTTTCTTCCCGTTAAGGATACTACTATCCCTGTCTGTTGTCAAGGGTCTGATAATGGTATTTTTTATACATTTTGTTCAGTTTTCTAGGGGTGTGTGTGTGTGTGTGTGTATGACAGAAAGGTATGCATAATCTGGTTATTTTATTGCAGCTGTAAGTGGTAGTATTTTAATAAGATGTCTGCCTCTGCTTTTGGGTTGGGCTATATATATGTGTGTGTGTGTATATATATGTGTATATATGTGTATATATATCTGTATGTGTGTGTATATTATCAATGTATATATACATATATCAGTAGAAAGATGGGCCACTACTTCCAATTTTAGAAATAATAACTTCTTCCACTGATAAAGGTATAACTTTCTGCAAAGATGATCACCCAGAGTAATTGACACTCTCCTTCTTATTCTCTTTATATACTTTCTCTGCATTTCCATTTATACAGCTTTGGTGGAATGCTTCCTGTAGTGCATTCTCTAATACAATATATCCATTCAGTGTTCCATTAACAAAATATATGGCTAAATATTTTGGGAAACCCATACTACGATTTTTATCTTGGTTGTTCAGAATATAAGGCAGCATATTTAAAGCTATGAGAACTACTGTCTTTTTAACTCAGATTTTTTCTTTGTTATTGATGTTGAATTCTATTAACATTCTATAGAATCCTTGTTTTGCAGAACACTCTGAGAAATATTATGTATCTCTATGTAAAAGCTTAGAGGTCATATAGAGTTACCTTCACATTCTATCTTCAGCACACACTATTAATAGATCTTTCACTAAAGTCATGTTAAATTTTTGAGCTTCAGTTTCTCACCTAATATGTGATAATACTGTTGTGAGAAATCAGACAAATTAATGTATATTAAAGTGTCTATTTGAAGTAGACAATCAACAACGTGTTAGTTCTCTCCCTGTAGCTTTTTGTGCCAAGTATAAGAAATCAGAAGCTTTTCAAATTTATAAAACACATTATCCAAATGTCTTATGCCTTTGTATCGATGTCATTTTAAAAGCCTGTGTAAACTTATATTGCAAGCTTTAATCAAGGAGAGCCATATTTTGTTATTTATTTTGTGTTCAGTATTTGGCAGTGTCTCTATTATATAATAAATAAATGTTTTAATAAATAT
Source organism: Rhinopithecus bieti (assembly GCF_001698545.2). Classification (NCBI taxonomy): domain Eukaryota; kingdom Metazoa; phylum Chordata; class Mammalia; order Primates; family Cercopithecidae; genus Rhinopithecus; species Rhinopithecus bieti. Next base: position 1,496,258 of record NW_016807049.1, read on the forward strand.
TTCTCTTAATGTAAGATGTTGTGGTATATTGTATTTAGTATTTCTTGCTCATTTCTTGCATGGTAAGTTTTTAATTTTATTTTATTTTTATTATACTTTAAGTTCTAGGGTACATGTGCATAACATGCAGGTTTGTTACATATATATACATGTGCCTGGTTGGTGTGCTGGATCCGTTAACTCGTCATTTACATTAGGTACTTCTCCTAATGCTATCCCTCACCTATCTCCCCACCCCATGACAGGCCCCGGTGTGTGGGTGTGTGATGTTCCCCACCCTGTGTCTGAGTGTTCTCATTGTTCAATTCCCACCTATAAGTGAGAACATGTGGTGTTTGGTTTTCTGTCCTTGTGATAGTTTGCTCAGAATGTTGGTTTCCAGCTTCATCCACGTCATTACGCATGAAAAGTTTTTGAAAGAAGTTTAGTTATAAAAATGGAAGTATATTCTTACACCCTTTACCCCCCAAATTTTAATTGATCTTTACGGAATCTGAACAAGTGTTGGAGCTAGAGATAACCTAAATCAGGAGACTCACTAGAGTCATCAAATAAAGTTTACTGCAAGAAAACCAGCGAGATATCAGAGTATGCGTCAGCAGAACACTGGAGGAAGAAATTTAGAGTAGAGAATCACTCTAAACTATAGTTGCCAAAACTACTGCACAATCTCAGTCTTCAATTGACCACCTTCTGCTTCATGCTCCCATTATACTTCCTTATCTTTTTGGAAAAGGTTTGGCAATAATTTATCTTTTCCCCACTGTTTTATTATTTGCATGTTTTCCTTAATGTCTTTTGAGGCCTACTAGGCAGTAGGCAGGTTTTATAGCTATTTGTTTTCCTAGGATATAATAGAGTGCTTAAGGAGAAAGAAATATTTAATAAATTATGTTAAATTAAATCGTTGTCTTCTCCCTATCAAATTAAGACGTGATTTTGAATTAAAAATTGTCTCAGCTTTGGGGTTGCTTTGCTTTAACTAGACAGCTGAGATCCAGATAATAATTTTGAACAGATAATTTGACTCTATAATATCCATTATAAGCTAATTAAGAACAGTGACCATGCCTTATTTATCTGTGTATTCCTCAGCAACTAAGATAATAAACTTCATACAGTTGGCATTCCATAAATGTTTGTTGAACTTTAACATTAAAATTTTAGAGATGCTTGTATTATGTGTTAATATATTCCGGTATTTAATGATGTCAAAGAAGCCATCATTTTAAATAAACATGAAAATAAGAAAACCTTTTATAAATGCTAAATTTTTATATTTTGAAATTTCATTTTTCTATTAAGTGTCCTTCCAATTTTAAAAGATAAATTATCTTTATTTATATTTAAAAATCTTTTATTTTTAAATTCTTTTGTAGTTCTTACAAAAACAACCCTGAAAATTGTCAAAATGTCCATAACACTTTATTTTCAAAATGCTTTCTTTTTCAATTGTGTACTATCAAGGCACACAATAACCGTAAGCAAGATATCAATATTTTTTCCAGTATAAGAAGGTGAACAGAGGTAAAAAAAAATTTTTTTCAAAGACTTGTACTTTTCTCATAATGAGTCAGATACACCTGGACTCTATTCCAAACTGTTACTATGACCTGATTCGAAGTTCCTCACTCCCGGAAATGTAGGGTATACTTTGCCAAATGCTTTTAGATGAGCATTTCATACATACGGATTAATTGCTTTTCTCCATTTTGATCATCTTCCCTGTGGATCCATTTTTTTTTTTTTTCGGTTGTGAGAATTACAAAGTGAATTTTCAGCTGACATATGTTAGTAGGTCATTTCAATATCAAAAATATGATTTGAAAATAATTGCGTGGCCAGTCGTGGTGGCTCACGCCTGTAATCCCAGCACTTTGGGAGGCCGAGGAGGGCGGATCACGAGGTCAGGAGATCGAGACCATCCTGGTTAACACGGTGAAACCCCGTCTCTACTAAAAATACAAAAAACTTAGCCGGGCGAGGTGGCGGGCACCTGTATTCCCAACTACTTGGGAGGCTGAGGCAGGAGAATGGCGTGAACCCGGGAGGGGGAGCTTGCAGTGAGCTGAGGTCGTGCCACTGCACTCCAGCCTGGGCGAGAGAGCGAGACTCCGTCTCAAAAAAAAGAAAAGAAAAAAGAAAAGAATGGCGCATGCTAAGTGCTACACTGGTGACTAAGATAATAAAGGGGATTATGTTCTTAGGTAGGTTGTGTTATGATACTATTTTCATAAGTAAATATACTACCTTGAAAGTCATGATTACACCCAACCTGAGTGGTGATGTTCACCAGTCTGTTCAAAATTTTCTAACTGGAAGCTGATTTGCACTTAACTCTGATTCATACATCTTATGAAATCTGGCACTTAGCATCATCTAGCCTGAAATATTTTGAAGATTGTTCTTTCTTATGAATTATACATTATCTCTAGCAACGCCTTTTTTGTGGGTACAGTAGAAAGTGGTAGAGATCATATGAATGAAGTGCAGAAACGCCCTACTTCTGTTATCAGCCACCAGTTAACTGACATGCCAGATTCACCGGCATTCCCTTTTCTCTCAGTAAAACAGAATTATGGCTGCACATAACCTGTTACTTTCAAAGTGGTTTTGTTTCCGATTTCACTCTCAGGGCTGGGTGCAATGCTCAGAATTAGTAGACCACTTTTTTGGTGTCCCAGCACATTGATGCTTCCCACTGATTTACCAGCAGTCAGCTGCCTATGTTTTCATAAAGCATACTTATGACACTTGTAATAGTGATTATTCTACTTAGATTATTTAAATAAATATCATTTAAACCAATGCAATAAAAAATAGTTGTTTCTGTAAAAGTTGAGCTCTGCAAAGAGAATGAATAATGGCGACTTGGTAAATAAAACTGTAGTCAGATTAAGATTGAAAAAGATGACTGGAAAATATGGGGAAAATATTCTACAGGTTGAAATGGTTTCTATGCTTTAGGTTGAAAGTGTTGTGAAGATGTTTTAAATTCACTGAAACTGAAATTCACAGATAATCACCTTTAAATATGTTTATTGCAATAAAGACAAAACTCAAATTGTAGAACTCCTGTTCAAAGAAAAATCTTTTTTCTTTATCAAATAATGTCTAAATAAATGCACATATATTTGTTTTAGATTAACAGGAAATGTTTAAGTACATTTAAAAATATTTACTTGTTTTAGCTAACTTTTAGTGACCAGGTCCAGCATACCATATTTTGGCAGGAGGATTTTGTTTTGGTGTGTTTGGTTTGCTATACATAATTGAAAAGAAGTTTTCAAAATATTAATTCAAAGTCATGTACTATAGCTCAAATGTTCTTGACTTTTACTATCCTACGTTAAACATAAAACATCCTTCAGAATGCAACTATTACCATGAAGTTTATTTTATCAAAGATATTGGCCATAAAATCGAAATTTCAATCTTTATTTATTTTTNAACCTTTTTATAAATGCTAAATTTTTATATTTTGAAGTTTCATTTTGCTATTAAGAGTCCTTCCAATTTTATAAGATAAATTATCTTTATTTATATTTAAAATCTTTTATTTTAAATTCTTTTGTAGTTCTTACAAAACAACCCTGAAAATTGTCAAAATGTCCATAACACTTTATTTTCAAAATGCTTTCTTTTCAATTGTGTACTATCAAGGCACACAATAACCGTAAGCAAGATATCAATATTTTTTCCAGTATAAGAAGGTGAACAGAGGTAAAAAAAAATTTTTTTCAAAGACTTGTACTTTTCTCATAATGAGTCAGATACACCTGGACTCTATTCCAAACTGTTACTATGACCTGATTCGAAGTTCCTCACTCCCGGAAATGTAGGGTATACTTTGCCAAATGCTTTTAGATGAGCATTTCATACATACGGATTAATTGCTTTTCTCCATTTTGATCATCTTCCCTGTGGATCCATTTTTTTTTTTTTCGGTTGTGAGAATTACAAAGTGAATTTTCAGCTGACATATGTTAGTAGGTCATTTCAATATCAAAATATGATTTGAAAATAATTGCGTGGCCAGTCGTGGTGGCTCACGCCTGTAATCCCAGCACTTTGGGAGGCCGAGGAGGGCGGATCACGAGGTCAGGAGATCGAGACCATCCTGGTTAACACGGTGAAACCCCGTCTCTACTAAAATACAAAAAACTTAGCCGGGCGAGGTGGCGGGCACCTGTATTCCCAACTACTTGGGAGGCTGAGGCAGGAGAATGGCGTGAACCCGGGAGGGGAGCTTGCAGTGAGCTGAGGTCGTGCCACTGCACTCCAGCCTGGGCGAGAGAGCGAGACTCCGTCTCAAAAAAAAGAAAAGAAAAAAGAAAAGAATGGCGCATGCTAAGTGCTACACTGGTGACTAAGATAATAAAGGGGATTATGTTCTTAGGTAGGTTGTGTTATGATACTATTTTCATAAGTAAATATACTACCTTGAAAGTCATGATTACACCCAACCTGAGTGGTGATGTTCACCAGTCTGTTCAAAATTTTCTAACTGGAAGCTGATTTGCACTTAACTCTGATTCATACATCTTATGAAATCTGGCACTTAGCATCATCTAGCCTGAAATATTTTGAAGATTGTTCTTTCTTATGAATTATACATTATCTCTAGCAACGCCTTTTTTGTGGGTACAGTAGAAAGTGGTAGAGATCATATGAATGAAGTGCAGAAACGCCCTACTTCTGTTATCAGCCACCAGTTAACTGACATGCCAGATTCACCGGCATTCCCTTTTCTCTCAGTAAAACAGAATTATGGCTGCACATAACCTGTTACTTTCAAAGTGGTTTTGTTTCCGATTTCACTCTCAGGGCTGGGTGCAATGCTCAGAATTAGTAGACCACTTTTTTGGTGTCCCAGCACATTGATGCTTCCCACTGATTTACCAGCAGTCAGCTGCCTATGTTTTCATAAAGCATACTTATGACACTTGTAATAGTGATTATTCTACTTAGATTATTTAAATAAATATCATTTAAACCAATGCAATAAAAAATAGTTGTTTCTGTAAAAGTTGAGCTCTGCAAAGAGAATGAATAATGGCGACTTGGTAAATAAAACTGTAGTCAGATTAAGATTGAAAAGATGACTGGAAAATATGGGGAAAATATTCTACAGGTTGAAATGGTTTCTATGCTTTAGGTTGAAAGTGTTGTGAAGATGTTTTAAATTCACTGAAACTGAAATTCACAGATAATCACCTTTAAATATGTTTATTGCAATAAAGACAAAACTCAAATTGTAGAACTCCTGTTCAAAGAAAATCTTTTTTCTTTATCAAATAATGTCTAAATAAATGCACATATATTTGTTTTAGATTAACAGGAAATGTTTAAGTACATTTAAAATATTTACTTGTTTTAGCTAACTTTTAGTGACCAGGTCCAGCATACCATATTTTGGCAGGAGGATTTTGTTTTGGTGTGTTTGGTTTGCTATACATAATTGAAAAGAAGTTTTCAAAATATTAATTCAAAGTCATGTACTATAGCTCAAATGTTCTTGACTTTTACTATCCTACGTTAAACATAAAACATCCTTCAGAATGCAACTATTACCATGAAGTTTATTTTATCAAAGATATTGGCCATAAAATCGAAATTTCAATCTTTATTTATTTTAAAACATAATTATTGACCTAGAAGAATTTTAGAGTAGGAAGGAATCATCAAGATAGTTAGTTCCCAGATTCTCACTTTATGGATATGGGGACCCGGGTCCACAGGAAGAAAATGACTGCTCCAGGTTCCACGACTGAGGAATTGGAACTGGGATTAGTGTCCAGGGCACCTGAATTCCAGGTTGTTGTTCTTTCATTTTGTTGGACTGATTTCTCTTTCAGGGTTTTGCTGTGCCCATGTGTATCTTTCCACAAATATCTGGAGGCACATGAGAGTCTATGAAGGTAACATTCTGGTGTTTTTTTTTTTTTTTTTTTTTTTTTTCCGTCCTTTTAAAAAAAATTTCTTCTTTCCTTTTCTTTCTTTTTTTTTCTGGCAACCAAATACTACTTCAGGCTCCTTTTCTAGTCCCTCATATTTTAAGTAGTCACAAATGATGGAGATTTAGAAAATCTCTCACAGCCAAAAGTCCTTCAGACACCAAATGAATGTTGAATTATCAAGGGGTAAGGACAGATTTGAACTTTGTTCAGATTAATTTGAAAATACCTTCACTATTTGATATTTTAAATCAACATCATGTATTTTTCTGCAAAGAAAATAATACATATTCATTGAAGAGNCAGATTCTCACTTTATGGATATGGGGACCCGGGTCCACAGGAAGAAAATGACTGCTCCAGGTTCCACGACTGAGGAATTGGAACTGGGATTAGTGTCCAGGGCACCTGAATTCCAGGTTGTTGTTCTTTCATTTTGTTGGACTGATTTCTCTTTCAGGGTTTTGCTGTGCCCATGTGTATCTTTCCACAAATATCTGGAGGCACATGAGAGTCTATGAAGGTAACATTCTGGTTTTTTTTTTTTTTTTTTTTTTTTTTTTGTCCGTACTCTTTAAGTAACATTGCTACTTGCCTTTTTCATCCATTCTGATACTGGCAACCAAATACTACTTCAGGCTCCTTTTCTAGTCCCTCATATTTTAAGTAGTCACAAATGATGGAGATTTAGAAAATCTCTCACAGCCAAAAGTCCTTCAGACACCAAATGAATGTTGAATTATCAAGGGGTAAGGACAGATTTGAACTTTGTTCAGATTAATTTGAAAATACCTTCACTATTTGATATTTTAAATCAACATCATGTATTTTCTGCAAAGAAAATAATACATATTCATTGAAGAGTGTTACGAAAATTAAAACAAGAAATACAAGGATAATAACTGTCTATTAACTATACTCCCAGAAATAATTGCCACTAATACTTAGGCATTTATTCCAATATATATATACACATTCCCATATGCATATTTCATATATGTTGTTTCTACGTTTTTAAACATACATTATTTTATTGATTATTATAATACAATTTCCTATATTTAAAAAACCTTTTTGAAATAATTACTTAAGCTTTACACACTATTGTTATATGGATAAACAGCATTTTATCATTTTGAAATATTTTCACATAACATTAAAAAATGACATTTCTGGTTTATTGACATATTTTAATTAGTACAATTTAACATTTCACATACTTTTGATTTTTAATTTACATTTTATTAATTAGAAAGTGCTTTTTGCCTATTTGTGTATTTAAAATTATGCTGCTTGATTTTTTCCATAATTTATCTTCAAATTTTAATTTTGTTTAAACATTTTGGTATCATTTTATGTTGTCATCTCTCTTTTCTTCTATGACTATTTTCATGCTGTTAATCTTAGGAAGTCTTCATTTGTCACAATATTTTTTAAATTTCCTTATTCTTATATTTTAAAGGTTATTTCCAATAATTTAATCTCTAAAGGTATCACCTGTGTGTGCTTGCCAAATACATAACTCTTGGTACCTCAGTTTCCTCATATGTGAAATACAGATGTCATTATTAGCTTTCTTTGTGATGATTCTGAATTTTACATAAAGATGTACATACATGTACTGTATTGAGAACAAAGTGAACACAGAATGAGTTCTCAGACAATGTTAGCTTGTTCTATTTTACAAATTTAACATCTGAAGTTGCTTCTTTAAATAAATAGCTTCAGCATTGTTCATTGAATACCTCTACCCCACATCGATATATATCTTATATTTTTGAAATATTCAAATTTTATACATGTGTATGTATAAGGGTCATCGATGTTATTGCCTTGCTCTGTAAGTTATTGCACTTAAACGTTGGTCTTCAAATTGTTGCATGATTATATTCCCTTAATTAACAGAAAGGAAGTATTTCACTTGCATCAATCAAGATAGGCAAGGTTATGCTGTAGTATAAAACAGTGACCTATGACCTATCACAATAAAAAAATTCATTTCTTATTTGCATTCCATGTCAAATGCACATTGTCACAAGGCTCTGAAGAATATAGTCACTTAAGAACTCAGTCTGATGGGGCTCCACCTTTAAATGGACTTCTACAATCATCTTAGAGGGATGACGTGAACATGGTGAATTATACATCAGCCCTTTAAGCATCCACCTATGGGTAACCTCCATCATTTCCATTCACACTTCGATGAAAAAACCTGCCATATGGCTACACATATTTAAAATAAAGTTAGAAAGTGAATTACCTATGTGCCTAGAGGAATCAGAATATTTAGCAACTAGGATATTCAATACCATCTTCTATTTATTCTTTTTTCAAAATTTTAAAGTTTATTTTGCCGTATCACTTTTCCAGAAAATAAAATCTGAATTATTTTTCAAAATTACAATCATACTTTAATTTGTATCACATTAAATATACAATTTGAAAGAATTTTCTGCCCGAGAATTTAAGAATCGTATAATTCATATCAATTATGCTGCTCTTCTCATGGGTGTCTTACGTGTTTCTTTATGAACTTAATCTTACAACTTTGTATTTGTAGCTACCTTGAGACCCAGTAATTATTTTTCTATTATATTTCTAATAAATTACAGCAAATAAACTAGAAAGCTATTAATTCTTGTGTATTATAAGTTGTTATTATCAAATAATAATTAATCATGAAATTTCCATTGATTCTCTTGGAACTTGTTGTAATTATTCTTTTGGTGTACAATTGTGCCATCGTCAAAGGAGATAATTTCTTTAAAGTTTTCCGATAATTAGACTATATATTACATGTCTCTGTTTTGTGTCTTATTTCATTGTTCCCAAATTCCAAACAATGTGAAATGTGCAACAGAAATAAAAATATTCATTGAAATATACAAATCATTGCAGATAATTTGGTCTTTTACATGAAGTAAAAGGCAAAATTAATGTCATGACGTACATTCGTATTCTTCAGCTTCCTTCATCTCACTGTCAGTAGTGCAGGTGGCATAAGAGAACACTAAGATTTAAAAACCTCTACTAGTTTTTCCATAATTCTAAGTGATGATAGGCTCTAGAGCAACCCCTGCATTAAATATCAGAGCATATTAATGAATCTTTAAATATGGGATGATAATTCCAGACAAGAATAAGGTGAAAAAGGTAACCCTTGTTTTATATAAAAGGAAAGAAAATTACTTTCACCTCTGGAACTTGAGGCAGAAGATGGTGAAATGTGACTTTGAGAAGAAGGATGTTTAATCTTCAAGTTTTGGATTTGTACAATGTCATATTTGGATAAGATTAATCATCTGTCATGTTCAATGTATTCATCCATTTTCTGTTGCTTGTAACAGAATACATGGAACTGGATAATTTACAAAAAAAGGAATTTATTGCTTACAGTTCTGGAGGCTGAAAAGTGCAAGGTTGAGGGACCACACCAGTGAGGCCCTCTTGTTGGTGGGGTCTCTGTGCAGAGTTCTGAGGCAGAGCAGGGCATCACATGTCAAAGGTGCCAAGCATGCGCGTGTGCTGTCTCTTTTCATAAAGTCGCCAGTTCCCCTCCCATCATAACCCATTAACCCACTAATGCATGTACGGATTTACTGTGATCGATCACCTCCTAAAGTTTCCACCTTTCAGTACAATCATATTGGGGATTATTTATTCATTTATTTTGAGACGGAGTTTTGCTCAGCTCACTGCAATCTCTGCCTCCCAGATTCAAGAGATTCTCCTGCCTCAGCCTCCTGAGTAGCTGGGATTTCAGGCATGTGCCACCATGCTCGGCTAATTTTGTATTTTTAGTAGAGACAGGGTTTCTCTATGTTGGTCAGGCTGGTCTCGAACTCCCAACCTCAGGTGATCAGCCCACCTCAGCCTCCCAAAGTGCTGGGATTACAAGCGTGAGCCACTGCACCCAGTCAGAGATTAAATTTTAACGTGAGTTTTGGAGCGGAAATGCAAACCATAGCATTTAGTGAAGACTGCTATCCCAGCTGATGGATAGCAGCTGATGGGTGGAGTGGGACAGTGCAGTAAGACAATCCCCTGAGCTCTCTGAGCAGATAAAAGCACTCACTAGAAGAGCTCTGAGCAGCAAATTCCCAGACACAGAGGGCTAACTGGTGACCTATAATAACTAAGCAGTAAGCATTGCTATGCTATGGAACATAGAGAAAGTTTCCCATGTAAATATTGCCCTGAAAAAAAAGGCAGTGTCATCTTTGGAGCTGCAAAGGCCTAAGGCAGGTAGCCATAATGGTCAACAATGGCTTCCTCCATTTATCTGGTGGTTTGTTGACTGATTCACAACTGAAAGAAGTGAGACATTTTGGTTGCAGGCTAGGGAAAATAACCCATCCATGCCCACAAACCTCCTGAATTCTAGTTCCTGGACCCCAAGTTAAGAACCCATGTGGTAATAGATCAAATTAGGATGGGTAGCCTTGGGAATGTGATATGCTTAGAACCTCTTAAATGGCACATAAAATATGTTTCCTTTGAGAATGCTTAAGGTATGTATATATAATTTTAGAGAATTAATAAATGTAGCAACAACCCTAGAAAAATGTTTAAATACATTTATTTTCTAGAAAAAAACCTTTTCAGTTAACTGTGTAACGCTGTTACCTGAATGGGCATAGCAATCTCTTAATAATTAGAAATGACTTTGGATTGGCGAGAAAAAATATAATAGCAATTCTACAAAGCGTTGTCTAGAAGACTTAGTAAAATGTATGGTGACTAATACAGAAACTTGTCTGTGTTCTTACCTATTATAAAATAAAGATGTCTTGATCCTTAATAAAATTTGTTGCTTCCAGAACATAAAATGAAATCAATTTTATTTTCAATTACAACCCCAAATATAAGCTAATTGAGTTGCATTAAGGGTTTACTTCTTTAGGTGTCTTGAGGGTGGCATGACTATTTCTATAATGTTTCCAAATTATTACAATACAGAGGAAGATTCAGATAAAACCTTTACACATTTTTGTGGTAAACTGTCACAAATTACTTTGAGGAAAATCTATGTAGTGAGAGTGGCCTTTTTCTACCCTAAATGCACAGGATAAAATGCCAAAGGGAGGTGAAATTATATTTTATTTTTTAATTTGAATTACATGCTTTCTAACAGAAAATAAACTTTGCTATATTTAGTGCTGTAATTAAGAAGTAAATTATTATCTTTTACTGATTTTGTTGCAAGGCTTCTGGCCACAAAAAGAAGAAAGTGCCTCAGTTAAAATCTGTTGGAAGATTCTTCGTTTAACACGGCTTTTGGGTGTTCATTTTGCAAATTATCACTGTTTATATACACAAAATAAATGCTTTTTCTTATCCATGTAGAAACATTGAAAAAGTATCCATTTGTTGTTAGAAAAACAACAGTGATAAAATTATTAATTATATTAGTGTTCAATGAATTGATACCACAGTTGCAAAATTCCCTATTGCAAATGCTAGGTACATGAAGTGCCAATGTTAAATATAAACGTTGCAATATGGTGAAAATATTATCCATCTGCCACCAGTCAACCTCTGCTTCCCTGGAACTATAAGCAAAAGCCAAATATCTAATGCACTATCTTGTAATTCAAATGAAGTGTTACGGGAAGAAGAAAGGAGAGATGGTAGACAAAATGCAAAATAGCTCCAATATCCCAAACGAGAGTCCTAGAAGGAAGGATATTGACTAATGTCTCAGAAGCTCAACTGCATGCACAATCTGAGGTGCTGGGGGGAAACACAGAGATAGAAAAAGACACTGTCGTCGCCCTTAGGAAACATACAGCTCAGCTGAGAAAGTCAACCTGTCAACATGGCCCCAACTCATCTGCTGGGCAACCCTCATTAAATATGAGACCAAAGAGGCTGGGCAGGGTGGCTCACACCTGTAATCTCAGCACTTTGGGAGGCCAAGGGGGATGGATCACAAGGTCAGGAGTTCGAGACCAGCCTGACCAACATGGTGAAACCCCATCTTCACTAAAAACACAAAAATTTGCTGGGTGTGGTGGTGTGCATCTGTAATCCCAGCTACTCGGGAGTCTGAGGCAGGAGAATTGCTTAAACCTGGGAGGCAGAGGTTGCAGTGAGCTGAGACTGCGCCACTGCACTCCATACTCCAGCCTAGGCGAGAGAGTGAGACTCTGTCTCAAAAAAAAAAAAAAAAAAAAGTAAAAGTAAAAAGTGTGAGACCAGAACTGAGGAATTGGAGCATGATATGAGGAATCAGAAAAATATCTGAGGGCAGAGAAAACCTCAAATAGTATGCATGGAATATACAAATTTAGAAAAAATTTATGACTGAATTTCAAGGCAGGACACTGGGAAAGCCAGACACTGGGGATGATGAGCTGTTTTCAGAGATAATCAAGGACCTAGACCTAGAATGTAACTGTAGCAGGGTCTTGGCAAAAGCAGCAGGTCTCGATGGAGTCCTAAAATCCACCATGAAGAAATAGTGGTAGCTCTCAAGGCAGCCCCAGAGGAGTGACGGCCCAGCCATGGAGTCGTACAGTTATATAGTAGAATGGGGCTGCTAAGGAAAATTCTGTCTCCATTAAAACTCCATATGTATATACATTTTTGTTCATGGTTCCTGGCTCATAACCCCCAAAGGCCATGTTATTTCCTAAGTGACTAAAACAATAGGCATAACTTTTGTGAAAGCAGTTGGTCTTTTGTCCTTGGTTCCTGAATTGGTTTCCGAACAGCTTCAGAGCAACAAAGGTGAAAGACGGTATTTTCTTACCATGTCAGGGCACTTCAGACCTCGAAATCAGGCCTCAGAAAACAGAATCCCTCTCTCGGACCTTCTCCTGCCCTCTTTCACCTCTTTTTCTCCCCAAGGCAGGAATATTTCTCTGCCTTTCTGTCTTAGAGCTGCCCATAAGGAAATTCTCTGACCTACTTTGTCGGAGTGTAGGTCATAAGGCTCCCATTTCAGAAGGTGTCCTGCCCCGGAGCCAGGTGGAAAGAAGGCTGCACAGAGGCCCGGAAAACCTGAACACCTTTCTGGGTTTTCCCACTCAGCCTATTAGTATTAGATCATTTCCTTTTTGCCCAATCACATATCTACACAGTTGGCCATGCTTCCATTATGTTTACCCAGTGAAGTCTCCATAAAAGATCCAAGAGGGTGAAGTTTGGGTAGCTTCCAGAACATTGGGAGGATCCTAGAAGGGGGGCATGAAAAGAACACTGGGAGGTTCCAGAACCCAGTGGCTTCCAGAGCGCTGGGAGGTTCCATCTAGGGAGGGCATGAAAACGCTATGCCCCTTTCTGCATACCTTACCCTAAACATATCTTTATGTGCATCCTTTGTAATATTCTTATAATAAACTAGTAAACATAAGTGTTTCCCTGACTTCTGCAAGCCACTCTAACAAATTAATTGAATCTAAGGAGGAGGCCGTGGGAACCCTGATTTATAGCTGGTGGGTCAGAAGTACAGGAAAAGTGACCTAGGGCTTGCGACTGGTGTCTGCAGCACTCTCTCCTGGCAGCCAGGGCAGAATGGGAGGACACCCAGCTGGTGTCTGCTGCCGAATTGATTGCTTGCTTGTGTGGGGAAAAATTCCCCACATATCTGGTGTCAGAAGCATATTGTGAGAGTAGAGTGAATGGAACAACTTGTTTTTTTCCTAAACAGCACCACTTACATGTAAATGCATTGCTCAGCTTCCCTAGGAACACAATTGACAGATGGTCCCAGCAGCTGCCATGGTGGATTCACCACTGCACTCATGCCAAAGCCATGCTTCTCCCACGCTTCTCACAGCTGATGGTAGAACATGGCAGAGGAACCAAGTGTTGGCCTATTCCCATAGTATGTGGGATCCTTCTTGTGGAGGACTTTGAGTGCAGGGTACCCCTTAGTCTGGTTGAAGTTTTTTCAGAACTGCACTGTAGTGTGAGAATCTTCCTACCTTATCTGTTTCACTTGCTCCTCTCCTTTCACAGATCTGCCTCACAGACTGAAGGCTGTTTCTGTCTACTTCTATTTTTTCCCTTGTATCCATCACAGACACTTCCCCTAATAAATCTCTTGAACATCTAGTCCTATCTTGGTATCTCCTTCTTGGAGGCCCCAAACCAACAACCACCAGAGCCTATCTTCAGATTATCCCTCTCCTTCTTTTTCTTAATTGCCAGCACCACTTTAAGGTATCATTCATTCCTACTGCATTCTCTGCCCTGTACTTCCTGTACTTGAACTTCCCCCACTCTGCCAAACTGCTGCTTTTCCATTTTCATTCCAGCTCCTAACCATCCTTTCTTTCAGACTCCAGATTATTTGGTGTTATGCCTACGTATCTGACTTTAACTTGGGAGAACATTATGCAGTGGCATATCTTTAATGACTTAATAATAGACTCTCAGGGCAAATAAGAAAATCTCTGATTTGTAGAAGTGACTATTTCCATTGTATAAAAATTCTCATCGTGGTCCATTTCAAACTCCCAACATAGATCACTTGAAGTTTGGATGAGATGCACACAGTCACCTTTTGCAACCTACACAAGCTTGGCTTTGACACATCACTGTATTACCCCTCTTCTCAACTCATCCAGGCTCTGGTCCCCATCTACGGGAAAGACCATTTGTGGAGATGTTCTCTCTTTTATGGCCATCCTGAACAGCATTGAGATGAGTGTAAATCGTAGTCTCTGGGATTCTTTTCTTTTCTTTTTCTCTCTTGCTTCTCTTTGTTTGTGCTGCTATAATGAAATACCTGACACTAGCTAATTTATAAAGAACCTAAGTGTATTTTATTGTGGTTCTGAAGGCTGGGAAGTCCAAGATCAAGGTACTGGCATTTGGCACCTGGTGAGAGCCTGGGCTCTGCTTCCGAGTTGTACCTTGTTAATGCATCCCTGAGAGGGGAGAAGTGCAGTGTCCTCACATGATAGAGGAAACTGAAGGACAAAGAGAATGAATGATGTAATCTTAAATGGCAGAAGGAACTGAAGAATAAAAAGGAGGCAAGCTCTGTGTTCTCACATGGCAGAAGAGTGGAAGATAAAATTGGGCCTAAGCTTGTTTCTTCCAGCCCTTTTACAGGGCACAAATCCATTTATCAGGAAGGAGCCTTATGACTTAATAACTTCCCCAAAATGTCTTTCTCTTAATACTGCCCCAATAAAGCTTAAGTTTCAACATGAATTTTAGAGAGGATACATTCAAACCACAGCATTCTGTCCTTAGCACTCCCCCAAATTCATGCCCTCCTAGATACAAAATACATTCATTCCATTCCTGTAGCCCCCAGCGTCTTATTTCATTTCAGGACCAACGCAAAAGTCAAAAGTCTGGAGACTCATCTATATCAGATATGAGTGAGACTCAAGGTACAATTCACACTAAGGCAAATACCCCTCCTACTGTGGGCCCATGAAATCAAACAGTCTATGAGCTTCCTAAACTGCAACGGTGGGACAGGAATAGCATAGGCGTTACCGTTCTAAAAGGTATAAATGGGCAAGAATAAAGGCGCAACAGGTCTCAAGTAATCCCCAAACCCCACAGAGCAATCAATATTAAGGTTAGAGAATCATCTTTGACTCCAACTCTATGTCCCACCTCCTGGATACACTGGAGCGAGGTATCAGTTTTCAACCTCATAGAGGGAAGCAAATATAAATTTAAAGTTGTCAGATTCTTGGGTATTAAAGCCACAGGACAAGATTTTACATAAACTTACAGAGCAGGAAATATCACATTCCTTGTATTCAGAATTATCATCTCTGTGATGGTGAGGTCTTGCTGTGAGGTTGCTGGAAGGCCACAACATTTTGGATTGATTGTAC
The DNA here is from genome assembly GCF_001698545.2 of Rhinopithecus bieti. Taxonomy (NCBI): domain Eukaryota; kingdom Metazoa; phylum Chordata; class Mammalia; order Primates; family Cercopithecidae; genus Rhinopithecus; species Rhinopithecus bieti. The sequence goes on from NW_016807049.1 coordinate 1,512,027, forward strand.
AGATGTTTAAAAAACGAAACAAAACAAAACAAAACAAGGCCTTTCTTCTCCGTAAGAGGCCCTTTGCCAATATTATGGTGAGAAAGAAAAAGGAATCTTATAGAAATATGCAGAAAATGAATTGGTTTGAGAACTAGAATGCAGTTACCACTGATGGTTTCTGTCTTGGATAGGGGTAGAGCTGGCCTTAACTTCACAGAAGCTACTGGAGATGGACTTAGTGCTTTTTTGGTAAAAGATACGCTAACCTTCCCATCATACTCTCAGGAAATAATCTGAGCAGCGTTCTCAACTTCAGGTTTTCAAAATTGGATAACTTAAAGTCATGAAAATTAACTTCCTTGTTCCCACATTGTCCAAACTGATTGCTGCAGACATCTCATCTCTCTTGCTAGAATGGATACTGCAAAATATATTTCCCTTGTAAATGTTTCGGTTTTTCCTCTTCCTAAATCAACATCCCTTCAGTATATTTTCTGTAAACTAAGATTCTTTTCAGATTCTAAAGGTTACAATAATTGTTCCATTCTTCCAGTCACCCAGAAACAAAAAATAGAGAGATTTTGTCCCTCTTATTATTGTATCTAATCAACTGCCTCCTCATACAGATTTTATATCTGAAATATTTTCAAAGTTATACCTGTTTGTTCATTGCGTATTACTTTTAATGTTAGCAATCTCTATATTATGACTTTCTCTTATGTAGGAAAAGTATAGAAAAGATCTCAAGAACATAAGCATTGAAAGCAGATTCTTGGGTGAAAACTGATGCCAATCCTAGATCTTACTGCTTAAGAGATGGACATGCACATCAGAAGGCATGTGACATAATGAGATTCAATGTTGGCACTTCTATTGACTAATTTTGTGAGTTTTAGAGATTTAATCTCTGTACTCTTTAATTTCTTCTTCCCTATACATAATTATCATAAAATAATGCCTATTTTGAGAGCTATTGGATGATTAAAGGTAAAAATGTATGCTAATTGCTTATTATTTTTTCTTGCATTTGGTAAGGATGTAACAAATACTACTTATTGCTATTATACATCAATAGCAGTGCTTCCCAAATCCTAATTCAGTCACCTCACATAAATAGCTTGAAACTGAGCACAGTGGGAATATTTACACCACATAATTGGCAAACAATACGAACCAGTTTGTTTAATTTGCGTGTGTGTGTGTGTGTGTGTGTGTGTGTGTGTGTGTGTTTCTTCCTAGGGAATCTACTACTAAACATTTACTAGTACACCAGTGATGTTGGGTTGATCAATGTACTTTGATACAGTTATTTTAAAGAGGTCAAAGGTAAAATGATGGCCAAATGAGTAAGTGGAATGAGTTCATTCCTTGATAAGTTGGCCTGGAAATGAAACAGGTCCTCAATCAGGAAGCTAGAACTGAAAGAAAAATAATTAGATTGCTAAGAGACTTGGCCCTTCCTTTGACTTGAATTATGTTGAGATGTGTGATTCTGGTGGACACTAAGAGTCTATTAAACTTCAGTAGCCTGTAAACTAGCTTCTATGTAGTGAATCACAAGATAAAAATGATGTCATATTTCATATGCCAGTGTATTTGGATTTTACATTCTACAACAACGTGCATACTAGTCTTCCATAAATTATTTCCTGATTGTTCCAATCTTGTCTCTGCTCCGCTATGGAGTAGGTGGGAAAGGGAGCTTAGGTGTCCACTCTCGGGTCATCAGAGGACTGAGGGAGAACAGTGGCATTTATTGTCCAATAGAGTTGTAAGAGTGGTAATCGGAGACCCCAAAGATATTTTAAGATTGGGTTTAACCATCCTTCAGTGTCTCCCAACAAGAAGATTCTCTTTCAAATATCAATTGTAGTAGTATTCTGCTTTATTTTCTACCAAGCATTTTTTCTTCTACTATAAGCATCTTAATTCAGACTATTGTTTCATCTTGTTTGTACTGTTGCAATCTCCTCCCAAATATGTATTTCCAGCTTCTAATATTTTTATGTTATAATCTTCCTATGTTCGCGGGGAGGGGGGGAACTTCTCATTAATTTGTTTTATCTAAAGTATTTTGTACAAACTCATCTTTTGAAATTCAAGATCCTGGCCAATATGGCTTTATCCTGCTTTTTCAGATTTGTCTTATATTCCACAGTCTCATATACCATACAGACAACACAGACCGAGTTATTTATTTGTGTTACATGATTATGACTATTGTGCCCCATGCAAGTCGACTAAGGCTATTTCCTACTTGCACACCTTTCTCTACCATCTCTGCTTGCCACAATCATTTAAAATTCGCAGCACACATTTCATGGTTCAATAGTACCGTTCATCATTTTTTTTCAATGAAAGGCAAGCTTTCCAATTTTCAAAGACTCATTCTAATTTATAAGATTTACAAAATTATTCTTTCCAATTTTCAGACTCTTTCGAATTTACAAATTTTTTTTGCCAATTGTCACATTTGGTTTTGTATTATAGTTATTGGGGGACTGATTATGTTCAGACATTTGAATGAGACATGGTGATATAATTATAAGAACTCTGGGCAAGATGGAGGGAGTCAAGAGCCAGGAATAGCACAGTTGCCTTTTATGACTAGAGAAATGAGAAGGAATGGAGTGAATTTGACTCCAGACTGAAGGGATAGTTGAATAGGTAGACACAGAATTCAGAGTATGTGGAATGCTCAGGTGAGATTCAGGGGAGGGTTGATACTGGCATTTCTAAACGGAAGTGAAGCAGGGCAGGCAGCCTGTAACACTGGGTGGTCCCATTATGAGACAACCCTCAAGAAGGTAACACCAGACAAATAATCAGGGCACAACTCCTATCCTAAGAGAGGATGGAAGAATTGGGCAGAATATTTGGGTGGAAATCAAAGTACAGTCCATATGTTTTTCTGTGTTTAGCAAGCATGATATCAGAGAAAGAGGACCAGTGAGCTTTGACCAATGTGAATACTTACAGACAATCCCTGGCTCTGATTCATAGCGAGAACCTAGCAGTGTTAACAGAGTTCAGACGTGAGAGGCTAGCCCAAACTACATTAGAACAAAGGGGTAAGGGGAGAGTGGAATTACGTGTGATGTTTTAATATAGTCACTGCCTCTGCAGGATTACCTGGAGATCCAGAGAGCCTGAACCCACTGATGTTGACTGCGGAGGTTACCAAGCTGAGGACTCTATAGCAGACTCCTGGGCACGGGAACTTCTGAGTGTCAGATTGTATGTGGATAGGGCTGTGATACCTGATACTTATTTATTTGTGTTTTGAACCTATGGAGAGTAGAAACTTGCCTCATTAACAAGTCTATTGCTTGAGGCGCCTAAAATAAGACTTTGCTTATAGAAAGTTCTGAAAAATATTAGGATTAGATATACTTAAGGGTATTATGGAAGAATATCCTTGTATTACAGCGAGGCTCAACATTTAAATCCTGTGTTTCTTTTCCTTATCTGCAAAAGTGGATACCACTTGAATATTGTAGGATTGCTATAAGAATTAAATAAGATAATTTATGTAACAGTTTTTTAAAAGCCTAGTAATTAACAAGCACTTTAATATAAGCTAGAGATTATTGTTTTGTCATTAATATCGTCATCATCCTTTTATTTCCATTCATATACTTAAAATTAATCTAATTACAGTATAGGCAAGATGTCTCTTATTTTGCTTTCTATTCCACCAATTGAAAATAAGATTTCCATTAATCATTCATAATAAATCTATGCTTCAACCAAAATTATGTGTATCCCCTTGAGTTGCCCATATTAGGCAACCTATATAGATTATAAAAGATTTCAACTGTTTATGGTTTTTAACAGACACTCACATATGTTGTTAAAACATATCATCCACATTGAATGTGAATTGTTTTCAATTAAAGAAAAAAATTATACCATCTAAAGGTCATGTTGTTTATATCTGTAATAAATACAGTACAACAAATGCCAGTATAAATATCTCATCAAGTACTGAAGTTTGCTAAACTATTATTCTTGGAATTCAGCTTAGAAGGAAACATCTGCATTTTTCTTGGATGCTACATCTTACAACCTCACAAATGCTGACTGTGCAGCTAGTCAATTCAATTCAGATGAAAAGTTAGAAAGCCTCGCAGTATTCTTCCTGAAGAGTGACAACACTGAGACAAAACAACAACAAAAAAAAATTTAAAAATAAATCTGGCCAGACACAGTGGCTAACCCCTTTAATCCCAGCACTTTGAGAGGCTGAGGTGGGTGGATCACAGGAGTTTGAGACCAGGCTCGCCAACATGGTGAAACCCCATTTCTACTGAAATATAAAAATTAGCTCGGTATGGTGGTGGACTCCAGTAGTCCTAGCTATTCAGAAGGATGAGGAAGGAGAATCCCTTGAACCAGGGTGGCGGAGGTTGCAGTGAGCCATGATCATGCCATGGCACTCTAGCTGGGGCAACAGAGTGAGACTCTGTCTCAAAATAAATAAATAAATATTTTACCTGCAGATTTGAGTCAATGGTCCTCAGAGCCTGAGGTTTATCCAAATCTTTGGATGATTGTTCACCTGTAAGAAAATCACTAAGTGAAAATATTTTTATATCTGAAAAATGTTTCCAGAAGCCTGAAATTCATACAGATACCGTGAGTCTGAAAAAACTATCAGCATGTTGCAAAATTAAATAAGCAGTTGGATTAATACACACATATAAAATCCATTCCTATTAATAATATGATTTAATTTCAGAGTTCAACAAAGACTCCCAGATCTGTCTCTTTAGCTGTCCCCAGTGATGTAAGTATACTGAGGACAATCCACTCCAACAAAATGTGCTCAGAGGTTTTGCCTCAAAAGTAAACATTTCTTGAGTTCACTGGTAGTTTTATGTTGCAAGATCTTGTCAGTGTTTGGGCTAGTAATTGCAACTCCTTGTATATGTGAAATTATTCATTAAATGACAGACTTATAATTATGATAATGATTATAAAACTAGTGATGAATGTGATGATGATGATAACTAAGATTTTTGAATGCTTGTGTATACCAGGCATTGTGTTGAATGCTTTTCATGCATTACCACCTTTATTTGACTCCTTAAATGCCTTATGTGGTAACTAATATTAATTCATTTAACAAATATTTATTGAGTGCTTATGAAGACACACTCTTGATGGTGAAGGATTTGGAGGTGATAGTAATATGTAAATTCAGTGTTTTCATAGAGCATCTATTCTAGGGTAAATTAGGTTCTCAATTCATAGAGTTTAAATTCGATTACTTACATATTCTTTGATCTCTGACGTTCTTAAAACTTAAAGAATTTATCCAAAGTTGCAGAGTGTGTGTGGTTTTCAGTGCTCCTTCCCTTTCAGATGTACTAACGTTCATTTCAGCTACAATTAGGACAAACAGTGGAATTTTTTTTCCTGACTGTGGAATGTGTGGAAATGGTAAATTAAAAAAAAAAAAAAAAAAAAAACAAAGCAAAACAAAGCAAAACAAAGCAAAACGAAAAACTAGGCTAGGGATGGTGGCTCACACCTGTAATCCCAACCTTCGGGATGCTGAGATGGGAGGACTGCTTAAGGCCACGAGTCCAAGATCAGCCTGGACCACATGGCAAGACTCTTGTCTCTACAAAAAACAAAAAAGTTAGCTGGATATGGTGGTGCATGTCTGTAGTTCCAGGTACTTGGGAGTCCGAGGTGGGAGAATTGCTTGAGCCTGGAAGGTGGAGAGGCTACAGTGAGTGAGTTAAGATCACACCACTGCACTCCAGACCCCAGCCTGGGTGACAAAGTGAGACCCTCTCTCCAAATATTAAAAGTAATAATATAATTTTTTTAGAAGTCCTCTATCTCATAGTGCCTATCCCTTTTTTTTCTGTTAATGACTTGGCTTTGCCTTTGCCTTATGCTTAACTTTATTGTACTCATAGCACTTTACCACAAAGGATAAAAGTTACTGACTGGGTAGGTATTGTTTTTTTGATTCTATGTCTAATTTGTGCTAAGAATATATTATTTCAAACCTGAGTATAAACTTTTCAAATGCAAATATTGAGATGAACATATCTTCACCTCTTTCCTTTGTTATGGTGAGTTTAATTGTGTTTTTAAAGTCAAATTGTCTTTGTCTTGGCAATATCACCCGCAAATGATTCCGCTCACATCTCTTAAGCATAAGGGCATTATTCTACAGCCACAATGTCATTATTATGCCTTAGAGAACTAAAAATAATTTCAAAACATCATAAAACAATTAGTCCATGTTTAATTTTTCACGTTGTTACAATTATTTTTTGTGCGTCTCCTCCCAAGTTAGGATCCAATCGAGGTTCTTGCATTGTTTTAATTGCTATGTCTTTTTCAATCTAGAAAAGTCTTTTGTTTGGTTTTTGTTCTTTCATTTTTTACGTTAATATTCTGAAGATACTGGTGATTTAAAGTTTGTATTCAATCATAATACAGACCCCCCCACACCTGAGACTGGAGTCAGTTTCCTTTCCATAGTCATTATGCAGGATATTTTTTTGTTGACTGATTGTTTTTTTCCCTATATACAGTTTTGCAACCCCTGGCTTCAAGATTTGTCTAGAAAACACATTGCCATGTCATTTTGATAACGGATCTGACTCTAAGGCCTCATGGCACGTGTTTGGATATTTAAATTGCAACTCCTAAAGCTTAAATCCTGTGTTAATAACAGCATGAGACCTTGGCTTCACCTCTTGGTCACCAAGATTTTGGTAGCCTGTTTCCTGATGTACTCCCAGTGATTTTTTTTATCCTTTTTGGGAGTCAACCAAATAATTTTCTGAAGTTTCAGCATTTTTATCTAATATTGTATTTTTAAGGGGAAAGATGACTTAACTCATCATAGTCTATCATTTTTATATAGAATTTTTTCAATATTATTAGGCATTAGATTTATGATAATGAGTGGAAACACTTTGATAAAACAATATTTTTAAGTGCAAAGAGAACTTCATGAATAAAGATAATTTATTAGGCAACAAAAGCATCAAAAAAACAGATTTTAATGTCAATAACAGTAAAATTATAGAAGATAAAGTGTTTTTTAGCTCTTTGGTGATTTGAGTCCTATTTATATCAATACATTTGACCTGTATCAATTAGTGTTTGAACGTTCAGTATTTGTGTGAGTATACACATTTACATGTGCATTCACATAGGCATGTTAAATGTTTTTCATCCTAATTCTCATTAATTTTAAATTTTAAATTAATTTTAAATAAATAAATTATCATTTATTTAAATACTTACATATATTTATCTGTATAAAATTAGCCACGCCTGGCAGATTTTTATATTTTTAGTAGAGACAGGGTTTCACCATGTTGGCCAGGCTGGTCTTGAACTCGTGACATCAGGTGATCCACCCATCTTGGCCTCCCAGAGTGCTGGGATTAGAGGTGTGAGCCACCATGCAGGGCTGAATTTTAGATGATTTTTAACTTCATTGGAATTTCATCATGGTATACTTCCACTTGATAAAGAAGTTGATGTAGAGAGCTTGTCCTGGACTCTGCATTTTTATATGAGCATTCTGTAATGGCCACGTACAATTTTTATTTTTTTTTTAGAAGAAAGTAACAAGCTTAGCAAAGATTTATTGGTTACAGAAACTCTTTTTCATATCAGTTTAAATTTTCATTAGGCCACTTTCTCATATGAATCTAGGTAAGTTGAGATGTGACAAATTATGCATCCCCAAACACACTACTTTCTGATAAAAGAGGATGTAGCCAATATTTTAAATTCTTCTTTCTTTTAAATTCAGTACTTTCTCCATAAGTTTTGGACAGAGCAATGGAATTCATATTCTAAGGTTAATAACATAAAGCAGTGTATCTTAGGGACATGTAAAGAATAGATCATATCCAAAACACTGAATATATAAAAGGATAATTTTATTACAATAACCCTGAAGAATAATTTCAGGAAAGAACACCACAAAATGTGTATGAAGGATTATTTCTTCTCAGGGACTAGAAAAGGTAAAGAGAAAATAAAAAGTGGAGTAGCTACAGTAAATAGTACATGAACCAGTTCATGAAAGTGATAAGCAACTTAAAGTACAGGACATTTAATGTGTCAAAGGGAAATAAAACAAACAAATAAAAAGAAAGAAATGATAAGAACGAAAATTATGCAAGTGCTTTACGAACTGAAATTTCCCTCCTTTGCCTGACTGTCATCCTGTTTTCCAAATGCAATCCCTGCAGTGGTCTCACAGTGGATGGGTGAGTACGCCCTTGGGGGAGTCATCAGTCACAAAAATGATACAGTATTTAGTTAAGCTCTGAATGTCAAAAAAAAGTGACAGAAAAGTGACCTCATTCCATATCACCCAACTCTAAAATGTTATTCCAAAAGTCAAAACTGTTCTAACCCATCATTACTACTCTTTCTGTATATTTGAAGAAAGCAGTTTGAAACTAGACCTTTCTCCACATTTATATTATTTTAAGGTAGAAAGTTCAATATTCTCACAAAAAGGCAGATATTTAAGCATATAAGAAAAGTTGTATACATGTCTCACATATTTTCTAGATATTTTTAAATGGTATGGAATAATTCCAAGCTATTCAAAATTACATTTCCTTTAATGATCTAAACTATAGTCATTTTAATTAAAATAACCTTTCCTCCTTCAGCACCTGGTCAGACTCCTTTTTATGTCCTACATCAATGAATGGAAATGTACTTATATAGATGTTAACTCAGTGGAATCACTTTATGAATGATTCTTTAAAAATCCCATAAATTATCAGATTATATAGTTAATTTGAATTATATAGATGTTAATTTTTAAGAAATTTCATTCGGTTACTGAATTCATATTTATTATCCCATATACAATATTAAACATTCTCCATTTTTCCCTTGAGGTTTTCTTAGTCACCGAACTGCTCACATTTAAAAATTCTCATAACGTACCTTTTAAGTTTTAGTTAAACTTTGTCTCCCACCTTTAGTAACAGTTCAACTTTGTCATAATTTAAAATCATGAATTTAAAGGCTGATCCAATTCTTAAAGTATAATACATTTAAAAGTTAAGGGCAAAATTAAAACATTTATTTCTAATGTTTGTCTTGAAATGATATTAAGCTTTAGAGGAAAGCACTATGCAAATCTTATATAAGGTGTTATTGAACAATGTACAAAGACCAATGGTCTTTCTTTTTCACAATTATTAATAGTGTATATTTCAATGATCAAAGAATGAATGGCTTTAAGACCACACGGAAATTGATGGTCCAACCCTGTACTACTTTTCCCCCACCATAATGTCATTCATTCACGTAAGTATTTACTGAACAGATCCAATATGCTATGAACTTTATCAGGTGGTATACACGTGAGAAGATTCATGGTCAAAATTGGGTAGACAGGCACTTAGGAAGTCTTTGACACTGTGGTAGGTGTATCATTGTGTGATTCTGAATGTATCATTGTGATGTACAAAGGGAACATAAAGGGTCTAACTCAGTCTCAAAAGTCAATGAAGGATCTACAGAATAAGCAGTGCCTCTACTGAAACTAAAATATCTTCTCCTACAACGTGTGTGGACTAAATTATCTTCACCTATAGTATGTACATGTGTGTATTTTTGAGTGCTCTTTATTACATTTGTGAAATAAAAAGATAGAAATAAAGCTCAGTTGGAAAACTACACAAAGCAATTGTGAAATATTTACTATGATTTCAATGGGCTAAGATTGGTGATTTCCAACATTATTCAAATGTAGACTACTCAGATATTGTAAGTCTCTCAAATTAAACATTAATAGTGAACAAAATTTTGGTGAAAACTCAATAGCACTGTTACCCATTACTCCCCATGATCACAACCACCAAATGTAATGATACTGTCTTTTTGTTTTGCTTGTGGGCTTTTATTGTTGCTGCTATTGTTATTATCTGGTTTCCTTGATGTTTTTGCTCCAATAATTAATATAATGGTGAAATTTATGGAAATTTTGATAATATGATTTCAGCTTATCATGTGGAAAGAAGCATAACTGAAGTTTTGCCATAAGCTAGGACATTTTTGCATACAAAGCAATATGGTTTAAGACTTCATAGGTGAATGATAGGCTGTGAAGGATGCATTATAAATGAAATCTAATGGTGTTTTTACTCTTAATGGTTTAAATCAATTATTTGTAATTTTGTTCATTTGTTCATTAAAATGAGTTTCCCTGATTACTATGTTCAATGTGTTATGCCAGTATATGGACAAATGACCAAAAGCTTTGATGTTTGCATAGCGGGATTCACTCATTTGCCTAAATTGCATCATGAACCTACTGGCAAATACACTGAGAAAATCAGTTGATTGTACCTCTTCTTTTTTGTTTTGGTTTTGAATGCACGATAAAAAATAAGACTTTGAAGCAACAAAGCCCAGTAGAGCGTGTCTGACTTTCCTCATGACAAGAATGTGCTGGAAGTATACCTGCCCTGAGACAGGATACAGACATTGAATAGTAAAGAACGTCAAATAATTGTCCTTAAATGGTATCATTTTATGACTTTTTGTCAAAATCAGACTTTCTTTTATTTACTAACTCAATTCAGGAATGTTTTAAATGTCCTGACAGCTTTGCTAATGCAAATAAATCACGAAGAAATGTTCATTTGCAATTGTTGTTTTTGCTGACCAAGGAGGATCATGGATCTCTTTCACATGCTAACAGTCTGTGTTTCTGTTTTCCCTAAAAAGATTGTAATCTGAACATATGGATAGTAAATTAAAGTGTTAGAAAGTATTATTGATGATCAGTGTGTTCATGTCATTACTTTTGTGAGAATTTTACATTTGTTATAGAATATAAATTTCCCTAGACTTACAATGATTTTATAGATTTTCTAGCTAATGGAACTCATTGTTTATTGAAATTGAAGCAAAGAAATATTATGACTTATACAAAGTTAATTAATGGCCCACAGCAGGAGATGTTCTCAGGAACCAGGACTCTTATCAAGTCTTTCTCTAAACACCAACTTGAATGACATAGTAGATAGTTCATTAAAAGAAATCACTCAGTCTCAGAAATAAAATACAGATGGGAATGTTTACCATGCACCACACTATCATCAAATATTCTAACTAGAAGCTTGCTAAATGACTCCTGCCATTTTATACTGCCTAATTTTTGCGAATTCAACTAAAATTCTAAGTAGCTATATATCTTAAGCTATGAAAGCAGTGGACATGTCTTTATTTAGTAATATTTTAAAAGTTTTAGGCCCTGGCACAGTGACTTACGCCTGTAATCCTAGCACCTTGGGAGGCCAAGGCAGTAGGATCTCTTGATGCCAAGAGTTCAAAACCAGGCTGGGGAACATAGGGAGATTCCATCTTTCCAAAAAAGAAAAGAAAAAAAAAGGTTTATGTGATGGTGTGCACCTATAATCCCAGCTACTTCATTGTGTGGTGGTGTGCACCTATAGTCCAGAGCTACTTGGGAGGCTGAGGTGGAAGACTGCTTGAGTCTAAGAGTTTGAGGTTACAGTGAGCTATGATTGTGCCACTGAACTCCAGCCTGGGCAACACAGCAAAACTCTATCTCAAAAAAAAAAAAAAGTTTTAAGAGTGAACTGTGTATGTTTTGTAAATGCCAGTAGCATCTCTCCATTACCTTTATCTGCAGCACCACTTTATTTATCTAGGGATGGAAAGTACAGGACCCAAGTTCACCTCCTGGTCTTCCATTCTATACTTCACCCCCTTCCCTACCTTCAAAGCCATGGAAAACATCACTAATCAGCCCCAGCCATCTTTCTTCTGGATATAGCCCCATACTCCTTAGCAGGAGAGTGCTCCAAGACGTCCTTAAGCATGAAACAGAATTTGAAAATGAAATGAAATTTGTTTAACATCCTAGTTCTAATCCCTTTTGCTTATATTCTGGTAGTTATTATTTTCTTCTTTCTACCTTATCCCTCTTTGTCCAGAAAAACATTGAAACATTTTAAAAGCTTGACACTTTCCTACACAGAATATACAGAACCAAGTTAAATTTTTTTGACATGAAGACATTAGAAACAGCCATCATGATACTAAGCAGTGATAGAATTTTGAGTGGTTTTTTTTTGTTGTTGTTTGTTTCCTTTTTCTCTATCCATTGTTATGTCTTCATTTCTCTTACTGTGGGTGGCTATTGGGCATCTGGCAACCAAGAGTTTCTTCTTCCCTCAGTATCTACCACTCATTCTTCAAGTTTTTGCTTTTAATATCCCTTCTTATATGTTGTAAGATAAAAAGCAGTGAACTAAACATGCTCTGCATATGTAAAGGAAGGATCTATGAGATTGTACGAGTTCAGGTAGAAAGATGCAGGCACAGGCACTGCTGTTGCTGAAGTTCCTACTTCCTTTTATTAAGACTTGAAGTGTGAACTGGGTTGTGACACCTAGCAAAGAAGATTTGGACAGATTACACGAAACCGGTCAGCTCTGTCTGTTTCCTGCATGTGTCTCTCTCTATATTTCAAATGTGATTCTCCTGAAAGCAGAAAGCAGAGGTGAGTCTCTTGTGACCTCAGGTGAAAGCAGCTCAGATCAGAGCCTCAGGAGATATGTCAGCTGTTCTTGGAGTGTACATAGTGACTATGGCCGACTCAAATCTCCAATCTATTTTCAGAAGAGAAGCCCAACGTTGGTAGTCAGATCCTGGAAGCCAGAGGGGGAGGCAGGTAGAGGTTGAGGGCATGGCCTCAGGTGGAAGCAGCGGTGTGGGTATTGCCGAGAATTCTCAGTAATCAGAAGGCATCAACATGGAGGTTTGGTATGAAGAGGTTGTCCCTGGGTGTTCCTGTAAAGGAGCCTGTTGTTCTATCAGAAGTCAGTTTCATAGTTAGGTTTGGATTCTGCTATGATTTTCCCACTTGTGGGATGGGAAACATGGAGTATTTGTTAGCACAAGTTCAAAATTGCATCCTTGCCAGCACCTGATTAGGAATAAGAGGCCGGGTTGGCCTGTGGCCTGGGCTAGGTTGAGCACCCTCACTCCGTCAGCACTGTGGTTCTGTGCTTATTCTTCTGCTGAAAGTGGGTGGGTTATTAGGGCTTGACTTTCCCCTTCCCAATTACATTCTTGATTAAAATGAACCTCCTTTCAAATTCATTAATGAGCTTAATGACACAGGCATTCAAAAAATCTCCCTGGAAAGTTGTCAGTGGTGACCATGGGGTGGTAAAGGCCTTGTCATCCTGACATTCCTTACACAATGGATGAATCCCCTAACCACCTCCACCCTGCTTGTTGCCATTATGTCCATGGGACGTTTACCAGTTTTATTGAGAATATCTTGGCAGTCACTCAGATTTTCCGATCCTTTCCTGATGACAGCCATCATCATAAGCATTATGTGTTCTGTGCTGTGAAAAGTTCTGAATGTCAATTGTCATTTCCTAAAAATGGTTCTGCTGCCCTTGGAGAGCTGGTGTGGGAATGGTTGGGGAAACATCTTTTACTATTGCAACTCAAGTCAGAGGCTCCTTCTTGAAGTGTAGTATCTTCTGAATGCATCCAGATAATTCTTTGTTTTCCCTTTTAGTGTCGAGGGAAATACCAATAATATTGCTGGTGGCTCTGAAATGGTTTCTTGTAGAAAATGGTCATCTCCACTGTGTACTCAGAGAGTGAGCATTGAGGGTGTTCTTGAGAATTTGACAGGTGAAGAGCATCTCGTACATTAGGGCATTTGTTCAGTCTCCTGTCAAGTGTTTTCTTCCATAGCCAGACTGACATCAGGGACTGTGTAGTAGGGCAAGCTACCACATGGTAACAACTACATGTTGTTTGTACTAGACAACAAGGTTTGGACATAGGCCACTGGAAATGCTGTGAACTGGCTTGTACTGGATTGATCAGCAATTCAGAATTAAGAATATAAGGCACATCATTAGGATACAAGCACCGAATTTTAATAACTTAGAGTGTTACTGTCTTCCAAGATAACCTCCCTGTATGTACTTCTAATATCAACAATAGAAAATGGCTCCTTATTCCTTCCCTCTAGAAACTAATTACTCTCTAGATTTTTCTCATTCCCCTCTTAACACAGTTGCTAGACAATAGAATAAAAAGTTGACTACTAGATATCAATACTAGATCAGGTGTGCATACATGATTTGCCAAACTCCAAAACTGACTCTCAGTGTGGTTTACAATCTTGGCAAATCCCATGTCTTAACTTAAAATGGAAAGCATGTATTTTCCAGGAAGATGAAGATCAATGATAACAGGAAAGCATATATTCTCCAGGAAGATAAAGATCAATGATAACAGGAAAGCATATATTCTCCAGGAAGATAAAGATCAATGATAACAGGGAGATAGTCTTTTAGGGAGACATTGTTCTTAGACACCCACCACAACACCTTGTTCTTAGGAAGCAGAATGTTGTCCTCTACAGGAGTCCGGCTCTGTGTCAGCAAGCCTTGTCTTCTGGGCTCCAAGTCCTTCCCTTCCCAAATGTCCATACCAGAAAGCAAAAGCTCAGACCAAACTCGGGCATGGACAGGAACACATTCTATGTTCAGTTACTGGCTCTGCATTTTGACCAACTTGTTGTTCTTTTCTTGGACTGACCCACTTGGCCATGGCATTTGCCACTCCTCCTTATCTTCACCAGCGTGCTAGTGCTGACACCGTCTTTGCCTTCCTTGATCCTCTCCCAGGCTTAGAGGTAGACTTTTACTGTTGCTGCTCTTTGCTGATCATTGCTGCAAGATGGAGAACTCACTGGGTCAGTATGAACAACTGACCTTCAAATCAGTGTGAAAAAACATCATTTTTTTCTTTCCTAGCAGTAATCCTGCTACTCTCACCCCAGCAATATCACTAAATCAATCAGGATGTAAACCTTACTAAAAAAGGAATAATGTTTGCCAAATCAGGCAAAGTGTTAATGAGCTTAGACTCTAGACCACCATCTTGTTACTGACCATAGGCAATAATCATTTAGGAAAAGGTTGAACATAGGTTTTAAATAAAAAGAGTTTTAAATACAAGAGCCAGTGCTATCTCTCTGGCAATGTCAGAGTTCACATGTCATGTCTTTAAAATCACAAAAGAATATTCAGTGAGAAAAAAAAAATCCCTGCATTTTTATTGCTGTAGTAAGAAAATAATACTTTTAGTTTTGTATTTTAATTACTAATTCAGAAGGTTCTAAGCAGCTTTAGTGAGTAGCCTCTAAAATATGGAATGTATTTAATGATGTGTATATTATTGATTTTATATTTCTGGTAATATTTTGGGACCATAGGCCAGGTTTCACGCTGCTACAAGCACAGGTATTTTGTATTTCTCAACATCCAGTAAGTACTGCTGCTTCGGGGACAGGTTAATCCTCTTTGTGAGAATTTGGCTATACAAATTGGCTTATTTTGGTGAAGAGCACTCTCTAAATTATTTCATTGCCTTTTATTGTGCCAATGTCATACAATCTAAGTACCAGTTACTTTTAGAGTGAATCCCTTTACTCTTAGTTATTTTAGAAAAAAATATATTTAAAAAAATTAGTGAAAACTTTCATTGAATGACATACTTCCAAAGAAGGTAAAATGTATTTCTTATTTATATTTCATTTTCATATTAATGGATATTAATGTCTTTTTTTTTT
>NW_016807049.1:1528149-1559494 GCF_001698545.2 Rhinopithecus bieti
AAGATCAATGATAACAGGAAAGCATATATTCTCCAGGAAGATAAAGATCAATGATAACAGGAAAGCATATATTCTCCAGGAAGATAAAGATCAATGATAACAGGAAAGCATATATTCTCCAGGAAGATAAAGATCAATGATAACAGGAAAGCATATATTCTCCAGGAAGATAAAGATCAATGATAACAGGAAAGCATATATTCTCCAGGAAGATAAAGATCAATGATAACAGGAAAGCATATATTCTCCAGGAAGATAAAGATCAATGATAACAGGAAAGCATATATTCTCCAGGAAGATAAAGATCAATGATAACAGGGAGATAGTCTTTTAGGGAGACATTGTTCTTAGACACCCACCACAACACCTTGTTCTTAGGAAGCAGAATGTTGTCCTCTACAGGAGTCCGGCTCTGTGTCAGCAAGCCTTGTCTTCTGGGCTCCAAGTCCTTCCCTTCCCAAATGTCCATACCAGAAAGCAAAAGCTCAGACCAAACTCGGGCATGGACAGGAACACATTCTATGTTCAGTTACTGGCTCTGCATTTTGACCAACTTGTTGTTCTTTTCTTGGACTGACCCACTTGGCCATGGCATTTGCCACTCCTCCTTATCTTCACCAGCGTGCTAGTGCTGACACCGTCTTTGCCTTCCTTGATCCTCTCCCAGGCTTAGAGGTAGACTTTTACTGTTGCTGCTCTTTGCTGATCATTGCTGCAAGATGGAGAACTCACTGGGTCAGTATGAACAACTGACCTTCAAATCAGTGTGAAAAAACATCATTTTTTTCTTTCCTAGCAGTAATCCTGCTACTCTCACCCCAGCAATATCACTAAATCAATCAGGATGTAAACCTTACTAAAAAAGGAATAATGTTTGCCAAATCAGGCAAAGTGTTAATGAGCTTAGACTCTAGACCACCATCTTGTTACTGACCATAGGCAATAATCATTTAGGAAAAGGTTGAACATAGGTTTTAAATAAAAGAGTTTTAAATACAAGAGCCAGTGCTATCTCTCTGGCAATGTCAGAGTTCACATGTCATGTCTTTAAAATCACAAAAGAATATTCAGTGAGAAAAAAAAAATCCCTGCATTTTATTGCTGTAGTAAGAAAATAATACTTTTAGTTTTGTATTTTAATTACTAATTCAGAAGGTTCTAAGCAGCTTTAGTGAGTAGCCTCTAAAATATGGAATGTATTTAATGATGTGTATATTATTGATTTTATATTTCTGGTAATATTTTGGGACCATAGGCCAGGTTTCACGCTGCTACAAGCACAGGTATTTTGTATTTCTCAACATCCAGTAAGTACTGCTGCTTCGGGGACAGGTTAATCCTCTTTGTGAGAATTTGGCTATACAAATTGGCTTATTTTGGTGAAGAGCACTCTCTAAATTATTTCATTGCCTTTTATTGTGCCAATGTCATACAATCTAAGTACCAGTTACTTTTAGAGTGAATCCCTTTACTCTTAGTTATTTTAGAAAAAAATATATTTAAAAAAATTAGTGAAAACTTTCATTGAATGACATACTTCCAAAGAAGGTAAAATGTATTTCTTATTTATATTTCATTTTCATATTAATGGATATTAATGTCTTTTTTTTTTTGGTTGGTGGGTTAATAAAGAATACCAAACAAATTTACTTAATTTGGGTTAGTAATATGTAAGAATTTTTAAAAGAAAAATTGAGGTGAAAATCAGGAGTGAAGGTCAAAGAGAACCCTGGAGAAAGGATGTGTTGGGCCAGAGAGCAGGAGATGTTGGTAATGTTTGGAAGTTCTGTTATTTCTGTGAGGATTTGAACCAGTGTGTGGTGGGGGATATATATTTGCTTTAAGAAAGTTCTGTGGCAAAGTAGGGGAACCTACTAGATAATGTAAGCTTTTGAGAAAAAAAGAACGTAAATTCTCTGAAATAAAATGATACCCATTTTATACTCTACAACCAGATACATTCCAGACTGTAAAAATATGAAAGAGAAAAAATAAAATGAGAAAAGTACAGGAAGTTCTGTGTGATGGTCTGAGAGTTAAGAGAAAAAAGAAGAAGAAAAAATACTAGAAGAAATATAAGTGAATGTGAACATAACCTTATCTAGGCATACACCCAAACCTAAAATCTTAAGGGAAAAGATTTACATATTTGACAATAAAATTTTGATACTTGCATTTGGCAAAATGGCTCAAACCAAACAATAATCTAAAAAATGTTTTATATATTGAATATATATGCATATATATGGTTGACAAAGGGTTAATATATTCAAACATAATACACTTTTTCCCTGTGGCCTTTTTTTCTTTTTTTTTTAGATGGAGTCTCTCTCTGTTGCCCAGGCTGGAGTGTAGTGGTGCGATCTCGGCTCACTGCAAGCTCTGCCTCCCGGGTTCACGCCATTCTCCTGCCTCAGCCTCCCGAGTAGCTGGGACTGCAGGCACCCACCACCGTGCCCGGCTAATATTTTGAAGTTTTAGTAGAGACCGGGTTTCACTGTGTTAGCCAGGCTGGTCTCGATCTCCTGACCTTGTGATCCGCCCGCCTCGGCCTCCCAAAGTGCTGGGATTACAGGTGTGAGTCACCGCGCCCAGCCTTCCCTGTGTTTTTATGTCTTTTTTGTCTCCATGAAGTATTCTTGTGTCCTTCTTCACCTCACTGACTTTCACTTACTCTTCGGTCTCAACTTGTCTTAATTCCTCAGCTGGTCTTCCCTGATGGCCCGATTCTCTGACCTCTCTTGCAGTACATTTTCTGTGCCAGAGAATTATTTTCCAACCTTCATTGTAGCTGTAATTGTTAGTGACCATCTTTTTTGCTAGACTCTATGCTCCAGTGGGCAGAGCCATGTTTCATGCTTACCACTGTATCTGCAGCTTCTGAAGACTCTTGTAGAACCTCCCTCAGTGCCATTGAAATGAATTACTACTGGAAACAATAGGGGAAAGCAGGGCTCACTGAGCACCAACCCAGCATCCAGACACTGCAGCTGCCCTTCCCTCCACGCCGAAAACCACACTTCTCAAACCTTCACTCAACACTTCCTTCCCCAAAGACAGAAAATGCACAAGGAGGAGCACGAGGTGACTGTGCTGGGGGCACCCCTTAGCACCATCCTCCCAAGGTCCACTGTGTTCAACATCCACAGCAAGACCTCCGTGCCCGACCATGTCGTCTGGTCCCTGTTCAACACCATCTTCTTGAACTGGTGCTGCCTGGGCTTCATAGCATTCGCCTACTTCATGAAGTCTAGGGACAGGAAGATGGTTGGCAACGTGACTGGGGCCCAGGCCTATGCCTCCACTGCCAAGTGCCTGTACGTGTCGGCCCTGATTGTGGGCATCCTCATGACCATTGGATTCATCCTGTTACTGGTGTTTGGTTCTGTGATGATCTACCACATTATGTTACAGATCATACAGGAAAAACAGGGTTACTAGTAGCTGCCCATAGCCTGCGACCCTGGTACTCCACTTTGCAATGCTGGCCCTCACGCTGGGGCTGTTGGTCCTGTCCCCTTGGTCCTGCCCCTAGATACAGCATTTTATCCCCACACACCTGTCTACAATGACATTCAATAAAGTGCATGTGCTTGAGGAAAAAAAAAAAAAGAAAAAAAAAAAGAAATGAATGACTACTATAAGAACTCATTGTGAACTATTAGAGGAAGGAAACGAATAGGCAATTGACAAGAGGAAGCATACCAAAGCTCGAAACCCAAACAGGCTAACATATGCTGCATCAATAGTCAAATACATACAGATTAAACGATATATTTGTGAACATATCATCTCTATTTATAAAATGTGTTTGTGTACTTGTTGTCAGAATACCCAAAAGAATTAGTATTAGCATTAATTGCTTGTGAGAGTGTGATGAAGCATACCTCATAACCTGCTATTGGTAGGAATGTCAATTGGTAAAATTTTCCATAAAACTGAATACTGTTCAAGCTGAAATTTACATTAAGAAAATAATTTGTGGGAGGGATGCATCTAAAGTGATGCTTTTGACATACTGTCTTATCACAATAAAAAACTGGAAATAAACTAAATGTTTATTAATAAGGAATTATATTTAAATCTGAGTCAACCATCCAAATTTTGCAATGTTAACATGTTGCAGTTATAAAAATGGGTGCTATATCTAGAATTACTGAAATCAGTAAATGCTACATTAAGTTTAACTGAAAAATAGAGTCTTGACATGTATGTATGTGTGTGTGGCTATGTATAATGGTATTTCATTTTTGTAAAAATACATGTACATATGTAAATATTTAAATGTCCAAAGAAAAACTCTAGAACAATATACCAAAAAATTGGAAAGTGCTTGTGTTTCAGCATTCATTAGCATGCCTGGTGAATGGTTTGGCTGTGTCCCCATCCAGATCTCATCTTGAATTTAACTCCCATAACTCCCCCATGTTGTGGGAAGGACCTGGTGGGAGATAATTGAATCCTGGTGGCAGTTGCCCCTATACTGTTCTCATGGTAGTGAATAAGTCTCATGAGATCTGATGGTTATATAAAGGGAAACCCCTTTCACTTGGTTCTCACTTCTCTCTTGCCTGCTGCCATGTAAGATGTGCCTTTCGCCTTCCACCATGATGGTGAGGCCTCCCCAGCCATGTGGAACCTCTTTTTCTTTGCAAATTGCCCAGTCCCAGGTATGTCTTTATCAGCAGCATAAGAACAGACTAATACATCTTGCTAATTATTGTTGATGTATTCTTTGTCTCAATCCAGTCATTTTGGTCTAAATTATAAGTCCTTAACAAGGGTGGGTGGATAGAGAGAAAGGTAATCAGACAGAGCAAGAGAGAGAGAGATGGAAACATGAGGGTTCAGACTTCTTGGGCTGGGTTCTGCCAAAAGCAGAGCTTGAGAGAAAAAAAAAATATGTGCAAGTCGTTGTTTCTGAAACACCATCCCAGGGAGCAAAAGTGAGGGATGGAGGAGTGAAGCAAGGAAGGAGAGAAATCTAATAAAAGGCTGCGTGATCAGTTTGACCACTGCATCTGGTGACTAGATCCTTTATCCCATGAGCCTTTAAGGTAAGCTTACTTATGTCTTCCATGTGGCAGATGTAAAGCCTGACCTTCCTTGCCTCCCGCTGCTAGCACACCTCTCCCTGTGGGGGTCAGGATGAATGTGACTGAGGTACTTGGAAGGAAATAAGGAAGAAAACACAAATAATTAGTGTAATTGTTAATTTTGGAGTGAATATTGCTGTGATAAAATATTAGCATTGAAATGAAAATCCCCTCTGCAGTCCATAGCAGTTTCAGCTGTGACTGTTTCTGGAAACAGAGAAAGCTACAAGGAAAGCCAAATTCCATCTTTCTTGAATTTCTAGCATGGACTACTGAGTGACCAGATTAGATGTTAATCCCATTTCATATAATGGGATCCAGATGGAATCTAAAGACCAGATACCTGGTTTGGGGCACTGGTAAGCAGGGATTTCAATGTCAAGTAAGCAAGGGACTATTATCTAAACATCTCTACCAATTCGGTCTTCATTTGTATTCAGGAAATATTTTATAATCCTGACCCCCTGACCCAATAAGGATTTTGACAATTGAGATCAATCACGATTTCAGTTTTTGATTTAGGACTAAAGGGGAAAGTGTTAGCAGTGGAACATATCCAAGTCATGTGGCACCAAAGTTTGTTACCAGCTGCGAATCCATACGGGTTTGCAGCAACCTCAATTCTAGCCTGCTCAGAAGAAAGAATTTGACTGAGGGGCATAAAGCAGAAGGAGAGACCAAGGCAAGTTTTAGAGCAGGAGTCAAAATTTATCAAAAAGCTCTGGAGCAGGAATGAAAGCTAGTAAACTGCCGTTGGAATAGGGCTCACTGGGCAACGTGAGAGAGCAAGTGCACTGTTTGACCTTTGACTTGGGGTTTTATATGTTGGCATGCTTCCGGGGTCTTGCGTCACTTCTCCCCTGCTTCTTCCCTTGGCCTGTCTCCACGTACAGTGGCCGGCTAGCACTCAGGAGGGGCCTCAGGCGCAGTGTGTTTATTGGAGTTGTACAAATGCTCACTGGGGCCGTTCTTCCCTTACCAGTCGAATATTTCGGAAGGTCATATACCAGTTAAACTCCACTGTTTTGCCTCTTAGTGTGCATGCTTGAACCCAGTCACCCAACTCCTGAGATCTCCTCAGGACGCTGCTGATCACCAGTTTCAGGTTTCACCTCTTTATTGGGAGACTGCCTTTCCCCTGGGGCCACTGGCTGTGACCAATTATTATTTTAGAGAGACAGTTAACATTGATTGACCATGACCTGATGGTCGCTGGATATTCCTGGTGTGTGTGGAGGGTACCTATCCCGCCCTGTTCATGTCTGACTAACTACCTAGAGTAACAGAAGGCTGTTTTAAGTGCCAGATTCCACCTCTATTTGGCGTACTGAATTGTCATCAGATACATGGCTTGGCAACTTAATTATGTTGCTTCTCAATAGTGCCGCACCAACGCTAGAGTGCTGCCCTTCTTGCTATAGGAGAAAATAAAATAAATCAAAATTATTTTTAGAAATGTGCTTAAGGAATTAATATGAAAAGTTGTTTTTAGATGTTTTTCTAAGTCAAGAATTTTTTTTTGAAGATAGCATTGGAATCTCATTTGCTCTGCTGTGAACGGAAATGTAGCATTGCTGATGTACTGATTAAATATGCTTCCATTGAGGAGCAGATCGACTGGCATATAGAATATGTGAGCAAGCACAAATAGAAAATAGTGTTATAAATGACTAACTCTCATTTATATATGTAGATGAATGAGTCTCAGGTTTAAAAATGAATGAATCTTACCAGATCCAAGCTCATACTAGGAAGAAGTTAATATCATGGAAATTCTGAATAAATTAGAAATGTTCTAAAATGTGGCTAATTGCCTTTCCCAATTAAGGAACAATGTGGAGGTGAGTGCTTTTTTTAAAATTTATTTTTAATTAAGACGTAGTCATTCATTTCAACTGTTTTATATTTTATTCAGCATAATTCTATTAATAGGACCATGATCCAGAGGTAAGGGTATAAAGCTAGAATAACTTGCATACAGCTCCTCAAATGCTATCACAATGGAGCTCCCTCAGGCTAGGGGAGTCATTTAGGCTCCAGTGCTCCTAACTCTCAAAGGACTGTGGGATGCTTAAAGGGACAGCAAAAAGTCTCTTAAGCATCTTTGCTTGAAGGGAGAGAATTTGAAATAAAGGATATTTACTTTTACCAGCTTGAATTTTTTTTCATATTCTCCAATCTACTACATTTTTCAATAGGAAAAGTTGGGGGAATGATATCCATTAGTTCAATTGACTGGCTCCTGTATGCTGCTCAAAATGCATTTCTTCATCTTCTGAATGCTAGAGTGCTTATCCTAGGGAAAACACCTCTATTCATCTATCTTAACTCTAATTTCATTCCCAGCCTATTCTTTTTCTGCTCTTTCAGCCCCTATCACTTTCCATACTCTTCCCCTACCAGTTGTTTCAGATGTGTCTGTTGAACAAGTTACTGAAACACCAAGAATTTTCCTGACAACTTTAATGTTGCCTTAAATAGCTTCTATGGCAGACTGGGTTATTGATGTCAGTCTTTTACTTTTTCAGTTAAGTGAGAGAACTATTTCCTTATACATTGATGTTGCACCTGGCCATGGCACTAGCTTTGTCCAATAAGACATGGACAAACTAATAGGAATAAAACAAATCAGTAACAAAACAGACTGTCTGTCATCTCTCACCCAGGGAGTAAAAGATATCTATAAACCATCAATCCATTTATACCGATCGTGAAATAATCAGACCAAAGACCCAAAACCCCATTCATTGCTACAACGAATGAGGATTCATAATGTAATGGCCTTGAACAAACCAAAACCAAAAATGAAACATAAAAACACTCCATGCCTAGTCTGGGAGACAGAGCGAGACTCCATCTCCAAAAACAAAACAAAACAAAACAAAACAAAAACAAACAAAACACACTCCATGTCTGCTGACCATGAAGTTATGCAGCAGTTTGAAGCAGTTATAATTGTAAACACAGTAACATGAGGGATTTTAAAAGCATGAAATATAAATGTAGAATAAGATATACAAATGATGGTATTTATGAAAATTTAAAACAAATGTATATAATGAACACATATAAACAGAAAATAGCAAACATTTAAAAATAGCAAAATGGTCCTCTATGAGAGGAGTAGAAAGAGAGTGGATAAGAGACACGAACATCAGCTCAAACAATAAATGAGGCAAAAAGAGAGCTTTAAAGTGGTCAGATATGAGAACGGACTACAGATCAACAGTACCATACAATCTAATCTCTGTATCTGAGTTTTAAAATAAAATGTTAGAAAGTCTTTCCCCAAACACTGCAAATATGATGATCTTATTTTTTTTTTTCTGGTAGTTATGAAAGTGATTGTTTTTTTATTTGATATATTTGGACTTTATTGTGCTAGCTAGTAAAAGATCATGACTTAATCTTATTTTCTTTCCAAATAACTAATTCTTTCAGAGTCTTTTATTGAAAAATCCTTATTTGTTTCTAGTGATGTGTGGTGCCTCTGTAAGCCTGTATTAAATTATTCTACATACTCTATGGAACCTTTGAGACTATTTCATCTTTCATTGATCTGTTTTTCCATTTGTGCACTGGTATCCCAATGTTTAGATATGGTAACTTTATATAATTTCAGAGGTCTTCCACCCAAATGCTTGACCTGACAGAACCAAATAAACTTCATCACCAGAGACGTGGTACAGTTCATGAACAGAATAAACCTCCTTATGATAGAGCCAACGTGACAGTAGAACTTTGTCGACTCTATTTTTTCAAAAATTTCTTTCCTCTCTCCAATATTTTTGTGTTTTGTTTTGCTTTTGGTTTGTTAAAGGCTGATAAGTTATTATTCCTCATTAGTGGCAGCAATTATTAGGAGTTAGCTTTTATTGTCTGAATATTTGTTGATCACTATAAATGGATTAATAACCTATGGAGATATTTTATCCCTTGGATGAGAGAGGACATAGGGTCTGTTTTGTTATTGATTAGCTTGATGGCTTATTTTTCTATTTTAGCTGAAATCAATTAAGATTTTTTTTGCTCATTAGGAAGGAGAAAAGTTATTTCATATCTAGACAGGTAGTAGCTGTGTTCTTATATTTATTTTTGGTTGAAATTATAGAACTGAAACTATAAGCATTTTCTATGTCTATGTGTCAAGGTGTCTAAGTTAACATGGCCTTTACTACTTACTGTTGGTGTGTAATGTTTTTCGATCTCTTGAGAGTGTTAATAATTTAGGTGAATCATTAATGATTTAGACCCAGTGTGGAGAAGTATGCATGGTTGCAAAGGGGCGTTTCTCAAAACTAGGAATGTGTATTAAAAGGAAAGGGTATTCTGTCTCCTGTATAATCTTTTCAGGCAGAAATTACCGGCCATGGTAAGGTTAATAATAGTTTACAATACTTTAGTGAGGCAACCTAATGAGTACATTTTCTGCTTTTCTGTAACATCAGTGTTACAGATTTGGACAGAGTTTCCTCAAATGAATTTTGCACATATTGTACATTTCATCTCCAACAGTATATGAAAGTTACATTCCGAGAAAGTGCACAAAGCTGTTCATGTGACATAGTTGAAAATAATAGTTAGTGTTCACACTTAAAAAAATATTATTTGCCTAAGAGAAATGAGAAAACCTTAAGAAGCTTGGAAGGTGTTTGGATACTTCAGGATTTAACCAATGATCACCTGGAGCACTAAATGCAAACACACACACATAAACATACACACAGAATCACACACTCAGAACCCCACATACTGAGAGACTTACACATGAGGGTTTATCTGTGTTGTGTTTTACTGAGAACTTAGAGATGAACAAGAACATTTATATAGTCCAAAGAGAAACATGGTAAATATAATTTTCGATATTTATCTTCCCCCTCCTTCTTAGAACTAAGAAATAACAAAGAATGAACAACAAATTCCCCTTATTTTCCAATTCAGATAAATCTCTTTTTATGTCATATCTCCAAAATCAGCTCTGGGATTCCCCAGTCCTATCTTGCACAAAACCCAATTAAAGTGCTCCACTATGGAGGGAGCCATCTTTTCAGTGTCTTTTTTTTTTTTTTTTTTTTTTTTTGAGACGGAGTCTCGCTCTGTCACCCAGGCTGGAGTGCAGTGGCCGGATATCAGCTCACTGCAAGCTCTGCCTCCCGGGTTTACGCCATTCTCCTGCCTCAGCCTCCTGAGTAGCTGGGACTACAGGCGCCCGCCACCACGTCCGGCTAGTTTCTTGTATTTTTTAGTAGAGACGGGGTTTCACCGTGTTAGCCAGGATGGTCTCGATCTCCTGACCTCGTGATCCGCCCGTCTCGGCCTCCCAAAGTGCTGGGATTACAGGCTTGAGCCACCGCGCCCGGCCTTCAGTGTCTTTCTCTTCTGTTCTCCAGTTGAAATCCGGCTTTGAAAGCAGCACCAAGAGGGTGTTCCTCCAGTCACAAACATTGCATTCCATCATTCAGAACAAAACAGCAGTTTCGGTTTCAGTAACAAATCTCTTTCTTTTATATCAATGCAGTTTGATATTTCTATTTCTTCTTGTTTCACCTGTTTGCTATTTATTTTTTTTTCCTTGTAAACATCCAGTATGTTTCAGAAGGGTTTCATATAATTAGTGTATAGTTGGTTTAATTATGTAAATTTGCTTGAACAACATTCCAATTTCCATTTCCATTTCTTCTCTTTTCTTTTGTGTTTACTTAATTGCCCCCCAACTTTTACATCTTTAGTATATTTCAGAAATCTTCTGTATAATCAGCGTTTAGTTGGATGTGGTCATACATGTTAATTCGTGTGGTATCCCAATTTATTATCAATGGGATTATCTTGCACCCACTGTGCCTCTTTCTTGGTCTTTGAGAATAGCATTTTCTTGCATAACTTGTCATTCTCTAAGCTTTCTCTTTCACTGTAAAACAAATTTATGAAATATTCCAAATTCCATAATGCATCACACCTACAGTCCTCAGTTTCCCCTCCCAAGTACAGATGGCGCTTCATATCCAGGTGTGGTACACCCCCAACCCTTCGATTTCTCACCTTGTTAATGGAAAGAAAAGGCAGTATATCATGAACCCAGTGAGAGGGAAGACAGGATATCCTGAACAAGTGGCTTCATTTTCCAAATTTCCATATTTCCTCTGCTGGAAAACTGATGTCCTAATAGTACCTTCCTCATGAGTTTTTGTTGTCGTTGTTGTTAGGATTAAATGAGATAATATATGCAAAATTATTGGAATGGTGTCTTGCACATAATAAATAGGAACACTGTGTAAGCAATTGCTATAACTGTTGTAACGATTACTGAAGATGTGGTTTGGCTGTATTTTAAAAGCCTTGATTCCTGGGCTAAGATGCTAGCAGCCTCCTGAGTAGGTAGCGACTTGATTGCTTCTGCTTTATGAATCACCAGTATGTAGGAGGGATGGAGTTTGTGTGAGGAGATTGCAGCAGAGATACACGTCAGGAGATTTTAGACAAATCAAGATGACTGACTCCTCATTTTCAGTCTTAGAGATTCTCAAGCTAAAGGCAGCATGATAGTGGGGAAAAGACAAAATATTCCCAGTTTTGTCACTTACCCTGTATAACTTTGGGAAAATAATCTAACTTGAGGCAGCTCAAGTGGTCTTTATTATTAAACTGAGTAATGGCAATATTTTTCGTACAATTATTTTGGAGTACTAAGGGAGTCAGTATGTGTGAAGCACTTTCATGCCCAGAAAGTACCACTCAAATGTCAATTATTTACCTCAATTATATAAAGACATCCAGGAATGGCAAACAATGCTGTAAACAGAAGCTAAATCTAAATTCTTGGAAAAGTCTGGTAACAGGGCAAAAATATTTTTCATATCACTTTTCCCCCCTCATAGAATAACTTCCTGGATGTTTATTTTCCTTCTTAAATAGATACTTCCCTTCTATCTAATTATGCAGCATTTTACAGTTTCATCAGCTATCAGCAAAATCAAGCTGTCCTCGTTTGACTTGGAATGTCATAGAAACGATAAACTAAACAGCTTAGAATAGCACAAACTGGAAAGCAGAGTGTAACCCTCTAAAATCTCAACTGTCTAAATCCAAACCTAAATCTAGAATCTTAACCATTATCTACAGATTGTACACTTTAATACTTAAGAAGGGATTAAAATCACATATGTTCATGAGAGCATTGCTGTTATTACACTGCATTTGTTAAGTTCTCATTAGCATGTGGTCTTCATCTCAACAGTGTAAAACTATAGAGTAATTTGAAGTATGCCTATGAAGTTGCCTTCCACACTGACTTAAAAAATAAAAATAGGCTGGGCGCGATGATTCACGCCTATAATCCCAGTACTTTGAGAGGCCGAGGCGGGTGGATCACGAGGTCAGGAGATCGAGGCCATCCTGGCTAATGCGGTGAAACCCCGTCTCTACTAAAAATATAAAAAATTAGCCGAGCGCGGTGGCGGGCGCCTGTAGTCCCAGCTACTCGGGAGGCTGAGGCAGGAGAATGGCGTGAACCCGAGAGGTGGAGTTTGCAGTGAGCCCAGATCATGCCACAGCACTCCAGCCTGGGCAACAGAGCAAGACTCTGTCAAAAAAAAAAGCAAAAAAATAAAAATAAAAATATATAACCTCCCCAAGCTTTGAACATAACTGTATAATTTGGAAACAATTTATTCTCCCACTATATTAATGTTTACCATTTAAGAGACATGCTTCTCTAGGAAAAATATGTTTATCAGAAATAACATTTGTTAAAATGCCTAGGTTACTCTCCTGCTGTTTGATAATGTTCCTCAGAAAAAGCATAAATGTACATTCTGACAACTTTCAGAAGGTTTATATTAATGAACATTCTCTTTTCTAAGCCTCAAAGAATATGATTTCTAATGATATAAGCACATACATATTTCTAAATATTTGAAGCTTTGAGGTACTCTCCTCTTTCCATTACAGTTGGGGCATTTTCCGTATCTTTCACTCTTCTGTGAAGGATGACTTACCTCACTCAGTTCCCACTAAGGTCTCTTACGTAGGCCTTGTCTTAGTCTTTCCAAGCTACTGTTTAAAAAAGTACCATAAACTTGATAGTAATAAACAACAGACAATTATTTCTCACAGCTATGGAGGTTGGGAAGTCCAAGATCAATTATTTCTCACAGCTATGGAGGTTGGGAAGTCCAGGATCAAGGCACTGGCAGACGTGGTGTCTGATGAGGGCTTACTTTGGTTCATAGAGGGAGCCTTCTTCTCACTGTGTCCTCACAGAGTGGAAGGGATGAGGGGACTTTCTAGGATCTCCTTTACAAGGATACTAATTTCATTCCTGAGAGCTCAACTCTACCGCCTAATCGCCACCCAAAGGGCCCACCCCCTAACACCATCATCTTGGGTATTAGGAGTTTAACTTACGAATTTTGAGGGGACACAAATGTTCAGATTATGGCAGGTTTAAAGCAAGTCATTTGAACTTAGAAAGCTAATTTAATTTTAATCCACATGTCTGAGGGGCTACTTCTCATACTTAATTTTACATATATCTATGTCAATTAAGTTCTCAGCTGTCTGGCCCTAACCCCAATTTAACTAATTCCTGAGGAGAGACTGGTAGAAGGTAGAAGGTTCTAAAAGGTTCCTCTATACTGAAATGGGTGCCTCTGGTTTCAAAGTACATTTCCCAGGGGTTACGGAGAAGAACTAACTGTACTTTACTGATAACTAAAAACAACAACAACAACAACAAAAACGGTTTTCTTTTGCATTCCTTACAGGATGGGGTATACACTATTCTACCTGAGCAAGGATGCGTCCAATATTCCTAGCCCATATAAAAGCACCTCCCCTCCTTTTGGTATTTTCACAGAAGCTTTGCACTTTCACAATAGGCATTCATTCTACAGAGACAGGACTTGACAATTGAGCAAATGATCATTTTGCTAATTCCATATTCATGTATGACTCATGACTCATCCAGCAACACTGTGGAGCCTTCTTTGTGAGAGGCGACAGCTGCTTTACATTAAGCATCATTACTAAACAGTTTTTTTAAAAAGACGATGTGCAGAGAATAATTCCTTTGAGGAAAATCTAGGTAGCTTTTCAGGTTTAGAAGACTAAATGTAGTGAGGGCTCTGCATTTTATTGTAGGTTTATAAATGATGACACTTTAATTCCCCTGCACCTACAAAAAAGACAGCATGAAGCAGTGGAGATCAGGAAAGGTGAGAGGCTTGGGTCTTGATTTTATTTTAATTTCCTCTCCCCTAGCGGGATGACTTTAGGATCTTTGATTTAATGAGACATCAGGAAAAATAGCTATGAATCTCCTGAAAGTGCAAACTTCTGTCACTTCATAGGTGCTAAGTATTTTATTTCCTGTGTTTTTAATCAGATGTCCATGGCAGTTAGCATATTCTCAACAGAGTCTTCGATTCCCAGGAGGTTAAGAACTACTCTTCCATGCGGTCATTCTCATAATAGGGTTCCATGCCATGGATCATTTTGCTCCCTCCCAAATTCTCACCCAAGGATGATCAGAATGATACTTCCTGACCAAAAAGAAAGAGGCTTCATTTTCATAAAACAATGTATAAATACAGACTTCATTGCTACAGGATGTATTCCTGATTATTGTAAATTTTGGGTCAATCACTGAGAAGACTGAAAAATTATTTTGATCCTGATACATTATGAAATTTACACTAGTGGACTTGAGGATGAGTTGGACTCTTGAAAGAATTTCTGTATATTGCTCTTTAAAACAAAGGAAAGCAATTCTGTTGAAGCTTAACTCTCATATTTATTGTAATAGCAAGAGAAGCACTCTACCTTTTCTGTGTCTAAGTGTCTTACTGGTGACATGTGGGGCATCATCAGGGAATCCAGATTTCTGCCCTTAAATCCGGAGAGTAGGTTATTTCTGCCACTCTCCCCTCATGCCTCACTCTGATGAGTGCTCTATATGTGGTCACTCCAGCTGCTAATTTACATGTCTTTAGCCCTGTCTGTGCTGGAGCTCTCACGGGATGCTTTGGAAGGGCTTCATGTCCTGTCCTGTGAACATTCTACCTCACTAGTATTCCCAGATGATAACAGATAAGTATCAAATGTTACTCTCGAGTCTTTTGAAGAATCAGGTGTTTCTGTTTTGTTTGTTGTTTTTGTTTTTTAAACCACAGCAACAGAATGAGAAGAATAGAGGCTATAGCTATAACAAATGTGCTTCCTTTCCCTGCTTTAGGATTGGGATTGGGCTCTACATCTATTCAAATGAGTTTTTTTTTAATGTAGATTCCCCCTTTACCTGGAACTTTAAACACCTCCCACCCATTATTTCCTCGGAGCCGACTTTAGGTCTTTCAACACCAAGCGCTCTCTGCCTTCTCCCATTAAATAATTTTCTCCTGCAGAAAAAAGATTTTTATTTATTCATTTTTTTATTATTTTATTTATTTGTATTTTAGAGATGGTATTTTATTATGGTGACTTTAGGTCTTCTGACACCAGGCTCTCTCTGCCTCCTCCGATCATTTATTCCTTCCTGCAGAAGGAAGATCCTTACTTATTTATGTGTTTATTATTTTATTTATTTATATTTTAGAGACAATGTCTCACTGTGTTGCCTGGGCTGGAGTGTAGTGGCTATCCACAAGCAGAATCATATCACACTGCAGCCTCAAACTCCTGGGCTCATGTGATCCTCCTGCCTCAGTCTCCTGAGTCCAGAAGGAAGGAGCTTTACATCCCATCTGGGTCACTTGTGCCTGGCTCAGGCTCGAGCATGATGCTAATTTCAGCTCTCCCTCTGGAGGCATTGCTCCCTGCATTCTGCCTTGAACTCCTGCAGTCTTTTTACCATTCCACTGGGATATGGCTAATTCGCAGCCCCATCCTAACAGGCTCCAAGCAGATCCGTCTCTGATCTTTTTCAAACCTCCTCTCCCTCCTGTCTTTCCCTGCTGTCCTTCTTTCCCTCTCATTTGCTTGTTCTCTGCATTTATCTCCGCCCACTCTGCCCTTGGTTCCTGCCCTCTGGACACACTGGTGGGTGTTGTCACTGTTCCTCCTTCACACATCACAGTATCAGACACGTGGGAGGAATTTGCTGTGACCTCTGCTTAAAAGACAATGCCCCGGGCCTTGCAAGGCTTGCTTCTCAACACCTTTCAAGTCTTTGCTCAAATGTGTCTGCTAAATTCACACTTACTAGGACACACTGTTTAAAATTACAACCCTTCCCTAGTCTCATTCTCGGTTTTATTTGTCTCCATAGCAGTATCTCCATCTGCCATTATATGAATTTACTCCATTTATTCGTTTATTGACTGTGTCCCCACAATGTAACTAAAATGCAATTGCCATGAGGGAAGAGATTTTTGCCTGTGATTATTACTGTGCCTGGAATAGTGCTTGCCACTTTTAAGGATGTCAATAAAGGTTTGCTGAAAGAAGTTATGAAAGAGGTTTTTTTAGTTAGAATAAATATAAATAAATAAAGAGAATTGTGTTTAGAGTAGCCATTTACTTTGGGAGTGTAGAATCTGTACTCTTAACGGGAAACTAACCATTTATGAATAAACTCCTTTATACTTTATAAAAGAGAAGCCCTATATCAGACATTTTCAGCCATCTCAGCCCAACTGAAGAATTACTCAAGCTCGGGACCATGTAGAAAGGTTTCAGCCTAGGACGGGGTGGCATATTATGTTTAGTCTTACGTGGCAACTTTGATTGATAAGTCAATTGGATCATAAATCAATCAAATCATAAATCGCTGTGTTGGAAGGCATCCAGAGACATTTCCTGGCATAGCGGAAGGTGAGCTATGATTACACGTGGGTATGAGAAAAAAAAATGGGGACAGTTGTTTGTGTTGCTTTCTGTATTAAATTCTAGTCACCCTAGAGATTATATTCTGATATAAAATCATTGAGAATAAGTTTTAGAAGCAATGTGAAAATACATTGCCACTCTGTCAAAATGACATTATGTAGAATTTCTCAATAAACCAGATTTACCTGATTCCAAGACTGAGATGAACTCAAAATAAATAAATGAATAAATTTTAAAAGTAGTGAAAATTTATCACCACTATCATAAAAAAAAAAAAAACAGACAACCCAGGTTGTCTGTTTTTTTGGTGATATTCAAGGTGAGCACAATTTGTCATTAATATTATGTGACAAAAGTGTTATTAGATGACCAAAAACTCTATCATAATAAAATGGTCAAAAAAGATGAGAATTTATTCCCTAGGGGAAACTGGATGCCTGTAATTACAAACAGAAATGGATGCTAGGACAGCAGTTCCATCTATTTTCATGAATAAACATATGTCTTCTTTGCTCAAATTCAGGCTCCGAAGTACAAGAGGAATTAAAGGTTCACAGGACATCTAATGGGAGTTCCAGAGGAGTCTGCTTTAATATTCTGATAATTTATTTCATTCTCAGTCCTAATTAGAGAGACCAAAGAAAAGCTTATTCTGGCTTTTCACAGGAGAAATTCTACCTTTGCACCCAGAGAGATGCAGAGATCATGACTTGCCAGGAACTCATGTAACAGGAAAGCTGCATTCAACTGCTTCTGCTTCAGTCCAACAGCCAGTTATTGCAAGTCATCCGATCTTCTCACCTTTCCTTCTCTAACAAACCCAAGCTAACGTGCCAGTGAGAGTCATTCCTTTTGCAAATTGTAAAGAATCT
The DNA here is from genome assembly GCF_001698545.2 of Rhinopithecus bieti. Classification (NCBI taxonomy): domain Eukaryota; kingdom Metazoa; phylum Chordata; class Mammalia; order Primates; family Cercopithecidae; genus Rhinopithecus; species Rhinopithecus bieti. Next base: position 1,545,941 of record NW_016807049.1, read on the forward strand.
TACACTGGCACATCTATTTTCTTCATCTTCTCACCTTTCACTATTTTATTTTATTTTTGCAGATGAAGTCTCTGCTATATGTGCAATTTCACTTGGTAATAAACAGGTGAAATCAAGCACAACTAAATAAAAATAACATTGTTTTACTCATTTCACTTACTCTCTTTTATGCAGCCTGCTTTCCTTTTGGCAATACTGCTTAAATTTTAACGCTGTTATTTAATATATTCATCTAGATCATTAACATAGCTTTTTTTTCTATCTTTTTTTTTTTTTAGACAGACTCTCGCTCTGTCACCCAGGCTGGAGTGCAGTGGTGTGATCTCTGCCTCCCAGGTTCCAGCAATTCTCCTGCCTCAGCTTCCCAAGTAGCTGGGATTTCAGGCACGTGCCACCACACCCGGCCAATTTTTTATTAGTAGTAGAGACAAGGTTTCACCATGTTCGCCAAGCTGGTCTCCAAATCCTGACAGTTCATCCGCCCACCTCCGCCTCCCAAAGTGCTGGGATTATAGGCGTGAGCCACTGTGCCCAACCCTTTTTTGCTTTTATTGTGCTTTCTTAAACTGCTTCTTTCTTTCTTTTCTTTTCTTTTTTTTTTTTTTTTTTTTTTTTTTTTTTGAGACGGAGTCTCGCTGTGTCGCCCGGGCTGGAGAGCAGTGGCCGGATCTCAGCTCACTGCAAGCTCTGCCTCCCCGATTCACGCCATTCTCCTGCCTCAGCCTCCCCAGTAGCTGGGACTACAGGCGCCCGCCACCTCGCCCGGCTAGTTTTTTGTATTTTTTTGGTAGAGACGGGGTTTCACCGTGTTAGCCAGGATGGTCTCGATCTCCTGACCTTGTGATCCGCCCGTCTCGGCCTCCCGAAGTGCTGGGATTACAGGCTTGAGCCACCGCGCCCGGCCAACTGCTTCTTTCTTGAGTTAAAAAAAGTAACCGTTTACTGTTTGCTTAGCTAGGCACTATTGTAATATTTTAGCATAGAATCTTTTCCTTTTTATCTCTACTATTAAACTTGTGAGGTAGAAATGATTATTCCCATTTTCCAGATGAGGAAATTGAGGACCAAAAGGTTAAGTAATTTGCTCAGCATCACAGAGTTAGTAAGTTCCAGGTCTGTGATTTAAATAGAGGTCTGGGTTCTTCACTATTACACCATCTAGTCAGGTTTAGTGGAAACAGCTAACCTAATGGCTTTTTGGAAAGACTACAAATGAGACTAGAAGAGAGTAGAATGACTTAAATACTGGCAGCTTTTACTTCCTACATAATCTTTCAATCCAGCTTCTCTTCATTCCTACCACTATTGCTCTAATTCATCTTTGCCTTCTTAACGGAGTTCTGTGTTTTCAGTATTTTTCTCATCAAAATTGCTCTTCCCACAGATGCAGAAATATCTTTCAAATGTAAATCTGACAGTGTCATTCCCTTCCGTATAATCCTTTGCTAGTTTCCCTTCACCTACACTAGCAGTTTTCAAACTGTTCATTGCGTGCAGGTGCTTCAGGGACTCTGCCAATGCTCCATTACAATTTTAGTTTAAAATAGTTTTCCTGTTCTATATCTTTTTAGAAAGATCAAAATGTTTCAATAAAATTTATTTTTTAACCCCTCAAAGTCGGTGTTAGGTTAAGGGGCAGGCCACCATATGGCTGCTCACGATGCCTTCATTTAAGGAGCACTAAGAGCTTTGTACTAAGAATAGGTACTTTATGATACAAGAAAATGTTTAGATCATCGATAAAATGTAAATTTGTTCTTCTTTCCCCAAAGTGCAATAAAACAAAAACAAACAAAGCAAAACAGCAGCAGCAAAAACCTAATTTTCATTGGTACTGATGTATCTTTGTTAAATATGTTTACAATGGGCCCAGGTGAAGTGAATGACCCAACCACATTCCTCTGGCAAATTTACATAGCTGATTTGGTTATTTCCAATTATTGGTTGTTTTTATTGGATATGAACATTCCCCAATTTTTAGAGGTAGCTGAGGTGCTTGGGTTTCTAATCTTCTGACTCTGTCACCAATAGTAGGTGCCAAAATGAGGGAAAATCTCAGATCCAATGCTACCATGTATAAAATCATCTATTAGCAGAAATTACAAAGGAATTGTCTGATCACATCTGAAAACTTGAAGTCAGAGCTCTCTGTCTTTGAACTACACAAAACACTCACTCAAGACAAATGTGAAGCATCTTGGCAACAAGATTCAGTTAAATCTCAGGTCAGGCAGAAGAAATGTCTCTGATTATTTGCTAATACAGGCCTACTTCTGAATCCTAAACCTGCTCCAGAAGGTACAGGGTGCTGAGCTCAATGGATAGTTGGTAGAGTGGGAATCCTAAACTTTCTAGTCGATGGACATCTCTTGGATATTTTTTAAGAACATCATGCTAACTGACACAACTAAGTAGTAAAAGACAGCCCTACACTTACAGTAACTATATTTGAACTGTAAATTTCTGAATAACGGGCTTTTATATAAGTAACACTCGAGTTGTTAACTAACCACCTCTAAAATATAGAGTAAAACTAAACCCAAACACCAGCTTTATTTTTAAAGTAAAATAAATGGGATCCAAAAATTCGCTGTGTTACAGCAAGATGATCTCAAAATATGAGACCTACACAATATGGGGTATGTTGCCTGGTTCCTCCAAATAGTGAGAAATTTTGTCTGCTAGCACAGTTTTTGAGAACATGAGGTAGACTGAGAATATGAGGTAATCACTAATAAATTCATATTTAAACATGAGTTTTCATGAAATTTTATTTTATATATTGAACTATGTTGAATATTTCAAAATAAATGACAAAGCAAGTAAGTACACTTCTGCCAAGAGTCTCATGATGTTGATTATCCCCATCACCATGAATTCTAAACCAAATCCATTTCCCTGTAGTCTTTTCTAAGAATAAGCAATTTATTTCTTTATATCTAGTTATTTTCAAATCTTTAATCTCTTGTTCAAGAAGATATTTAATTAGAAAATTGCAAAAGAACTTGAAAAAGAAAACAAGAACAATAGAATAGGGCAAAATATTTTCTCACACAAAACAGAAATAATTACATGTTTATTAAACAAAGCTTTGAGAATTGTTAGCCATTTCCTTCATAAGTATGAGTAACCAATGCTTTTTAGTTGTGAGCAATGAAAAAATTTCTTTTTTTATGCAAATGTAGTTGATATCAAGTTTAGTGTTAACCCCGCAAAATAAGTTCAGCATATAAGCTACAAACATAGACTCCAAGTAAGCTACCTGGATGTCACATCTGCTTCTGCTTTATATTAACTGTGTCGTTCTGGGTATATTATGTAATCCCACTAGTTCTTGGTTCCTTCATATTTAACACATGTAACATGGTGGATAATACTAGTAGTACATACCACATGGTGGGATATGAGGAATAAATGAAGGCATGAAGTGCTATGACTATTTTGAAATTAAGATTATTTGTTTCTTTCTCTACATCTCACTTAGTCTGCTTTACTCACCCACTGAGTTGCTGCCTTAGGGATATTCAAGAGTTTTCTGGAGTACGGAAGTTTCCAGGAAGGACCTCCTGTGAAATTCAGTTCATATCGGTAATAACATATTACTAGTGCACACTAGTGGGTTGTCAGAATGACCATGCCCCAGGAAGACAGGTGTTTTTCCACCTCTGTACCAACCTTGGGTATTTCTCCATGGTACAGACCAGAGGAAAATTCACCTGCTAGCCAGTCTTCATAGATTGTCAAGCAGCTACCTCCATCTGATGTCCTGTGAATTCTCTTTGGTGTGGAGGGAACAGAAGATGAACCCATGCTATTAACAGAATAAACAACACTGCCATTCCCTTCTGAGTTATCGGGAAGTTCCATAATATCTCTTTTTTCTGCAATTTGTTGACTTCTATTTTCTAAACTTGAAGCCAAATCTTCCCATTCTTTGTCAGTAGCCATTGCTATCTTCCCACTGCAAAAGCCCCGGGAACAAGATATTCCTTCTCCCCGTCTGCAAGGAACCAGGTTGGACCCAGGACCTGAGCTCAGCTAAAAGGCATTCATGCTGGGATGGTTAGTAATGGTCAGTGGCAATGGCTACAGTGTCTCTGAAGTGGAAACTGCCGTGCAACACATTGTTTGCCTCCTGGCTAGACTGGCCCTGCTGAAAGTAGAGTTCTGATTTTGGAACTTTAGAATTATCTTGGTTCCTGTGCATTTTCCAAGCTTTTTCCATCCTCTTTGCAATTCTGTGAGCCTTCGTATCTTCTCTAAGCTTCTCCCTTTTGCTTAAATACCCAGAGTTGGATTTTCTTACTTACTAATGACCAATTTTGAATACAAAGAAATAGTGTTTCCTAAAAGAAAATCAACAGCCCTCTGCCATTAATAAAAGTTATGCAAATCCTGGACAAATGCTACCAAATACTTAGCCTGTCCAGAGAGTTCACCTAAATGGCTCATCACTGGTCAATTTATTATATTTGCTATTATTCCTAGCATTCAATCTCTTTTTCTTCCCAGATCCCAGAATAATGTCTCTTTTGCTACTTCTGTTTAAATTGAGTGACCATTTGAAAAAATATCTCTCTATAATTTCAAAGTCTTTTTATGTTGTGCAACTAAAATTAAACTTGGAAATAAATTATGTGCTAAATGTATGATTTTGGGGATTCATTGCAGTGGCCTCATTGCACCAAATGCCTATGTTAGTTGATGTCATCAAATGTAGCTCATATAATTAAACTTGTAAGGGACTATTTTTTTTCACATTTTTCTATATTAGATCTCTGGTAGATATTGTTTGAGTAAAGGGTTATTTTACTTAAAAAAATTGAAAATCTGTGCTCTGCAAAATGCTTTCAATTATCTGGCATATGTTTATAAGACCTTCTATGATTTGAGCATAACTAACCCCTTCGTCCTCATGTCTTCTTTTTTTTATCTTTTTTTTTTTATTATTATACTTTAAGTTCTAGGGTACATGTGCACAACGTGCCGGTTGGTTACATATGTATACATGTGCCATGTTGGTGTGCTGCACCCATTAACTCGTCATTTACATTAGGTATATATCCTAATGCTAGGCCTCATTTCTTTTAATGTAGTGTCTCATTTTTTTTAAAATGTTCGGACAACTGCTTAGCTTGTTGTCCTACTTCTTTCCTCCTACGCAATGTGTTGTTTTTGCCTCATGTTTTCCCTTCTGCCTGGAACGCTTCCCCCAATCCTGTGAGTTGGCTAAATCCTGCTTTTTCCTTAAGACTTATCTTTAATGATAGTCCCCACACGCTTTCATTTGGCTGAGTTAGGAGCCTGCAAATGTAGCCCCATGAAACCGGGTATAGATGATCTTCCTCACCACGTGTGCTCATTGGTTTCGCACTGTTTGTTTCCTGTCTACCATAATGGAAGAGGAGTTCCTTAAAGTCAGGAAAATCACGATGCTTGGGCCCAAACTGAGATTCCATCCATGTTGACACACAGTATGAGATTAATTTGTGAACAACAGAGTATATGTTTGTTAAAATGTCCAAAATTTAAATTTCCCCATAATCCATATCTACTCGAAGACATTTCAATGTATGTAGTTTAAAAAAAAAGAAATGAGAATATGATTTGTATTCTCTAACAACCTGCTTTTGTCTTCCCAAGTAAATTATAGTTTGAGAATTTTTGCAATGATTGTTTTCTTAACTGTGCACATAGTGATGTGGTACTACAGATCAGAGCCACACAACCATTGCGATTCACTTTCTTTTGGAAACCTGGGATTTTTCTTATTCGTATGTTAGCTATTTTTTGTTGATTTCAGTGCTGTGGTTTTGCATGTATATCTCTGTATGTCTGAAAGTTTGTAGCACTGCATTTTTTAACATAGGAATTCAAAAATTCTAATAGGATGTGTATGCGGGAATAAGAGGTCCCAGTGTTTTCTTTTGCTCTAAAAATCTCTCATGTATAATTAGTTCGATTGTTAATTTCCATCCTTTTTTCTTTCTATACACTGCTACTGGGTATTGGTTTGCCTAGTTTTGCCAAGCACATACTTTACCATTTTCTATGGTTTTAGCTTTTCCCTTTCCCGTAATTTTAATATAGTGGGTCACCACAAATTCAGTTTCTAGAACTATACATTTTGTTACTGAATTATTACTGAGCTATTAATTTTCGCAATCATGCTTTCTATTTCCAAGAACTCTTCTTGCTCTGATTGCCTCACTTTCTTTGCTAGTTGCTATTGTTTTTATCACTGCAATTCTCTTAAATCCAACTATGAACACTAATTAGATATTTTTAAGTCCGTTCATTTCTTTCTTTAAATTTGCTTTCCTTGGTGAATTTGCTCTTATTTTGGAGTTTGAAGTTATTATTTCTGGCAGTTCCTTTCCGCCTGTGCCCAGTGTTGTATATAGATTGCTCACAGGGTAGCTCCCAGTTTTGGAAGCTGATGCCGGCTCCTCCGGGGATTCTGTGGCCCAGTGGTAATTTCTCCTGCAGCATCTGCGGCCAGAGATTTTTTACTTCCCCAAGTGTGCTGTCTGCATTTGAGCGAAACCTGCAATGTGGCAGGAGCAAGGGGTGGTGGATTCTGCTTCCAGTTGTTCCAAATTCAAATGTCTAATAGAGATTCTGAAAAGTTAACTTCATTGTTGCTGTTGCTCTTCTTCCTTCTTCTTAAGTTGTCTAAAGGTTAGTTAATTGACCCCAAACTATTTATCAACTTGATTTCTCAGCTATTTGAAATGAATGGTTAATTATTACATATAGTTAATAAACATAAAAATAAATTCTTATAAATGAGAGTACTAAGTTGTACTAAGCTGTATTTCTTCAGAATCGTGATCCATTGAGATTTTATTAATTACCTTGCATAAGTAACTGCGTTAGTTTGTTCTCACATTGCTATAAATACCTGAGACTGGGTAATTTATAAAGGAAAAGGGTTTAATTGGCTCACACTTCTGCAGGTTGCATGCAGGAAGCATAGCAGCACTGGCTTCTGGGGAGGCCTCAGGAAGCTTACAATCATGGCAAAAGGGGAAGGGGGAGCAGGCCTCCTACTTGGCAAAAGCATAAAGAAGCGGGTGTTGGGGGGATGCTACACTTTTAAACAACCAGATCTCATGAGGACAGCACCAAGGGAACAGTGCTAAACCATTCATGGGAAATCTACCCCATGATCCAATCCACTTCCACGAGGCCTCACCTCCAACACTAGAGATTACATTTCAACATAAAATTTGGATGCGGCAAATATCCAAACTATATCAGTAACATATTCTTAATTATTGAGATTTTAACACCTTTCTTTTTATTTCTTCTTATTAAAAATGATCTTATCTATTGTGGTTATCTACAATATCATTGAAATTTCTAGTCTCAATGTTGTGGTTATCTATAATATCATTGAAATTTCTAGTCTCAGTGTGGGATATCGAAGTAATCTCCACTGAGATTTATTTGAGATTATATAAAACCATTTGACTGAAGAATTTGTGTTTTAAAAATTTCTTGTTAAATATCCCCAGGAGTTGTATATTTGGTTATTATTTTGAATGAGATTTTTTTCCATTGTACATTCTATTTGGTTAAAACCATTATCTAAGAAACATTTGTGTTTCACATACTGACTGGCAAATGTTCATCTTACGCATTTTCTCCTTCTGTCTTTCAGGTAAGTGTATTGAATTTTTAAATTTATGTTAGACATGTTTCACACACACAAACTATTATAACAATTCTAATAATCTGTTAAAATTATATTCAGCTTATATGCTTTTGATATTTTAAAAGCTATAAATGGGCCGGGCATGGTGGCTCACGCCTATAATCCCAGCACTTTGGGAGGCTGAGGTGGGTGGATCATGATGTCAGGAGTTCGAGACCAGCCTGGCCAAGATGGTGAAACCCCTTTTCTACTAAACAATACAAAAATTAGCCAGGCACAGTGGTGGGCGCCTGTAATTCCAGCTACCTGGGAGGCTGAAGCAGGAGAATTGCTTGAACCTGGGAGGCTGAGTTTGCAGTGAGCTGAGATTGCGCCACCGCACTCTAGCCTGGGCAACAGAGCGAGACTCCATCTCAAAAGAAAAAAAAACTATAAATATAGTTGAAACCCCTTTTATACTTCTCAGTCCTATTCTCTCTCCTTTATTCCCGGAAAAATACCTATATTTTTTAAGTAATTGTGTACCTTTCCCACCTGTGATTTAATAATTTTATTACCTATTCATTTGTCAATAAACAATGCACAGTGCTATTTTATATGTTTTATACTTTGGAAAATGATAATATACAACATATATACTTCTAAACATTGTATTAATACTAAACTTTTGTTTCTAAAAGTTTTCACATTTCCCATCCCAGATCTAGAAGTTGGAGAAATGAACCCCAGTTCTTCAAGGGAGATGTTGAAAATATTATGACTATTTAAAAAGAGAAATTACTACAGTAAAGAAAAACAAAACCAGTAAAAGATATCCAGATATTAACATATAATTTGATTTTGTAAACATGGTATTTATAACTGCATAGTGTTTCCCCCCTTGGCTATCCTGCATTTTATTCACCATTCTTCTGTCATTGTATATCTATGTTATATACTTGAAGAATATTATTGTAGTCATAAATATTGCAATAAGTCTCTTTCTAAACATTTTTGTGCATGTTTTAGTTTTTTGTGGTAGATCTGTGAATTGGAAACACCTTTAAAATGCATGATCTTTTAAAAAAAAAAAGCTTTTTTAAAAATGAGCATCTCAGTTGTCTTTTACTGTGTGCTCTTACTCTCTACCACCAGCAAGGAATGAAGATGGTTGAGTTTTGATTTATCTTTTCTAATTTGACACATTTTAATAATGGAATATATTTTTTACTTCATATGAACATCTGTCTTCTGATCAGCATCGTATCTCATATGAACACCTACTTAACATCTTCAAGTTGCATGTCAAGATTACTCTGTGTCAATTGGAAAACAAAATATCAATTTAGAAGAAAATATGGAAGACCATGAACTTATATTCCTTGGAAGTTTCTTAGTTTTTTAGTATTCTCTATGCACTGACTTTTCAGTGGTAGAAAAACTTGATCATTATTTGGAGCCGATAATTTAAAACATTTATTTTCTTTGAAAAATATATATTACCTCAGTTCACAGGAAACTTTGGACATATTAGAATAGAAGCACAAACAGTGGATGCAGACAGGTTTGGATATGACTCCTGACTCATTCACATCAAACAGTTGTCTTTGGGCCTCAGACAGGCTCATTCGAGAACCACTGAATACATTAATTTATGTAAAACGAAATTCAAACAAATTGAAATGAATAGATTTAAATGTATTTCAAAGTAAAATGGTTCAAGTACAATTTTAAGTGATTTTTGAGTGAATGAATGAGTCAATATAACTTATCTTTCTGTTTTACATTACATTTATGTTAGACATGTTAGATTTAAAGTGTTGCAAAGATCAAATAAACTTAAATATGAGTATACACAGAGACCCTGACCGACAGCAGTGGTTCCAAAAATAGTAATAATAATTGTCCTTATGGTGATGGTTATTTTTGTTGCTATGAAGCTAACATTGGCCCTTTGGCTGTAAGCCGTGGAATAGAGTTATCTGTATAGGTCTGAATGTCTGAAGTTACTGAAAGTTTCATTCAAGTGAATTTAAAATCTGCACCTATAATGTATTCTCCATCAATACATGTCATATGCTTTAGCCCTTAAGAATTTGTTTGTGATACTGGGAAAAGACAAGACTGTATATATTCTGAATATTTTTTACAATGCATATACATGCTTTATAATAAGACAGGGCTATTTTAGCTTTTCATATCAATTTTCATGGGTTTAAATCAAGTGCTTGGAAAACATTTAGCTACTATAAGAGATAGCAGAAATTGTCACAAGAAGGAATTCCTGTGATTATACAAAATATATGAAATAAGACATTGATTGAACATATTTAATCAGAAGCCAGACTTGTCTGTTTCTTCTGATACTGCTAAAAACCATTATGAATTCAAATTCTATTGAGGTAATATTTTTCAGACACAGGATGGGAGCTGAGAGACTAAATATGCAAACATATAACCACGAGACCATATTTTAAAATAGAACTCTGACCATATTTAAAAAATTAAACAATTTGCAGCAACCAGTCCAGGAAGGCAGACAATAACCTCTGTAGCAATCAGCTAAAAATGCAAGTCATCAATAACTGCCAGCTTCCATCATTTTTCCTCCTGCTTCCAACTTATAACCAACCAAAGAAAGCCAAATATGCTCCCCTACCCAGTCGCATAGGAGGTCCCACTTCTACTTTTGCACACCTCCAGCTTCTCCATGCCAACAACCTCCTGTCAGGGTGCACCTGAAGCCTTCTATTTTTTCCACTAGGAAGCTTTCCCTCTCCTCTGCCTGCTTGTGAGCTTCTGCCAAACACAAGTGATGGTGGCTGACTCTCTTGCTGTAACAAGCTCTGAATAAATAGCCTTTGTTTGTTCTCATTTGAGTGGGCTTTGTTTATTTTCACGTAACAGAAGAAGAAACTTTATTTCATAAAAAGAATCAAATGAAGTCCTTATATATGAATGTCTCCTACAATTATTCAGTATAAGGGATTTCAAGCTGTGAATAATATTGAAGATTTGCATGTGTTATGTTAGTCACCACTAGGTGATTTTGTTTATCTTAGGTTTATGATGCCTTGGTTATTTTATCACTCTTCTTTCAGATACATTAACTTACCTTTGTTATAGCTGGAACAGCAGGTTTATTAGCTGCTAAGCTCTCATCCATTGTTAGCAGTGTAGTTAAGTATACGATAATAATCTCAGAGACAGTTTCTTATGTGTAAGGCCCGGATTGTGCTAATTTTAACTGGAGAGGTTAATATTTAAGAGATACATTCGACAGCTGGCCATGTTTAGTTTGTGCACTGGTTTTAGAAAGCTTTTGAAGAAAGAGTGTACTTGAAGGAATATAACTGCATACACATCAAAGTCCTTCCTTAGCTATATGCAGGAAGCATGTTTAAAATTACAGCTTAGCTAATAAAATGATAGGCAAACTCATTGCACACATAAACATTAATAATAACATTGACGTATATTGCAAAATTGTTTTTGTGCTTGAGTACCCCACTGGATTCATTTTAAATTGAGTGGATGTTCCACAGAAAGGAAACGACAATGCAAAGTCCATAATGGGCAACACAAACTCACCAAGTTATCCAGTTGGTAGAGTTCTGATTTTAACATTCTAATGAATGTCAGCTTTCATATAAAACTCTACTATACTGAATTTCTGTCAATGCCTTTTCTTTTGCCTTAAGAAAAACTCTTGCTGAAATTATTCAACTGATGGAGCTGATTACCTTCAAATATTAAAACAGAAAATCATGAATCTTAACGGATATTGTTTGAATTTAATTCAGTTTAAAATATTTAAAATGATATCTGATAATGAGAAATGTTAATACAGAAAATTTATTTAATTATAAAGACACTTAAGGCAATATCAGTTTTCTTAGTTTCACTATGTCATATAAATTCTGGTAGATGCATTCTTTGCTCTGTAGCTTTATAAATTGAGTGCATTTTCTTTCTTGATCCAAGGTTTATCAAGTATTGTGTTTTTAAATTTCTAAGCAGATATGATTATGTTGGGTTTTTATACTTTATTTCCAATTTCATTGGTTTATAACAATGTGACATTTCTTTCTCCCTCATATACATATATATATACACACACACACATATATTTTGCATATGTATATAAATATTCAAAATTATTTTACTCAATTGCTTTTCTTTTTTATTTTTAACTTTTATTTTAGGTTTGGGGTACATATGAAGGTTTGTCACATAAGTAAACATCTGACATGTGGGTTCGTTTTACATATTCTGTCATCACCCAGGTATTAAACCCAGTACCCAATAGTTATCTTTTCTGCTTCTCTCCCCCCTTTTTATCTTTACTTATGCTATAAAGTCTACCTGTTTCTCTCCAATTTCTTCTTTTCTCTTTATCATTTTTAAAAATGTAAAACTTTGAACAACTTATATTTATATTTACTGTTGCTTTTATTTAATGAGTGGTCATCATTTCTATCAACATCATTTCTATCAACACTACTATACCTGGACACAAGTGCTAGTTATTCCCTAACAAGATCTTTACCCTGCTTGTTACCCCTCCTGTAAAATTGAGCTTTTTAGAATGTATTTACAGCCAGGCACGGTGGCTTACATCTGTAATCCCAGCACTTTGGGAAGTCGAGGTGGGCAGATCACACGAGGTCAGGAGTTCGAGACTATCCTGGCTAACATGGTGAAACCCTGTCTCTACCAAAAATACAAAAATTAGCTGAGCACGGTGGCGGGCACCTGTAATCCCAGCTACTCGGAAGGCTGAGGCAGGAGAATTGCTTGAACCTGGGAGGTGGAGATTGCAGTGAGCCAAGATCATGCCACTGCACTCCAGCCTGGTGACAGAGTGAGACTTCGTCTAAAAAAAAAAAAAAAAAGAAAAAAAAGAAAGTATTTACTCCTCTCCTCTCCTCATCATCACAATCTGAAAGAGAAATTTAGTATTCTCTTTTCCTTCACCCACCTTAACTCAGAGTTAACTCAGAGTTTTAATTGGGAGAGTTTAATATTAATATTGTTAATCCCTTAGTCTTTTTATGATTTTCCTTTCAATGTCAAGAATTTCTTTTCAATTTTAAGCATTTACACTCATTTGATTTCAACAGTTTCTCATTAATTTTCAGCATTCTTATGGTCATTTTATTGCATTTCTCGAGTGTCTCATTATCCATTTTAATTATAGGTATATGAAGCTGCCGTCTATCCCCACCCCTCACCATTGTTCATTTCCTTGCCTCCACTTTTCCTGGGATAATTTTGTTGGTTAGACAAAGAACAAACATGATATGGTCCCTAAAGCATAGACCATCCACGTACATCTTTTCTTCCTTCTATCAGGGATTACTATCTTGTTTAGGAATGAAATGATTAGGCTACAATTCTAATTTCTCAATATTCTATGAGTGGCTTTCTGCTACTTTCTGGCTTCTGATGAAGCAAATTGGTTGTCTGTGAATGGTCTGATTTGTTCCGTTTTTAAGGTGACCCGTTCTTGTCTCTAGAAGCTTGTAAACACTTATTTTTATTTTTTATTGGAAGCTCTGCAATTTCTCTCTTTTTAAAAAGTCATTAACTTTGCCTGGACTGTTCACTGAACAATTTCGTCCAAAGGTCCAGCTCTTCCTTCAGCTAAAAAAAAAGTACATGTTTGATTTTATTATTTTGAGTCATCCATCTGTTTCTGTTCCTCCCTCTGAAACTCCTACAATTCACACTTAATTCTCTTAGATCTCTTCTCCAGTTCTCATGTTTCCTGTATCATTTTTCATCTCTTCATATTTTTGACCCTGTACTTTAAGATATTTCTTACATTGTCTCATCGAGGCCACCAGGTCTGATCTTAACAGTGACTGTCCCGTTTTTCAACATCTATTTTTTTTTTTTTTTTTTTTTTTTTT
>NW_016807049.1:1559927-1597482 GCF_001698545.2 Rhinopithecus bieti
TTTTTTTTTTTTTTTGAGACCAAATCTCACTCTTATTGCACAGGCTGGAGTGCAGTGGCACGATCTCGGCTCCCTGTAATATCCGCCTCCTGGATTCAAGCGATTCTCCTGCCTCAGCCTCCCAAGTAGCTGGGATTACAGCCGCCCACCACTGTGCCCGGCTAATTTTTTGTATTTTCAGTAGAGACGGGATTTCACCGTGTTGGCCAGGCTAGTCTTGAACTCCTGACCTCATGTGATCCGCCTGCTTTGGCCTCCCAAAGCTCTGGGATTACAGGCGTGACCCAGGTCGCCCAACCAAGGTTTTTTTTTTTTTTTTTTTTTTTTTTTTTTTTTTTAGTTTTGTATTTCTATAAAGTCTTTGTACTGTACTTAAAGCTCACTAAATGTTCAGTAATGCTCATGTTCTGGTCTGTCTCCTCCAAAATTTTAATTTTTTATGTGCTTAATCTAGGTTTTGGTTTTTCTCCTCCCTCTGTCTCTGCCTGCTGGCACATATTAGTATACCACTATTATTCTTTCCTTGCTTATTCATGTTCCGATTCATATTCTGAGGTACCTGCAGTGAAAATAACCAGATTAGTGGCAGAATTAACAGAATCTTATACTTATGGGCAGTAGTTGAGCAGCAGCAGGTTGTGAATTCCACCATCAGAGCACCAAAGATACCCCGTTTGTTTTCCAGATCTTATCCTTCTCTTATCTATACAAAGGATTGAGATAGTCATTTAGCATCCCAGGTCTTTCAGAGTGGAAAGCCCAAGCTCATTCGTGCTGATAGATGTATAGATGCTGATAGATGTATAGATGCTGATAGGTATGGTATATAGATGCTGATAGGTATATAGATGCTGATAGATGGATAGATGCTGATAGGTGTATAGACTCTGATTGATGTATAGATGCTGATAGTTGTATAAATGTTCCCTTGGAATTAAATGGATGCGTTTTCCCCTGGGGTGACTAAGTTTTCATCAGGATACTCTCAGTTAAGAGCCATTCCTTAGGTATTTCCAGTACTGTCTGTAGGTCCTTACATGGCTCTGATATGTAACAAGATAGTCCTACTCCAGTTATTTTCATCAAGCCTCTCTCATATATTCCAGACACCAGCAGATACTTGACTGCTGGTTGGATCAAATCTGAATCAAATGCTTCATTTTTTTGTGCTATTCATACTTTTATAGTGTATCTGCCACTATAGGAATTGCTTCTATCTACTGGTTCCCACACAAATCTTACAGATCTTCTGAGAATCAGTTCATTTTAGTCTTTCCGGGAAGACTTCCCCTATTCAGTGTTCTTTCCTTCTTGAATTGGTCTTCTCTTTCCCTTAGTTCTACAGTTTAGAGACTTTATTTTGTTTGCTGCCTTAGCAGGGTTTAACACAAAGTTGTAACTCAATGCATATTAATTTCATAAATAAATAAATAAATTTATGCTACTATGAGCATTTCTGTGCAAGGTCTAATATGGGAAACATACATGTCACAGCATCTGGTACTGGGTGATGCACTTCATAAGAGAAACAGTATTTGTAACATATTTTGTAAGAAGTAGAAAGTGGTTGATCACTGGGAATCTTTTCTTTCTGTGCTCCTTCCCCTATTAATGTATTTATATAATTTTGCTAAAATATCATCGGCATAATGCGTAGGCTAAATGTGCTGAAATGACCTAATATCAAATTCTGTGTCTTAATCATCTATTTTATCCCCAGACCTTAGTACAGGCTGGGCAAATATTAGTGTGCATAAGAGTAGCACTTAGGGGCCCTGTTGAGATGATGATCCCCTGCCAGGCACGGTGGCTTACACCTGTAATCCCAGCACTTTGGGAGGCCGAGGCACGTGGATCATGAGGTCAGAGGACTAGACCATCCTGGCCAACATGGTGAAACTCAATCTCTACTAAAAATACAAAAATTAGCTGGGTGTAGCGGTGTGTGCCTGTAATCCCAGCTTCTCAGGAAGCTGAGGCACGAGAATCACTTGAACCCAGGAGGCAGAGGTTGCAGTGAGCCAAGATCGTAGCACTGGACTTCAGCCTAGCAACAGAGTGAGACTCCATCTCAAAAAAAAAAAAAAAAAAAAAAAGATGATTCCCTTGCTCCTTCCCTGAAAGTCTAATTCAGCAAATGTGATGCAAATCCCAAGTATCTGCATCCTTAATAAGTATCCCCAGGTGGTTGTGGTGCAGGCCATTAAAAACCACACCTGGAGACCCACTGGTTCAGTGCCTCAGTGAATATTTGTTGAAATTAATTAACACATCTAAGGAAGCTTCATCATTTATAAGACATCATTCTTTGAGACATAAGCTCAAGATTATTTTCTCTTAAAAGAGATTTTAAAAATACGTTTTCTCTATTAATGGAGATATAACTCTGACTTGAATCCTCCAGTGAAACATGCCAGGTGACTGATTGGGGTTGAGATAACGTATGTGATTCTGTGCAAGTAAAAGAGAAATACACCAGAAGAGGCAAATCCATAGAGTCAGAAAGTAGATTAGTGTTTGCCAGGGGCTGGGGGGAAAAAAGGGGGAGTGTCTCTTAATAAAATGAGGCTTTTGGGGTGAAATTGTTCTAAAATTAGATACTGATGATGGAGCAATCCTGAATACACTAATAACCATCGGATAGTGCATTTTAAAAGGATGAATGGTATTGTATCTAAACTGTATCTCAATAAAGCTATTATAAAAAAAGAAGCAAACCCAGTAAATCTCACACACACACACACACACACACACACACATACACACAAGAGGTGATGTGCAATGTTCCCATGGTCCTATAGAGAAATATGGAAATAGAAAAATTCCGCCCAACTTTTCTGTGTAAAGATAAAAACTGAATTTTCTTTCTTCAAAATGTTAATATTCTCCTTTTGGTTTATCTGAATTCTATCTAGTCATTTCAAAATGTTAGCATCTATCTTCCTCTTCTGCCTTTCGCTTAGCACTAACCAAAGATTATGAAGCCCATAGCTTTTCTTGTAGCTTGACAGTGAGTGGCAGAGTGGGCAGAAAGGAAGGATGTTTTCACGCATGCACTAAGCAAAGAGAACTTGTCTTTCTTTGTTATCAGCCAGCTTCATTGACAAGGAGCCCGTGTGTGTGTGTGTGTGTGTGTGTGTGTGTGTGTGTGAGTGTGTGTGTGAATTTGAGAGAAAGCAATGGTAAAGAAAGGGCTAGGTATTCTTTGAGGTTTATTTTTCTCACAATTGGTAGTAAACATTCAAAGGATGCTATGAGGGAGAGAGAGATAGAGAGAAACATTCTGGGTTTTCTTTATACCTTTGTATCTTTGACCTTTTCTTGAAATGCAAGCACAATAATAAATAGTAAGACAATACCTACTTGAAACTAATAAGACATTTGTTCCTATGTTTTACATATTTTATTGGAGAACAAACTTTAAAACAAAAGACTATTTTTATTATTTGTAGCCATAGAAAGATAATACTGGCATTAAATTGATATGTAGTGCCAGCCCTCCCTGGTGTGTAGGAATAAATGATCCCAAAGGGCTTTCTTCAACATGGGCAGAGCCCTGCTTACTAAACACACATATATTTATTAAATGGTCATGTTATTTACTGAGGAAGTCAGAGAAACTGAAAGTCTTATTTCCCAAAACTGTGATAAATGAAAGTCTTCAAAGTGAGAGTTGGAACATGACTAAATTGTGATGATTTTGTGGCTGCATGCTCCTGTGGAATTTCGGTGGTTTAGCAAGTGCAGTGAATTAGCTCTGAAATGTATAGGTAAATTGGTTATGAGTCTTAAGGGGAGGGTAGCTGTATATTGATATGTGTCCTATCTTTATCATTGGGAGACATCCCAATGGAGACATTCCAATTGTGGAATTACAATATTTTTGTATATTTTCATTATCAAATTTACATTATAGTAAAATTAATTTTGCTCACAATTACATAGATTTAGATAAATAGAAATAAGTGCATACTTGGCTACGTTTTACTAAGGGACACAAAAGAGGGAAAAAGATATTTCCTCTGCCCTTGATAACATATAACCTATGCCGTTGTGGGAAAAAACCCCGTGAAATAGTAATAAGAGTAATCATAACTACAATTCTAACCTCTGCATCTGCTCTAACTGGCCTTTCAAAGAATGTTATGTGTCTATTTCTACATGATGTAATTCTCTTTACTACATTGTGAAATAAATATGAATATTGTTCTTTTGAGCAAGTAGAAAGCAAGTTTCTAAAAACTTCCTGTCAGTCA
This sequence comes from Rhinopithecus bieti, assembly GCF_001698545.2. Classification (NCBI taxonomy): domain Eukaryota; kingdom Metazoa; phylum Chordata; class Mammalia; order Primates; family Cercopithecidae; genus Rhinopithecus; species Rhinopithecus bieti. The sequence goes on from NW_016807049.1 coordinate 1,564,184, forward strand.
GAGGACTAAGACGTGGAAGATCTAGAATTCAAATCCGTGTTCCCTTGACTACAGTGATTTTTCTCTTTTCTAAATGCAAACTGTCAGCTCAAAGTAATTAATTTAGTAAATGATTAATTAAACAAAAATCTACTGAGACTGTACTCTATGTCAGGTAGATGCTGAGGTTACAGATGGAAACTTCCATCTTCCTGGGATTTTCATTCAGTCCAATCTTTCCCTTTCCAGATTGCACTCTCCTGCTCATGGTTCATCCTTCATAAATACATAAGTGGAGAACTCCTTGTAAGCCAAGTCGGGGAGTACAACAGCTGTCTCCATCTCCTAATAGAGTCTACTAGACAGTGACAATGTCAGCTGCAAATGCAATGTTAGACAAATGCACAGGCTTCTGTGAGCACGTATCATTTGACAGCTACACTAGAAGTGAGGATAAACGGCAGGACAGAAGAGGCTGGACGTGAAAAAGTGCCGATGCCCTTCCAAGGCAGTCCTCAAGCTGCAAACCACTTCCTGTTCTTTGACAAGCCCTGTACATATTGCTCTTCTCTTTCCAAATACTTCGTTCTTTTCTGACTCTCAAACCTCTTGATGGAATAAAAATTAGAAACACCAGCCAGGCGCGGCGGCTCACGCCTGTAATCCCAGCACTTTGGGAGGCCAAGGCGGGTGGATCACGAGGTCAGGAGATCGAGACCATCCTGGCTAACAAGGTGAAACCCCGTCTCTACTAAAAATACAAAAAAATTAGCCAGGGGTGGTGGCAGGTGCCTGTAGTCCCAGCTACTTGGGAGGCTGAGGCAGGAGAATCACTTAAACCCGGGAGGCGGAGGTTGCAGTGAGCGAGATCGCACCACTGCACTCCAACCTGGGCAAAAAGAGGGAAACTCCATCTCAAAAAAAAAAAAAAAAAAAAAAAAAAATTAAAAACACCGTCTCTGTCCCCAGGGGCTTCAGTTACCTCTCCTTCTTCTGGGTGTGGCATGGATCCTCCACAGCAGTATTTGCGTGACCTTACACCTAGTAGCTTAATCATCTCTGATGTACACACAGTACAGAAGATAGTCCAGTTTTAAAGTGTGGCATCTGTACCCCACCTCCCCAAGAGGCATTGCTCCTACCTGTTAACTCTGACATATTTTTCAGGGGGATTCACCCTCCTTGTGTCAAGTCCTGATGGGGGGATTCACCCTCCATGTGTCAAGGAGTTTTGCTCTCTATATACAATCCGCAGAGACAGTGTTTCCCTTCCTCCTCTCAGACAGACACTGCTCACCATTAAGTTTCCCAGATGCTGCATTTGATGGTTCTGCCTTAGCTCAAAACATCTATTTTATGCTTTTTTCATCTTTTAAAAGTCATTCCGGTTAAGGAAAAATTTGTCTCTTCAAATTTCATAAGCAGAACATTAAAGAGGGATTCCTTAAGCCCTCATCCTAGCAAGGACTCCAGCATGTCATTTCACACATAGGCAGTCATTGCTTCTGCTGTGCAGAAAGCCAGATTCACTCCCGGGAACAGTTCCATCAGCTTCACGTCCACTTTTATATGAAAGTGCGGTGCTTTGTGTCTTCCCCATTTTCTTTCAGGGTGAACTCCTTTAACTCAGTGCTCTCAGCTCTCATGGATTGTGCTTTGAAGAACACCAGGACCCACACTTCTAAGCTAACACACAGGCTTTCTTTCTCACTCAGGTTGGAGACTAGCTCCTAGGTTCACATGTGAGCTATTCTAGGAGTAATCTCCGGATTGACTTATGTGGCCACTGGTCAAAATATGAGCAGCAGTTATTTTTTCATTTCTTAAACAAACTCAAGTTTACGTTTGTTTAGCTATCTATACTACAAATACTAATGACATTAAAACAATATTAAAGCATAGTTGCCTATATGCCTTCAAAAGGGAATACAGGCATATATTCTGTCAGAGCTTCAGTGAAGACACTGTATTCAACTGCTACCATACAACAAAAGTATTTTTAAATAACAGACTTCATTTTTTAAGATAATTTCAGATTTATGAAAACAATTGAAAACATATAGAGTTTCCTCATATCTGCTCCCATAATTAACATCTTATGTTGGTGTGGTATATTTGTTACCATTAATGAACCAATATTGATACATTATAGTTAACTAAAATCCAGTTTGTTCAGATTTTTTTAGTTTTGCCTAGTGTCCTTTTCCATTCCAAGACCCCATCCTGGTTATCACATTATGTTTAATAGTCATATCATTTTAGACTCCTTTTGGCTGGAATAGTTTCTCAACCTTTCCATGCTTTTGATGACCTTGACAGTTTTGAGAAATACCAGTCAAGTACTTTAGAGGATACCCTTGTCTTGGAATTTGCCTGACATTTTTCTCATAATTAAACTAGAGTAATGGGTTTTTATGAGGAAGATCACAAAGATAAAGTGTCAAGTCGATCATACCCTACTACCAAACAGGAAGATTCAGAAACCAAGTTGAAGGGAGAATCCCCAGCACTTAGAGGGCAGCAAAGATCATAGCAATGCCAACCGTCAGCAGTTGGAGGCCACAGACCTCAGCCCACTGCATATTCTAAGGATGAGGAGTGCCAAGGAGGACTTGACATACCAGGCACTGGTTAGAACAACTCTGCACTCACAAAAAGGAGAAGAGCTGCAGCAAGATCACCATCTGTAGTGGCCTCAGTCTCCCAGGGCAAGTGGGTCCCTACCAGGAGCTGATGCAGAGTGATGGACAGAATGAACCCTTCTTATGCTATAGTCAAGAGACTCGCTCCCTTCCCTGGGGGTGCAGATATACTGGTGGGACTGGCCAGGTACCATCTGGTGCAAGTGCTTAAGCAACACAAAGAAGTTCACCACGTACCAGAGCATGGGAAAGTTTATCCTAATAAGTAAGAAGAATCTGGGACCAACTTCCATATTGGGGAATGTTCCAGACCCAGAGCCTCGATTCAGCAAAGTCATAGAGTAGGACAGGTGGTGATGGCTTCTTCCCCAACAACAAATCAAGAAACATATTGTTAGCATGACTTACCACTGTTGACGTTGACCTTGGCCACCTGGCTAAAGTAGTGTTTATCAGTTTTCTCCACTGCAATCTTTTTTGCCTTCCTTTTCTATAGAGACTTTTGTGGAACAAAGTCATTATCTGCAGCCCACATTTTAAAAGGACAGATTTATGCAGAGTATATGCATAAATTGTGCAGAATTTGTCTGCAATGGAAATTTGTCTCTTCTTCCCGATTTATTTATACAGTCAGCCTTCTCTTTCCCCAGGGACTGCATCAGCAGATTCAACCAACCATGGATAGAAAATATTCGGGAAAAAAATACAGAAATAAAACATAATACAAATTAAAAAATACAATATAACAACTATTTGCATAGCATTTGCATTGTATTATATATTATAAATAATCTAGAGATGATTTAAAGTATACAGGAGGATGTTCCTAAGTTATATGCAAATACTACATAATTTTATATGAGAGACTTGAATATCTGCAAAATTTGGTACCTGTAAGAGGGTTTTGGAATCAATGCCCATGGATACTGAGGGATGACTGTATAGTCAGTCTATTCAGTATTTGTTTATATTATGTGCACATCATATATGTATAATGTGTGTGTATGTGTATATATATGTGTGTGTGTATATGTGTATGTGTGAACCATATTGTCTTTTCTTTCTTTCTTTTTTTTTTTTGAGACAGAGTCTCGCGCGGTCGCTCAGGCTGGAGTGCAGGGGCGTGATCTCGGCTCACTGCAAGCTCCGCCTCCCGGGTTCCCGCCATTCTCCTGCCTCCGCCTCCTGAGGAGCTGGGACTACAGGCGCCGCCACTACGCCGGGCTAATTTTCTGTATTTTTAGTAGAGACGGGGTTTCACCGTGTTAGCCAAGATGGTGTCGATCTCCTGACCTCGTGATCCGCCCGCCTCGGCCTCCCAAAGTGCTGGGATTACAAGCGTGAGTCACGGCGCCTGGCCCCATTTTGTGTTTTCTATTTGTTATTCTCTGTTTCTTTTTTCAATTGAACAGATTTAAGCCTATTTGTAGAGTGGATGTTATGTTCACAGCAAAATTAAGAGAGAGATACAGAGGTTTCTCGTATATCCCAGGTACCTACATGCAGCCTGCCCCATTATCAACCCCATCAGAGTGGTAAATTTGTTACAATTGATCAGTCTATATTGATACATCATTATCAACTGAATTCCGTGGTTTACAGTAGAGTTAATTCCTGGGTTTGAACATTCTTTGCATAAATGTGTAATTACATGTATCCACCATTATAGTATCCTACGGAGTAGTTTCACTGCCCTAAAAGTCTGTGCTCTGGCTATTCATCCTTTCCTCCCCTTTGACCCTTGGGAACCACTTTTTTTCCAGAATGTCGTATAGGTGGAATCATGTAGTATATAGACTTTTCAAAATGGCTTCTTTCACTTAGATATATACATTTACGTTTCTTCTGTGTCTTTGCCTGGCTTGATAGCTCATTTCATTTTAGTGCTGAATAATATTTCATTGTCTGCATGTACTTCATTTTATCCATTCACCTACTGAAGGACATCTTGGTTGCTTCCAAGTCTTGACAATTTATAAATAAAGCTTCTATATAAACATCTGTGTGCAGGTTTTTCTAAAGCCTTAAGTTTTCATAAAATATCAGAGTGTAATTGTTGGCTTAGATGGTAAGATTATGTTTAGTTTTATTAGAAATTGAAAAACTGTCTTCCAAAGTATCTGTGTGAGCACTTTATGATTCCATTTTCTCTCTTCTCTTTGCATGTTATTTTATTTTACCCTACATCTTGCAGTATACCATTAACTAATCCAAGTCCACATTCAAATACCACTATACCACTTCATGAGTAGTACAGATAACTTAAAACACAGTATTTTCAATTCTTCCCTGTATTTATTATGCTATTACTCGAGTCATTTCACTTATTACATACTGTAATCACATAATGCATTAGTACCATGATTACTTTGAACAAAATTATCTACTGTATCAATAATAATTTTAAAAATAAATTATTTGCCTTCTGTTATTCTTTCTCTAAATATTTTCCTTCATTTGTGTAGCTCTAAGTTTCTGACCCATATCATTTTCCTTCTTGCAGAACTTCTTTTAACATCTTACAGGGCTGATTTGCTTACAATGAATTTCTTACTTTTTGCTTTTCTAAGAAGGTATTTCTCTTTCACTTTTGAAGGATAATTTTGCTGGTTTTAGAATTCTAGGTTGTTTTTTTTTTTAGTGTAGCTCTTTGCATGGTTTCTCATGAGTAGACAATATTTCTCATCCATTTTCTTTACTGGTAAGCCATTTTTTTCTCTGGCTTTTTTCATTGTATTTGAAATGAAATACAATGAATACAATGTTGGGCTTCCACAGTAGGATACGGCATGCCTAATTGTAGATTTTTGGGGAGGAATTATTCTGTTTGGTGTTGTCTGAACTTCCTGAATCTGTGAATGAACATATGTCATTAACTTTGGAAAGTTTTCAGCCATTATTACTTCAAATATATCTTGTGCTCTATTCTTTCTTTTCCTTCTGGTATTTCAAGGTATAATATACCTTTAGAATTTGTCTTGCAGCTCTTGGATCCTCTATTGCCTCATTATGTTTTTCTCTTTCTAGTTCAGCTTGTGAAATTTCTGTTGACATTGCTTTGAGTTCCTGTATTTTCTTGATAGGTCCATCCAAAGACATTCTTCATTTGTAACTATGTTTTGTATTTCCAGCATTTCCTTTTGATTCTTTCTTAATGTTTCATTCTTTCTGCTTATATTATCCATGAGTTTTGCTTTTTCTATTAGAATTTTTATTGTATTAATTATAGTTATCTTAAATCCTTAACCGATAATTCCAAATTTGGTATTATATTTGAGTCTGATTCTGAGGTTTGCTTTGTCTCATCAGATTGTATTTTCTCTTCCCTGTTAGCCTATCCTTATAATTTTTTTGGAAGTTGGGTATGACATACTGAATTACAGGAATAGGGTAAAAGCGGCTTTCAGTGTGAGTTTTTATGTTTGTTGAGGTAGGAGCTTGGCTGTGCATAGTATTTCCAAAGGCTGTAGATTCTAGGATCTGCAAATTCCTCTAGTGTCCTTGTTTTTGTCTCTCATGTTGTCTTTGAGTTTCCCCCAAGAACTTCTTAGAGTCTGTGTCTTACAGTTCTTTCATCTGTATCCACTGGTATCAGATTGGAGCTACTTGGTGTAGTGGTAAGGAAAGGATAAGGGGAAGGAGCTCCAAGTGTTAATTAATTTTAGGATTAAAGCTGTCTTTTAGTAGGCTTCGGGCCTGGGGTGTGACCTTTACAAGTATATTTAACATGTTTCTCCCTGATTTTCTCACACTAGGTGACTCTAGAGTGGCCTGGAGTTGGGTAATTGCCCTTCCTCTGGAGAGCTGGCCTTCATTATGGAACGTGTATTTCCAAATGGCCACTTTTACCTCCTCCTGCCAGAGCCAGGAAGGGATTTTTTATTTTTTCATTCTTTACCATGAGAATATAGTAGGATTCCTGGAGGTAAAATGTATAAAAGTGTGGGGTCCCCTTAAGATGGAAACCATTCAGGGGTTTTCTTTCTCAATCTAACCCACACTCAGACTCAAGAAATCAATATCAAAATTACAATGTAAGTGTTCCTGCCAGTGTCTGGGTAAGGTGGTTTCTGCTCCAAGTTAGCTGCTCTGTGCTGTGATTCTCTACATTCATTTGTCTACAGAATGTGGGGTAGCAGTTTGCCATGTGACCTTAAATCTCAGATGAGTCTTAAAAGTCATTGATTTTTAGTAAGTAACCCTTTTTTTCTCATTGTAAAAATGGGATTGATGCCTTCTGAGCTCTTGTATGACTGAGCTGAAGTCAGAAGTATCGAGAAGAGATTTTTAAGTAACCAATTTATTTCAGTTGGAAGAACAACACAGGCAATGTTCACCTTTTTATGATTACAGCTTTACCTTAAAGTCACGTATTTTCATCTGACCCACATCATCATAAATTTAATTTACAGAGCTTACACAAATATTTCAGTTAAATTAATTTTAAAAAATCTCAAACACTGACATTCTATTACTGATTGAAATTTCCATTTTGATTAAATGGAACTTCAAAATTAAGAGGATAACTACTTACCCTTATTTGATACTTTATATACTTATAATAATATAGCGTCTCATATAGTTTGACATATTTTAAATAACACACTCCATTCTGTATTTGTTCCAAGGTTAGGACCTATCTGTTTCGTATTTGTTCCAAGGTTTATAGAACCTATGTGTTTCAGTTGTTCCATTTATACAACAGCACAAAAATTATTAACCTCCTTCACTAGCTGGCTGTGAAGGACACATGGTAATCTTGATGTGAAACACTGTGCAGATAGAAACTACCGAGGACAGCCTTGATAATACAGGCAGTAACCTCCAGTCCAACACATCATGTGCTCTCTGTGCTGGATAAATGCCTATGTTCTTACTCAAAATTATATTTACTTCAGTTAGCAACTTTCAAAATATCCACTCGGATTCATTAGAGATTCCACCTGATGTTCAATTCTTACATTGTCAGCAGATAACCCCAAACTATAAAATGAAGGCCAAGTAGAAAAGTTATTACCAAAACTAAATTTTGTACATGCTTAGCCGTAGAATGCCCTCATCATTAGACTCTGATACTTCTCTTGCATTTGGCCGATAGTAGCCCCATTTCTCTCCTCCAAGCTAGTTACCCATCTGCTCCCCCAACTTTTGATTCGAAATGACAGGATGATTTTTTTAAAGCTTTGCAGTGATATATTTTGTGTTATATGAGATAACATATACAGTGCACTTATCGAGACACATGAGTAAAATATACACTGCAGCCTGGAATGGGGATTATAGTTTACTTTTGGATCCTGCATACACAAAAGAAATGAGTGGAGTTTTCTCTTATGTCATTTTTTGTCTACGTGTGCTGAGAAATACCTCACTCCCCTCAAAAAGATGAAGAACTAGACATGTGCATTATGTGTTCAGTTTTTACAGTTGTTGAGAGGCACATAAAGGGTATACAGAAGTGACAGAATATCATCATTTGTGGAATGTATTGTTATGTTTAAATTCATAGTCTATAGTATATAGTACCCTTTTAGGGTAAATGTATATAAAGCTTTAGCCATTTTACTAATCTCATCAGTAAGAAGCTAAATCTAGAAATTTTATTTTGGTGATTGTACATCATAGTATCTTAACAGACTACTGACCTGAAGTACTTTGGAGGCAGTTAACACATTTCATAATTTGAAGCTTAAGGCAAGTTTTGAGAAGGGACCATCAAGAAAAAAACTGACCTTTGACTCGCTCACTGCCCTGAGGGAGAGTGCAGGGATTGAGCACTCAATTCCTTCTTCTGTTTAGCTGCCTCTGAGACCTAGGTATAATTATTATGCATGCAAGTCCTCTTTTTTTGGAAAAATATATAGTACCCTTTTAGGGTAAATGTATATAAAGCTTTAGCCATTTTACTGATCTCATCAGTAAGAACCTAAATCTAGAAATTTTATTTTGGTGATTGTACAGTTAAAAAAAAAAAAAGATTCCATAGAAGAAGATAAAGTAATTGTAAAGAAAATTACTATGATGTTTTCTTGGGTACAAAAAATATCAGGAAAAGTATTTGATGATATTTGTGAATTATTCTGTTAATTCTACATCATACCTGTAGAACATATCAGAATGCGTTTATCCATGATCTTTATTACATTTACTTTTCTAAACTCCTCTCTATCAAAGAAAGATAAACCCTGAAAACTATCTTACTTATTTGTCAGTAGTATCTTATGTAGAGTCTGTTAATAAGAGGTATATTAGCCCATTTTCACACTGCTGTAAAGACACTATCTGAGGCTGGGTGATTTATAAACAAAGAAGGTTTAATTGACTCACAGTTCCACATGGCTGGGGAAGCCTCAGGAAACTTACAATCATGGTGGAAGGCGACCCAGGCACCTTCTTCACCAGGCAGCAAGAGATAGTGTGAGCATGTGAAGGAGGAACTGCCAAACACTTATAAAACCAGCAGACCTCATGAGAACTCACTCACTATCACAGGAATAGCATGGGGAAAACAACCCCCATGGTTCAATTACCTCCCTCCGTTGACAAGTGGGGATTGCAATTCAAGATGAGATCTGGATGGGGACACACAGCCAAGCATATCAAGAGGCAATCAGCATTACAGCAAGATATAAGGTGGAAGAAAAGGGGAAGCTATTAATCTTAAATTTTTACATGATGCCTGATTAGATTATCCAATCTCATTCTGGAATCACAAAACAGAATAACACCACATTGGGTGTGTGAAGGAAGAGAGGGTAGATATCCAGAAATATCCGTATTTCTGGATATTTACATAGCATCAATAATGCATTTTCAGAAATTGTGGACTTGTGTTCTGATCATGTAGATAAATGTCTTCTCTGAAAAATTCAAGTGGACTTAGTGAAGGAAGAATCCTCTGGAATTGTTTAAGGTAGTCAGAATTTTCCAAGTGCTCCAGAGAATCTGGCATTCTTCTTTGAGCTGTGTTTTGCAGAATTTTCTCCATTTATATTCTGCAGATTTTAATCTGTACCTTTGAGCTTCTAATCTGAGGTTTTCCTCACATACAAAACAAACAAAAAAGAAAATCATTTGACAATTCTAAACACACAGCATTTCTTCAATAAATAGTTAACTATCAGTATAAAATTTAAGGTTGTATTTTAAAAGCTGAGATTATTGCTTCAGCAAAATTTAAATTGAGGTTGTGTTTTCATTTTGTATATTTTTTAACTGCCTCTTTTTTGATGTAATAGTCAAAATTTAATTTGAATTAGAATAAATTATTCAGCTGAATGCATTCTAATTTGATTAGCTAAGAAACATTTAACTTTTTTGTTGTTGTTTTTGTTTTTGTTTTGTTTTGTTTTTTGAGATAGAGTCTCTCTCTGTCACCCAGGCTAGAGTGCAGTGGTATGATCTAGGCTCACTGCAACCTCCGCATCCCAGGCTAAAGCGATTCTCCTGCCTCAGCCTCCCGAGTAGCTGGGATTACAGTTGTGTGCCACTACCGCCCAGCTAATTTTCGTATTTTTAATAGAGACGGGGTTTCACCATGTGGGCCTGGCTGGTCTCAAACTCCTGACCTCAAATGATCCACTCACTTCGGCCTCCCAAAGTGCTGGGATTGCAGGCATGAGCCGTCACACTTGGCCAGAAACATTTAATGTTCATAAGAACATGTTTGTTTTCTTCATTCATGGTTATATGCCTATCTTTCTTCCCTTTCTTCAATTGAGTGTACTGCTAATACTGATGGCAACAAATGCTGATTATTAGAGATAAGAGGTCTAACCTCTGTATGTGTAGTATTTGTTGAAGATTTCATTTTGTGTAAGAATAAATGAAAGTGTACACAATTAATAATAATAATAATCACCTTTCTTGATGACCACAGAGCCTTCAGGACAATATATGTTTCAGTTGCTTCTCTCGTGAATGAGAAGTCTGGGTGAGAGAAGTGTTAAGAATTTGATCTGGTATGTGTTCAAGAAAAATGTCTCATTTCAATCATTTTATTGTTTTTGTATTTGTAAGGACAGATATCCAGCATATATGGGTTATTGTTTGCCATCTATGAGTTTTTGGACTTTGAAGGATAGTTGGTTTGGGGAAATGGAAGGTTAAATTACTCTGGTTAGGACTATAACAGTTTGCAGCTGACAGCCAGAAAAGAGTACAAAATGCAAAGAAAACATGTAGTAAATGAGAACCAAAGAAGAATGTGGCCAGAGAAAATTCCCATGGCAGCAAATGGTGGATGGATTTTAAAACAAGAACTCTTTGAGGTCAGGGATTATGTTTTATTAATTTCTTTATCTCCAGCTCCTAACTAAATGCTGATCATTTACTAGAACCTAGGTAAACGTTTGTCGAATTAAGTCAATTGAAATCACTTATTGCATTTATACAATGCCTCATTAGGTCAATAATTCTTCCTGTTTACATATGATGATATCAAGACTCCAAAAAAAAAAAAAAACCTAACAGGCAACAAAACTGAGATAAATTGGGATTCAAATCTAATCTTAATAAATCAAAAACATAGTATTTTCACTCTACCAATGGATTTCAAAACATGTCTTCAGTCCTGTGGGAAAGTTGAAAACAGAAGGGTTCCATGGTTAAAGATTTTTAGGAAATTCCATACATATTACTGCTCCTCCTGAACTTTTGTAAGGCATGTTAAGATACTAAAATCTCTGCTGAAACTTTTTGTTTCACATTTGTTCTAACTTTGTTTCTGTCAGCATTTCTTAAAAAGGCTTTAGCAAAGCTTTCATATTGTTTTTAGAAAGGTTTTTAAAATGTGTAGTGATAATGGCAGAAAAAATTCACTATTCTCATAGTAAAAGAAATTATATCACTGGCTAAAAATATGATGAAATATCATAGCCATTACTATGGAAATAATTGTAGCTCACAAGAAGCTATTAAGAGAGTATAAACTAATGATTTGTAAGTTTTCAATACTTGTAAGAGTATTTAATTATAATATTTAATTTAATTATAATAATTAAGAGCTTAATTATCTATCTACATCCATATTTTCTGAAATAGATAGAATCTATAGTTAGAAACATACATTCTTGGCGTCCACTACTTCCCTGAAATTAAATACACAGAAAATATAGATTATTTTTTCTTTATTTGTGCAAATATTTGTCATTCAATTGTATTATCAATGTTAATACTTGGGATTACAAAAGTCTTTTTTCATTTGAGGCATTCATTCTGATTAAGTGTTGTATCATGCAGAGCTCTTTGTCTTGACTGAAATTCAAAAGGTTAAACAGTAGGTGAAATTAGAAATACTACAATCATTAATGAAGGCATTGAAAGCTAATTAATTGTTTCCTGTGTAAATAGTTGGGTTGTAGAACTTGTACTTTCTGAATGGTTAGTTCTCTGTAAAATGCAAAATTAAAAAATTCTTTTACAGACAAAGTGTTTGACAATCGCAGGCTTATATCCTCATTATTGATAAAACTTGGAGAGAGAAATCCACAAGACACACTCATAATGAAGTGATAGCATAGCCCACTTAATGTTAACATCAGACAAAGTCACAACGATTTATCCTAAATTATGTTAAGTTGATTTGGAATAAGACAGTTTATTTTAATAGAAATTAAGCAAACCAGAAAAAATATATATCAGGATTCTGGAATTTGCAGCACATCATATACATTTTTTTCCCGAAGAAATCCTGTCATATCCACCAAAACTTCCCAAGTTACATAGGAAAAAATACAACTCACTTTGCCTTCGGGAGAATGTCTTATTTTCTTAATAAAATGTATTCATTGATTTTTATTAAACAAATATGTACATTAAATATTTATCATGTGCAGAATTGCTCTATGATAGGAATTGAGGAGTAAAAATGGAAATTAATAAAGAGATATTGATTGAACAGCTATAATTGTTGAGATTAACTTTAGGCTATTTTTAAGGTACATAATGATATATTTGCAACCTATGAAAGAGGCTTTGCTGTGGGACACAGTGCCTGACACATGTGTGAGACATTCAATAAATTATCATTGACAGGTGAATAGTAAAAACATTAAAAAACCAATCTAACAATATAAAAATGCAAAGAGTAATTACTAAGGACAGTGAGCTATCAAAGTGGATTGGAACACAAAAGATCTTCAAATAGAAGAGGGGCTTAACTACTGTTTTGAGGGTGAGAGGAGTTTTGGTATGGGTAATAAGAAAACTTTGGAAGGCAGAGACTAATGCTTATAACAGAAATATTTAGAGAGATATGTAGTAGGTTGGAGTAAGGGGAGGAAGATAGCAAATGATGGTTGTTGGACAGTAGTGGAAGATAGCAGGTTGGAAATTGAGATTATAAATATATATTAAGAAATTTTAAAGAGGAATTTAAATGAAAGGCAGGAAAATCGAATAAGATATGGATCTTAGAGTTTGAACATTTTATTTTTTTCAAGAAAGCAGGCGCAATTCCATTCACTAAGAAATGCTCTTTAAGACTAAATTAGAGTTTGGTAAATTACTAGACAATGAATAGGTTTGAGAAGCTCTTCTGGAAATGCAGGACTGATGTGAATGAGGGCCTAATGAAAGGGAGTACCAGGTAGTGTGCAAGCTAGTTAGACAGAAGGTGGGGATAGATGTGAGCACATTTCAAAGACAAATGTCACGGGACTTAACAAATTACTAAGATTATTCATATAGCAAATTTTACTGAATATAAGGTTGATACAAAGTAATCAAGTTCATTTCTACTCAAGCTATTAAAAGAAAATATTGCTTAAAATAGGAATAATCAAAAAAATACTTAAAAAATTAAGAGGTAGAGGAAGCAGCAGGAAAAGCCCTGTGGGCTCTCTGGGTCCTCTAGGAAGCCATTTCTCCCTTGCCTTACAGGGGTCCTTAGGGAGGACTGCCAGAGGTATGGGGAAAAGACCATAAGGAGAAGGACACCTCCAACTGAACTTTGTAACAATTGCAACTGAATGTTAAGTCTCCTGGCCGGAACTCAGGGAGTGGGTAAATCTGGTGTGTTGACTCCATAGGCAGGGAGGCACAAAAGCCCTATTTGCTCTTACAGCTGGGAGGCTGGTGAACTCCTCAGCCCTGCTCACCCACTGCCTGGAAACCGACTCAGCGCTGTTGGTAGGGGCTTGAGGCTGGCCTTTAGGGTTGTATGGAAGCTGAATGAAGCCTGTGACTTCTGGCTTTCCCCACTTCCCTGACAACCTGCATGACACCGTAAAGGTAGCCACAATCCTCCTGGGATCATAACTCTATTGAACTGAGAACCACATCCTCATCCCCACAGCAGTTGCAGCAAAAAAGACCCACCCAAGGAGAGTCTGAGTTCAGACATACCTAGCCCTGCCCCATCTGATGGTCCTTCCCTACACACCCTGGTAGCTGAAGACAAAGGGCATATACTCTTTGTAGTTCTAGGCCCCAGCCCACTGCCTGATCATCCCTACACTGCCATAACTGATTGCTCTCGAAAGCACCAGCCAACCAGCACAAAATAGTGCATTAAGCAACCAAAACTAAGGACCCTCACAGAGTACATTTAGCTCCCTTGCAACCTCCCCAGAGCAGGTGCTAGTATCCTGGGCTGAGAGACCTGGAGATGGTTCACATCACAGGACTGTGCAGACAACCCCAGTACCAGCCTAGAGTCTGATAGACCTATTGGGTGGCTAGATCCAGAAAAGAGATAACCATCACTATAGCTCCACTCTCAAGAAGCCACATCTTTAGGAAAAGGGTGAGAGTACTACCTCAAGGGAACGCCCCATGGGACAAAAGAATCTGAATAGCAACCTTGAACCCTAGACCTTCCCTCTGACATAGCCTACCCAAATGAGAAGGAACCAGAAAACAATTCTGGTAATATGACAAAACAAGGTTCTTTGACACACCCCAAAATCACACTAGCTCACCAGCAATGGATTCAAACTAAGAAGAAATCTCTGATTTACCTGAAAATAATTCAGAAGGTCAGTTATTAAGCTAATCAAGAAGGCACAAAGAAAGATGATGTCCAAGTTAAGGAAATCAAAAAAATGATACAAGAAATGAGGGGAGAAATCTTCAGTGCAATATATAGCATAAATAGAAACAGTCACAACTTCAGGAAATGATGGATGCACTTAGAGGAATGCAAAGTGTTCTGGAAAGTCTCAGTAATAGAATTGAACATGCAGAAGAAAGAACTTTAGAGCTTGAAGACAAGGTTTTAAATTAACCCAATCCAACAAAGACAAATAAAAAAGAAAAAATGAGCAAAGTATCAGGGAAGTTTGGGATTATGTTAAATGACTAAACCTAAAATAATTGGTGGTCCTGAGGAAGAAGAGAAATCTAAAAGTTTGGAAAACATATTTGAGGGAATATTTGAGGAAAACTTCCTTGGCCTTGCTCAAGAAGTTCAAAGAACACCTGGGAAATTCATGCAAAAGATAATCACCTAGGCACATTTCACCAAGTTATCTAAAGTTAAGACAAAGGAAAGACTCTTAAGAACTGTGAGGCAAAAGCCCCAGGTAACTTGATAAAACCTAAAAGAAGAAAAGCATTTGACAAAATCCAGCATCCGTTTATGATGAAGACTCTCAGCAAAACTGGAATACAAGAGACATACCTCAAGGTAATAAAAGCCATCTGTGATGAACCCACAGCCAACATACTACTAAATAGAGAAAAGTTGAAAGCATTCCCTTTGAGAACTGGAACAAGACAAGGATGCCCACTGTCACCACTTCTATTCAAAAGTACTGGAAGTCACAGCCAGAGCAATCAGACAAGAGAAAGAAATAAAGGGTATCCAGGTTGGTAAAGAGTAAGTGGAACTGTTGCTGTTTGCTGATTATATAATTCTATACCTGGAAAACCCTACAGACTCATCCATAAAGCCCTAGAACTGATAAATGAATCCGGCAAAATCTCAGGATACAAAGTTAATATATGCAAATCAGTAGCTCTGTTTTACACCCACAGTGACCAAGCTGAGAATCAAATCAATAACTCAACTCCTTTTCTAATAGTGGCAAAAAAACAAAATACTTAGGAATATATCTAACCAAGGAGGTGAAAGACCTCTACAAGGAAAACTACAGAACACTGCTGAAAGAAATCATAGATGACACAACAAATGGAAACACATCTCATGCTCATAGATGAGTAGAATCAATAATGTGAAAATAAGCATACTGCCAAAAGCAGTCTACAAATTCCATGCAATTCTCATCAAAATACCATCATCATTCTTCAAAGAACTAGAAAAAAACAATCCTAAAATTCATGTGGAACCAAAAAAGAGCCCACACAACCAAAGCAAGACTAAGCACAAAGAACAAATCTGGAGGCATGACATTACCTGATTTCAAACTATACTATAAGGCCATAGTCACCAAAACAACATGGTACTAGTATAAAATAGGCACATAGACCAATGAAACAGAATAGAGGGCCCAGAAATAAAGTCAAATACTTACAGCCAACTGATCTTCAACAAAGCACACAAAACATAAAGTGGGGAAAGGACACCCTATTCAACAAATGGTGCGGAGATAATTGACAAGTAATATGTAGGAGAATGAAACTGGATCCTCATCTCTCACCTTATATAAAATCAAATCAAGATGGGTCAAAGACTTATGTCTAAGACATGAAACTATAAAATTCTAGAAGATAACATTGGAAAATCCTTCTAGACATTGGCTTAGGCAAGCATTTTATGATGAAGAACACAAAAGCAAGTGCAATAAAACAAATATAAACAGCTGGAACTTAATTAAACTAAAGAGTTTCTGCACAGCAAAAGAAAAAGTCAGCAGAGTAAACAGACAACCCACAGAGTGGGATAAAATCTTCACAATCTATACATNTCATTGACAGGTGAATAGTAAAAACATTAAAAAACCAATCTAACAATATAAAAATGCAAAGAGTAATTACTAAGGACAGTGAGCTATCAAAGTGGATTGGAACACAAAAGATCTTCAAATAGAAGAGGGGCTTAACTACTGTTTTGAGGGTGAGAGGAGTTTTTGGTATGGGTAATAAGAAAAACTTTGGAAGGCAGAGACTAATGCTTATAACAGAAATATTTAGAGAGATATGTAGTAGGTTGGAGTAAGGGGAGGAAGATAGCAAATGATGGTTGTTGGACAGTAGTGGAAGATAGCAGGTTGGAAATTGAGATTATAAATATATATTAAGAAATTTTAAAGAGGAATTTAAATGAAAGGCAGGAAAATCGAATAAGATATGGATCTTAGAGTTTGAACATTTTTATTTTTTTCAAGAAAGCAGGCGCAATTCCATTCACTAAGAAATGCTCTTTAAGACTAAATTAGAGTTTGGTAAATTACTAGACAATGAATAGGTTTGAGAAGCTCTTCTGGAAATGCAGGACTGATGTGAATGAGGGCCTAATGAAAGGGAGTACCAGGTAGTGTGCAAGCTAGTTAGACAGAAGGTGGGGATAGATGTGAGCACATTTCAAAGACAAATGTCACGGGACTTAACAAATTACTAAGATTATTCATATAGCAAATTTTACTGAATATAAGGTTGATACAAAGTAATCAAGTTCATTTCTACTCAAGCTATTAAAAGAAAAATATTGCTTAAAATAGGAATAATCAAAAAAATACTTAAAAAATTAAGAGGTAGAGGAAGCAGCAGGAAAAGCCCTGTGGGCTCTCTGGGTCCTCTAGGAAGCCATTTCTCCCTTGCCTTACAGGGGTCCTTAGGGAGGACTGCCAGAGGTATGGGGAAAAGACCATAAGGAGAAGGACACCTCCAACTGAACTTTGTAACAATTGCAACTGAATGTTAAGTCTCCTGGCCGGAACTCAGGGAGTGGGTAAATCTGGTGTGTTGACTCCATAGGCAGGGAGGCACAAAAGCCCTATTTGCTCTTACAGCTGGGAGGCTGGTGAACTCCTCAGCCCTGCTCACCCACTGCCTGGAAACCGACTCAGCGCTGTTGGTAGGGGCTTGAGGCTGGCCTTTAGGGTTGTATGGAAGCTGAATGAAGCCTGTGACTTCTGGCTTTCCCCCACTTCCCTGACAACCTGCATGACACCGTAAAGGTAGCCACAATCCTCCTGGGATCATAACTCTATTGAACTGAGAACCACATCCTCATCCCCACAGCAGTTGCAGCAAAAAAGACCCACCCAAGGAGAGTCTGAGTTCAGACATACCTAGCCCTGCCCCCATCTGATGGTCCTTCCCTACACACCCTGGTAGCTGAAGACAAAGGGCATATACTCTTTGTAGTTCTAGGCCCCAGCCCACTGCCTGATCATCCCTACACTGCCATAACTGATTGCTCTCGAAAGCACCAGCCAACCAGCACAAAAATAGTGCATTAAGCAACCAAAACTAAGGACCCTCACAGAGTACATTTAGCTCCCTTGCAACCTCCCCCAGAGCAGGTGCTAGTATCCTGGGCTGAGAGACCTGGAGATGGTTCACATCACAGGACTGTGCAGACAACCCCCAGTACCAGCCTAGAGTCTGATAGACCTATTGGGTGGCTAGATCCAGAAAAGAGATAACCATCACTATAGCTCCACTCTCAAGAAGCCACATCTTTAGGAAAAGGGTGAGAGTACTACCTCAAGGGAACGCCCCATGGGACAAAAGAATCTGAATAGCAACCTTGAACCCTAGACCTTCCCTCTGACATAGCCTACCCAAATGAGAAGGAACCAGAAAAACAATTCTGGTAATATGACAAAACAAGGTTCTTTGACACACCCCCAAAAATCACACTAGCTCACCAGCAATGGATTCAAACTAAGAAGAAATCTCTGATTTACCTGAAAAATAATTCAGAAGGTCAGTTATTAAGCTAATCAAGAAGGCACAAAGAAAGATGATGTCCAAGTTAAGGAAATCAAAAAAATGATACAAGAAATGAGGGGAGAAATCTTCAGTGCAATATATAGCATAAATAGAAACAGTCACAACTTCAGGAAATGATGGATGCACTTAGAGGAATGCAAAGTGTTCTGGAAAGTCTCAGTAATAGAATTGAACATGCAGAAGAAAGAACTTTAGAGCTTGAAGACAAGGTTTTTAAATTAACCCAATCCAACAAAGACAAATAAAAAAGAAAAAATGAGCAAAGTATCAGGGAAGTTTGGGATTATGTTAAATGACTAAACCTAAAAATAATTGGTGGTCCTGAGGAAGAAGAGAAATCTAAAAGTTTGGAAAACATATTTGAGGGAATATTTGAGGAAAACTTCCTTGGCCTTGCTCAAGAAGTTCAAAGAACACCTGGGAAATTCATGCAAAAAGATAATCACCTAGGCACATTTCACCAAGTTATCTAAAGTTAAGACAAAGGAAAGACTCTTAAGAACTGTGAGGCAAAAGCCCCAGGTAACTTGATAAAACCTAAAAGAAGAAAAAGCATTTGACAAAATCCAGCATCCGTTTATGATGAAGACTCTCAGCAAAACTGGAATACAAGAGACATACCTCAAGGTAATAAAAGCCATCTGTGATGAACCCACAGCCAACATACTACTAAATAGAGAAAAGTTGAAAGCATTCCCTTTGAGAACTGGAACAAGACAAGGATGCCCACTGTCACCACTTCTATTCAAAAAGTACTGGAAGTCACAGCCAGAGCAATCAGACAAGAGAAAGAAATAAAGGGTATCCAGGTTGGTAAAGAGTAAGTGGAACTGTTGCTGTTTGCTGATTATATAATTCTATACCTGGAAAACCCTACAGACTCATCCATAAAGCCCTAGAACTGATAAATGAATCCGGCAAAATCTCAGGATACAAAGTTAATATATGCAAATCAGTAGCTCTGTTTTACACCCACAGTGACCAAGCTGAGAATCAAATCAATAACTCAACTCCTTTTCTAATAGTGGCAAAAAAACAAAATACTTAGGAATATATCTAACCAAGGAGGTGAAAGACCTCTACAAGGAAAACTACAGAACACTGCTGAAAGAAATCATAGATGACACAACAAATGGAAACACATCTCATGCTCATAGATGAGTAGAATCAATAATGTGAAAATAAGCATACTGCCAAAAGCAGTCTACAAATTCCATGCAATTCTCATCAAAATACCATCATCATTCTTCAAAGAACTAGAAAAAAACAATCCTAAAATTCATGTGGAACCAAAAAAGAGCCCACACAACCAAAGCAAGACTAAGCACAAAGAACAAATCTGGAGGCATGACATTACCTGATTTCAAACTATACTATAAGGCCATAGTCACCAAAACAACATGGTACTAGTATAAAAATAGGCACATAGACCAATGAAACAGAATAGAGGGCCCAGAAATAAAGTCAAATACTTACAGCCAACTGATCTTCAACAAAGCACACAAAAACATAAAGTGGGGAAAGGACACCCTATTCAACAAATGGTGCGGAGATAATTGACAAGTAATATGTAGGAGAATGAAACTGGATCCTCATCTCTCACCTTATATAAAATCAAATCAAGATGGGTCAAAGACTTATGTCTAAGACATGAAACTATAAAATTCTAGAAGATAACATTGGAAAAATCCTTCTAGACATTGGCTTAGGCAAGCATTTTATGATGAAGAACACAAAAGCAAGTGCAATAAAAACAAATATAAACAGCTGGAACTTAATTAAACTAAAGAGTTTCTGCACAGCAAAAGAAACAGTCAGCAGAGTAAACAGACAACCCACAGAGTGGGATAAAATCTTCACAATCTATACATCTGACAAAGGACTGATATCCAGAATCTACAACGCACTCAAACAAATTAACAAGAAAAAAAAGTCCCGTCAAAAAGTGAGCTAAGGACATGAATAAACAATACACAAAAGAGAATATACAGATGTCCAACAAACATAGGAAAAAATGCTTAACATCACTAATGATCAGGGAAATGCAAATCAAAACCACAATGTGATACCACCTTACTCCTGCAAGAATGGCCATAATCAAAAAATAATAGATTTTAGCAGGGATGCGGTGAAAAGAGAAGACTTGTACACTGTTAGTGGGAATGTAAACTAGTACAACCACTATGGGAAATAGTGTGTAGATCCCTTACAGAACGAAAAGTAGACCCACCATTTGTTCCAGCAATCCCTCTATTGGGTATCTACCCAGAGGAAATGAAGTCATTATACAAAAAAGATATTTGCACACACGTGGTTATAGCAGCACGATTCACAAGAGCAAAAACATGGAACCAACCCAAATGCCCATCAATCAATGAGTGGATAAAGAAACTGTGGTACATGATCAAATACCACTCAACTATGGCTGAGAAATGAGTTAATGGCATTTGTAGCATGCTGGATGGGATTGGAGATTATTAATCTAAGTGAAGTAACTCAGGAATGGAAAACCAAACATCGTATGTTCTCAGTGTTAAGCAGGAGCTAAGCTATGAGGATGCAAAGGCACAAGAATGACAGTGAACTTTGGGGACTCAGGAGAAAGCATGGGGAGTGGTTAAGGGATAAAAGACTACAAAATGGATTCAGTGTATATTGCTCAGGTGATGAGTGTACCACAATCTCACAAATCACCACTAAAGAAGTCACATTCTGAAATACCACTTGCTCCCCAAAAATCTATGGAAATAATTTAAAAAAAAAAGGAGAGAAGGGTATCCAATTACTTTGGGAGGACAAGGCGGAAGGATCGCTTGAGGTCCGGAGTTTTAGACCAGTCTTGCCAGCATGGTGAAACCTCATCTCTTATAATAAAAATCACAAAACAAAACAAAAACAGGAAGAGAGAGAGATCTCTCTGCCACATGAGAACATAGGGAGAAGGAGACTGACTATCTGCAAGTCAGGAAGAAAGCCTTCAATTGAATTGGCCAGCACTTTGGTCTTGGACTTCCCAGCCTCCAGAAGTGTGAGAAATAGATTTCTATTGCTTAAGCCAAAAAAAAACAAATTCGGAGGGAAAAATGTAGAGGTCTATGAAAGAAGATCTCCTGCAAATGTGTAATTAACTCAAATAGAAAGCCTAGAGTCTCCATGTTGCTCCTGTTTTAGGATTTTGAGTCATTTTATGAACATGGTTACAATAAAAATTTTCTGTCACATATTAAAATAGTATACTTTGAAGTATATTTTATATTAACGCAGAAGAAAAATATGAACAGCAAAATAAAATAAAATACTAAAACACCAAATAATAAATCTGAATGCTATTAAAAGCATGGGGACATTATTAAATAAAAAATCTACTTTGCGTAATGACACCGATGATCATAAGTATCTCTAAATATGCATAACAAAAGTAGGCAAAGTTCTTAGGGAGAAAATGATAAAACTTTGTTGAAAGATTTAAACATGACCTAAATTGACTGGAGAGAGACACAAGGTTCATTAACTGTAATAATATCAACTTTCCTGAACATTTTAGAGTCTGAAAAATCCCAATCAGAATGCCAACACTGTTTTTTCTTAACTTGAAAAGCTCGTTTTAAAATGTACACAAAAGCATAGATAAGACAGTATTTGGTGTAAAAATTAATATAAAATGTAGCAACTGAGGCAATGTGCTTTTGGTTAAATAGTAGAAAAGGTAGACAATGAGACAGAAAAAAAAAAAGCCAATGATCAGACCCGACGAATGTTGGAATGTCGTATGTAAATGGCATGGTATTGCTGACCAGTGTGAAGGGGCATACTGCTCAATAATAATTATCTAGCTGACAGAATTTTTTTTGGAACACTGCTGTTTTTTAATATGTTTTATAATTTTCTGTTTAATTTATAGATAAAAATTAACGTATTTATCATGTAAAAATACAATTAAAATATTTGTGGATACATAGATGTATATATTAACAGAATACATGAGGTAGTTTTGTACAGGCATGCAATGTGTAATAGTCATATCATGGAACACTTTCATATTCATCCCCTCAAGCATTTATCCTACCTTTTTGTTACAAATAATCCAGTCATACTCTTTTAGTTATTTTTTAAATGTACAATTAAATTATTATTAACCGTGATCCCATGCTGTGCTAGCAAATACTAGTTATTATTTATTATTTCTAATTTTTTTACACCTGTTAATGATCCCCAATTCGCCCCTACCACCACCACAAATCTCAGCCTCTGGTAACCATCCTTCTATTCTCTATCACCATGAGTTCAACTGTTTGGATTTTCAGATTCCACAGATAAGTGAGAACATGTGATGTTTGTCTTTCTATGCCTGGCTTACTTCACTTACCATAATAACCTCCAGTTCTATCTATGTTGTTGCAAATGACTAAATCTCATTCTCTTTTATGGTTCAATAGTATTCCATTGTGTATAAGTACTATATTTTCTTCATCCATTTATCTGTTGATCGACAGGTAGGTTGCTTCCAAATCTTGGCTATTGGAAAGGTGCTACAACAAACATGGGAATGCAGAAATCACTTAAATATACTTATTTCCCTTCTTTTAGGTATACACCCAGCAGTGGGATTGCTGGATCATATATATGGTAGTTCTATTTTTAGTTTTTTGAGGAACCTCCAAACTCCTCTGCATAGTGGATGTATTATTTTGCATTCTCACCAACAGTTTATGAGGGTTCCCTTTTCTCCACATTCTTGTCAGAATTTGTTGTTGCCTGTCTTTTGGATATAAGCCATTTTAACTGGTGTGAGATGATGTCTCAATGTAGTTTTGATTTGCATTTCTCTGATGATAAGTGATGTTGAGCACCTTTTCACATGCCTGTTTGCCATTTGTATGTTTTCTTTTGAGGATATCCATTCAAATCTTGTCCATTTTTAAACTGGATTATTGACTTTTTTTCCTATAGAGTTGTTTGAGCTTCTTAAATATTCTGGCTATTAGTTCCTTGTCAGATGGATAGTTTTCAAATATTTTCTCCCATTTGGTGGGTTGTCTCTTCACTTTGTTGATTATTTCATTTTCTCTGCAGAACCTTGTTAACTGGATATGACTTTCTTTGTTCATTTTTGCTTTGGTTGCCTTTGCTTATGGGATATTACTCAAGAAATTTTTGCTCAGATCAATGCTGTGGAGAGATTCCTCAGTGTTTTCTTGTACTAGTTGCATAGTTTGAGGTCCTAGGCTTAAGACTTTAACCCATTTTGATTTGATTTTTGTATAAGGGAGAGATAGGGGTCTAGTTTCATTCTTCTGCATATCGATATCCAGTTTTCCCAGCACCATTTATTGAAGAGAATGTCTTTTCCCCAAGGCATGTTATTGGCATTCTTATTGCAAATGAGTTCACAGTAGGTGTGTGAATTTGCTTTTCGGTTTTATATTCTGTTTCATTGGTCAATGTGTCTGTTTATATGCCAGTACTATGCTGTTTTGATTACTATAGCTCTGTAGTATAATTTGAAGCCTGGTAATGTGGTTGTTCCAGTTTTGCTCTTTTTGTTCAGAATAGTTTTTAGTATTCCAAGTCTTCTTGTGATTCTGTATAAATTTTAGAATTTTTTTTTCTATTTCTGTGAAGAATGTCATTGGTATTTTGATAGGGATTGCACTGAATTTGTTGGTTGCTTTGGCTAGTATATTTTAGCAATTTTTGCTTCTTCCAATTTGTGAACATTGAATACCTTTTCATTTTTTGGTGTCCTCTTCAATTTATTGTATTAATGTTTTGTAGTTTTCATTGTAGAGATCTTTCACTTCTTTGGTTAATTCCTAGGCATTTACTTTTATTTATGTCGATTGTAAATAGGATTACTTTTGTGATTTCTTTTTCCTGTTCACTGTTGGCATACAGAAATGCTACTGATTCTTCTGTGTCAACTTTGTATCCTGCAACTTTACTGAATTTGTTTATAAGTTCTAATAGTTTTTTTGGTAGCATCTTTAGGATTTTCCAAATGTAAGATAATATTATCTGCAAACAGGATAATTTGACTTCTCTTTTCCAATTTGGATGCCTGTTATATCTTTTTCTTATCTGATTGTTCTCCTAGAACTTTCAGTACTATGTTGAATAACAGTGGTGAAAGTTGGCATCCTCATTGTGTTCCAGATCTTACAGGAAAGGCTTTCATTTCTTCTCCATTCAGTATGATACCAGCTGTGGGTTTGTTATATGTGGCTTTTATTATGTTGAAGTACATTCCTTCTATCTCCAGTTTTCTTAGGGTTTTGGCCATGAAGAGATATTGAATGCTATCAAATGCTTTTTCAGAATCAATTAAAATAATCATATGGTTTTTGTCCTTCACTCAGTTGATATGATGTATCATATTGATTTGCATATTTTGAACCATCCTTGCATCCCAGGGATAAATTCCACTTGGTCATGACTAATGATTCTTCTAATGCATTGTTGAATCTGGTATGCTAGTATTTTGTTAAGGATTTTTGCATCAGTATTCATCAGGGATATTGGCCTGTAGTTTTCTTTCTTTGATGTGTTTTTGTCTGATTTTGGTATCAGGGTAACACTGGCCTCATAGAATGAGTTTGAAAGTAATTCTTCCTGCTGTATTGGAACAATTTGAATAGGATTGGTATTAATTCTTCTTTTAAGGTTTGGTAGAATTCAGCAGTGAAGCCATCAGTTCCCAGGCTTTTCTTTACTGGGAGATGTTTTATGAGTGCCTATCTATCTCATTGTTATTGGTATGTTCAGGTTTTGGATTTTTTCCTGGTTCAGTCTTGGTATGTTGTATGGATCTGGAAATTTATCCATTCCTTTTTGATATTTCCAGTTCATTGGCATATAGTTGCTCATAGTAGCCACTATTATCCTTTGAATTTCTGCAGTATCAGTTGTAATGTCTCCTTTTCACCTCTGATTTTATTTATTTGGTTCTTATCTCTCTTTTTTTTTTTTCTTTGTTAGTCTGGCTAATGATTTTTCAGTTTTGTTTATCTTTTGAAAACCAACTCTTTGTTTCATTGATCTTTTGGATTGTTTTCTTTATTTCAAACTTTTTTATTTCCACTCTCATGTTTATTATTTCTTCTACTAATTTTGGATTTGGTTTGCTCTTGTTTTCCAGTTCTTTAAGATGCATCATTATTTATTTAAAGTTTTTCTTCTTTTCTGATTTAGGCATTTACAGCTCGAAACTCCCCTCTTAGTACTGCTTTTGTTGTATCCCAGAGGTTTTGGTATGTTGTTTTTCCATTATCATTTGTTTTAAGAAAATTTTCATTTCCTTCTTAATTTCTTCTCTGACCAACTGGTCATTCAGGAGCATATTTTTAAGTTCCCATGTGTATAATTCCCAAAATTCCTCTTGTTATTGATTTCTAGTTATATTCTATTATGGCCAGAGAAGATGCTTAATATTATTTCATTTTTTCAATGTTTTAAGACTTGTTTTTTGACATAACATATGGTCTGTCCTTGAGAATGCTCCATGTGCTGAAGAGAAAAATGTGTATTCTGTGCTATTTAATGAAATGTTCTGTAAATATCTATTAGGTCCACTTGTTCAGTAGTGCAGATTAAATCTGATGTTTGTTAATTATCTGTCTGGGAGGCCTGTCCAGTGCTTAAAGTGAGGTGTTGCAGTCTACAGCTATTATTGTATTGGCGTCTATCTCTTTTTAGCTCTAACAATATTTGCTTTATATATTTGGATGCTCCAGTATTGGGTGCATATATAAACAATCATTATATCCCCTTGCTGAATTGACCACTTTATCATTATATAAGGACCTTCTTTGTCTCTTACAGCTTTAGTCTTGAAGTCTATGTTGTCTAATATAAGAATAGCTACTTCTGCTGTTTTTTGGTTTCCACTGGCATGGGCTATCTTTTTCTATCCCTTTATTTTCAGTCTATGTGCATCTTTATAGGTGGACTGCATTTGGTGCGGGCAATAGATCAATGAGTGTTGTTTATTTTTATCAATTCAGCCATTCTATGTCTTTTTATTGGACAGTTTAGTCCATTTACATTTAATGTTATTAGTGATAAATAGGGATTTAGTCCTTTCATTTTATTATTTGTTTTCTGGTTATTTTGCAATCTTCTCTTCCTTCTTTCCTTTCTTCCTGTCTTTGTTTTGGTGAAGGTGATTTTCTCTGATGATATAATTTAGTTTCTTGTTTTTTATTTTTTGTATATCTGTTGTATTTTTTTTTTTTTTGATGTCTGTTGTATGTTGAGTTTTCTATGAGGCCTGCAAATACAACCCATTATTTTAAACTGATGACAACTTACCACTAATTGCATAAACAGACTGATATGCAAACATAAAACTAATAAGAACTCCACACTTGATCTTCATCTTACTTTTTAGCATTTTGTTGTTTCTCTGTATGTCTTATTGTACTGTCTATATCTAAAAAAGTTGTTGTAGTTATCATTTTAGACGGTTCATAGTTTAGTCTTTCTACTTAAGTCAAGAGTAGTTTACACACCACAATTACAGTGCTATATTGGTCTGTATTTTTCTGTGTGCTTACTATTACCAGTGCGTTGTATACCTTCCCATGATTTCTCATTGCTCACTAACATCTTTTTCTTTCAGATTGAAGAACTCCCTTTAGCATTTCTTGTGTAAAAGGTCTGTTGTTGATTAAATCCCTCAGCTTTTGTTTGTCTAGGAAAGTATTTATTTCTTCATGCTTAAGAGATAGTTTTATCAGATATACAATTCTAAGGTAAAAGTTTTTTTCCTTCAGCATATTAAATATGTCATGCCACTCTCTCCTAGCCTGCTAGCCTATAAAGTTTCCCTGAAAAGTCTGCTGCCAGACATAGTGGAACTCCATTGTATGCTATTTGTTTCTTTTTCTTGCTGCTTTTTGGGTCCTTTCTTTAACTTTGACCATTGGGAGTTTAATTATTAAATGCCTTGCAGTAGTCTTCTTTGGGTTAAATCCTCTTGGTATTCTATAACCTTCTGGCACATGAATGTGGATATCTTTCTCTAGGTTTAGGAAGTTCTCTGACATTATTCCTTTGAATAAACTTTCTACCACTATATTTTCATTACCTCTTCTTTATGTCCAATAGCTATTAGATTAACCCCTTTGAAGCTATTTTCTAGATCTTGTAGGTGTGCTTCATTGTTTTTATTATTTTCTTTTGTTTCATCTGAGTGCTATTGTCAAATAGTCTGTCTTAAAGCTCACTAATTCTTTTTTCTTGATCAATTCTCTGTTAAGAGACTCTGATGCATTCTTTGGCATGTCAATTGGAATTTTCAATTCTAGAATGTGTGATTCTTTTAAATTATTTCAATATCTTTGTTAAATTTATCTAATAGAATTGTGAATTTCTTCTGTGTTATCTTAAGTTTCTTTGAATTTTCTCAAAACAGCTATTTTGAATTGTCTGTCTGATACATCATATATCTCTGTTTCTCTAGGATTGCACCCTGTTGCATTATTTACTTCACTTGGTGAGGCCATGTTTTCCTAAATGGTGTTGATGTTTGTAGATATTTGTCAGTGTCTGGGCGTTGATGAGTTAGGTATTTGTCATAGTCTTCACAATCTGAGCTTGTTTGTGCCTGTCCTTCCTGGGAAGATTTTCTGGGTATTCAAAGAGACTTAAACTGCAAACCCAATAAATACATGTTTTGCAGACTTACAGAGGTGCCACCTTGGTGATCCTGTATAAGATTTAGAATAATTCTCTTGATTACCAAGCAGAGAGTTTTGTTCTTTCTGTTGCTTCCTCCCAAACAAATGGAGTTTCTCTCTCTGTGCTTGCCCACCTGGAACTAAGTGTGTGGTGATGCAGACATCCCTGTGGCCACCACCACTGGGACTCTGCTGGGTCAAACCTGTAGCCTGCACAGCACTGGACCTTGCTTAAGGTCCTTCCCTTCAGGGGGAGTTGGTTCCCCCAGGTCCTGTATGTGTCCAGAGATGCTGTCTGGGAGCTAGGGATTCGAGTCAAAAACCTGAGCAATTCACCTGATGTTCTAGTCTACTGTGGCTAAGCTGATATTCAAACCACAATACAAAACCCTTCGTACTCTTTCCTCCACTTTCCACAGGCAGAGGAGCCTCTCCCTGTTGCCACAATCACCGCTGATCCTCAGGGTGTTCTGACAAGATATATTTAATAGGATTCTCCCACACAATACACAAAAATAAGTAATTTGCCTAAGTCAAAGACAAATGTGAAAGACAAAATTTCAAAGTTTTAGCAGAAAACTAACTGAGTTATGGAGAGATTCCCTAAACCAAACAAAGTAGCAAAAACTTTTGAAGGAAGCATTTGTAAATCTAGTTACATTCAAAGTAAAATTTCTGTTCAAAAATGAAATCATATGAAGAATATATAAACTTTTAAAACTCAATAAGGAAGTGACAATAAGTCTAGAAGATGAAATAGCAGAAGACATGCTCAGACATTTCATAGAAGACATATCAGTGACTCATAAATGAAAATGCTCACAATATCAAGAGTCATCAGAGAAATGCAAACTTAAAAATGAGATACATGTTTATATCTAATATGTTGAAAGAAACTTAAAAATCTAAAAATGATAGGTATGTGGAATAGTAGAAGAGTTGAAATCTGCCTGTGGGAATGTAAATTGGTACATTCTCTTCGAAAAGCCTGATGATATTACCTAGTAATTTGCACATGATCCAACACAGACCTAGAAATCTAGCTACTAAGTATATACCCTCTGGAAACCATTTTCATGTTCACAGTAACATTGTTGATTGTAAGAAAAAATTAGAAACCACCTACTCTCTGTTACTGGAAAAATAGATACACCCATTTGGACAAATTCTTAAAATGGAACTGTGCACAACAGTGAAATTAAATGAAATATAGCTACAGGAGTTAACAGACCTTCAGAAGCATAATATTGAATAAAATTCAATAAAATAAAGCAAGTCAGTGGATAATTTATACATTTATATTTAACAAGGCTTGAATACAAACAAAACTAAACGATATCTCATTTAAGGATACAAGTCTAGGGAGATAAACAACAATGAAAAAAATGACAAGTACAGAGCACAAAGTAATGGATACCTTTGGTGGGTAGAAAGAACAATTAAGTTGGGGAGAAGCACTCAAGGGGCATCAACAATATTGCTAATGTTCTGTTTTGTAAGCAAAATAGTGTCTTTCAATGTATGTTTATTAGACATACTATCTGAAATAATAAAACACAGCTAGTCACAGAAAATTTGAGTTTTGAGGTGAAGCACTCTCGAGCATGGGATGATGACACAATGATTTAGTTTTGTGTATTGATTTATAATGATGGTAAAATCATTAATTGGATAACACAGTTCATATTGTTAACCTGAAGATTTTGGTGACGTCAAGAAAATTTATATGGATTTAGTGAACATCACCATAAAGTTCATACGACACCATGAGAGCCCCTGAGCCTGCCTCTCCTCCTTCTCTCTGCACACTGCATGGCTAGCTCTTTAAGGTCTTCAAATTCCAACTCCTCCAAGAGCTCTGACCTGTCTAAACTGTTCACATGTGTCCTTTCCTTCTAATTATTTGCTTAGCTTCTAATTTGATTGTATCATAGCATTATTCTTAAGTTATTTCACATTTTTGTTTGAACATTCACCTGTATGTTATCTCCATCTTCCTCTAGACAATAAGCTCTAATAAAGAAGAAAATGTCTATTTCACTTGTAGTTGAATACCTAAATCAAAGCCTATGTATAGACATTTCTGAATAAACATTTGCTAAATAAGAGAATGATGACTGTGATAAACCAATAAACACCAGGAACAAAGAGCTGACTTTTTCACTTCCACACATCAATGAGAGCAAGTCCAAACGAAGTCCCTGAAGGATGGAGTTTTCCTCAGTGAAACTGATGTGCCTTTGTTTTATGGATAATGCAGTACCCCAAAGTCACAAGAGGTTAGACACCAGCTATTTTTAATTGGTTTCTTGTATAATATACTCCCTTATGGACCGAGGTTAATGGCATGTTCTATGAGATCCTGCTGGAATAACAGCGTCACTGACAGTACTCTTTTCCCATGACTTTATCAGAATTGCTGCTACTTTTATATCTCATTTTGTTTTCAAGTAGAAGGTTAGAATATTGAACTCCAGAGTATCTCATGCTTACCTTCTTATTCCATTAGTACAGGTGTGCTCTTAATTCCCTGCACCCAAAAGCAAGGCTGTCCACAAGCCATATCACAGGCTACAACAAGACATTTCTTTGTGTCTGCATGAGGGCCTCAGTATTCATAGTCCAGAGTAGCAAGCCCATAACATCCTTGAAAGAAGCAAATTTGGACTAAAAGTAAAAACGCAGACCACATAGTCACCACAATAATTACTACATCTATTTACTAGGAAAAACACCAAGATTCAGAATTTGGGAAATTAGTCCAGACTTTCACTGGTTCACAGTGTTGGTTGGTTCATCACAGTCTTCATTTATTTGTTTGGTTGTGATTGTCCTCCTCCAGTGAGATCCCTTTACCTGTTACCTCAACTAGTTGATCTTGTGCTGAACGAGGCAACAGAGGTACTGATCATGTAGACGATTACACTAAATCATCTGATGACCGATCAATCTCTGTGGCTAGAAAGATTGAGCTTAACATTTTCGAATTCAATATGGACCTCGAATATGACAGCATAATTCTCAAGATAAATACTTGTTTTCTTTTAACTTTACTATGCTATAGATATTAATATGTATTTATAAAGTGAACTCCATGCATTATCAATCTTTTTTTAAAAAATAGAACTCCATAATTATGTTATATTAAAACATTTAGGTCTATCGTTTTACTTCACTTTTTTTTTTTTTAACTCAGCCAATGTTATACAATAAAAATGGATTTCTTTAGCCTGTTCAAACTGGAGACAGAGAAGAGCTTTGAAGCTGTCTGTTCTATTCTATTGCATTTATTAGTAATTGGTATATGGCTTATATTCATATTATACATTAAGCAATGCAAAAATGCAATGTGAGCAACTTGTTTTGGTGAAAAAAATAAGTTATTTTCTCAGCTTATCACAGTTTATATACTAATTTTGATGTGATCCTAGAAATATTCTGGTTGGCATTCAATTTATTTAAGTTGAAAGCAACAAAAAAGTTTCACCAAACGCTTGCATTACTATACAAAGTTTGGGGATGTGACAATTTCTCAGTAATATTACATGACTCCTGTTTAATAATAATTTCATTTTTCTTGATTTTATGCTTGCTTCTGGGTTACTAATGTTTTATCTCAGGACATTATAACTGTTTTACAGGTGAGGAAATGGAATTGAATGGAAGTCAAGCAATGTGCCCAATGCTTACATAATTATTTGTAGAGCTAAAATTCAAAACCAGGTCTGTAAACTTCAGAGCTAGAGCATTTATCCAATATATTATATATCAGGGGCTCAATAAATCTTTGCTATATTTAAGTGAATTTTTCTACCCAAGAATCAAAATATCAAATTATAAGCTGAAAGGATTAAAGAAGTAAATTCAGAATTTGAAAGAATGGCAGAATTAATGGTCACATTCTAATGACCATTACATCTTCGTATGTGGGGTGTGTTTGTCTGTATCTTCGTATTTTGCAGCTCCCAAGATTCAGAGCCTTTTACCAATAAATATCTAAAGGCAATGATGAAAAGTGTAAGCAGCAAGCCAAAAATAATTTGGTGTTGATGATTCCAAAGGGCAAAGAAAAAAAATTACTTTGAAATGAAAACATTCACATCCTTTAAAATCTGTTCTCATAGTTCCCAATAACTTGCTTGATTTCTTTCTTTTACTCTGAAGCTGCTGATGAATTGATTGAAAATCATGTGTACAATACAGCAGGTGTTTCTTGTTTTTGTTTTGTGATAATACTCACAAAGAGGTAATGAAAAGAATTACGAAATGAGGATAATCTGGGAATAACGAACAGAGCTTCTTTTCCCATTACTGGTGCTCTGTATTCACAAAAGCATTACAGTTGTATGAACCACATACTGAGAAAACAAAAAGCTGGAAATAAGCTAATATTGAAGTATTTGTTTTGAAACATTTAACTTGATGAAAACAATGTATTTATTCATTTTATTTCATTTACTTGACATTTTATTTCTGTTCTGGGGTTTCTGTTTTCAAAATCCTGCTCATTTTCATTATTTCTGTGATGATCATATTCTTCCACACCAAAAAGAAAATGTATCCTCATCTTACTACAAAACATACGTGCACACACAGACAGGCACACAAATAAATGCACACACATAAGTACATGTACACATGCTTACAACTACACACACATAAAAAGCAAACACACAGGCACATACATAAACCTCCCCCTAATAGATACATACGTATTCATATATGCTCACTAGATTAGATGCATACATATTCACATATGCTTACTAGAATAGATGCATACATATTCACATATGCTCACTACATTAGATACATATTCACATATGCTCACTAGATTAGATACATACATATTCATATGTGTTCACTAGATTAGATACATACATATTCACATATGCTCACTAGATTAGATGCATGCATATTCACATATGCTCACTAGATTAGATACATACATATTCGCATATGCTCACTAGAATAGATGCATACATATTCACATATGCTTACTAGATTAGATGCATATTTGCATATGCTGACTACATTAGATGCATACATATTCGTATATGCTCACTAGATTAGATGCATACATATGCACATATGCTCACTACATTAGATGCATACATATTCACATATGCTCACTAGATTAGAA
>NW_016807049.1:1599634-1631979 GCF_001698545.2 Rhinopithecus bieti
GATGCATACATATGCACATATGCTCACTACATTAGATGCATACATATTCACATATGCTCACTAGATTAGAAACATATATATTCACATATGCTCACTACATTAGATACGTACATATTCACATATGCTCACTAGGTTAGATACATACATATTCACATATGCTCACTACATTAGATGCATACATATTCGCATATGCTCACTAGGTTAGATACATACATATTCACATATGCTCACTACATTGGGAAAATCACCTTGATATAAATATAATTTATAATTGTTTAACATCTTTACATTTTAAAAGTATCAACTACTCTAGCAAATGACAGAGGCCTTAGAATAAAAGCTTTAATTTCAGATTGTTCACCTACTTTAAAACAAAAAATTAAAATTTGGCGCATATACAGGAAAAACAAAATGAACCTCAGATGTGGGCTTTTTTTTTTAATGAGGCCAACATTTGTCTAAACCCTGTCAAAGTCAAGAAATAGAATACTTTCAGAGCCCCGGAAATGCTGACTCTTTTCTCTCCTTGTAAGTAACAACAATCTTGAAACCGTGGTCACTATTTTCTTTTTCTTTTATGTAGTTTCACTGTGTACAGATGTCTGAATAACAGTGACAGTGTAGTCTCGTTTTGACATTTATATTTCTTTCAAAGAGTATGTATTCTTTTGCATTAATCTCGTTTCCTTAGTGGTACATATGTGTGATTTATCCACGTAGTTGCATTTTTCCTGTTAATTTCCACACTAACCTGTGCTAAGACTAAACTATATTATTTAACCATTCTGTTGGGTTTGGATATTTGGATTGTTCCTAATTTTAAGTTATTATGACATAGCTGTGAACATTTTTTTAACCTGTCTCTTAGTGTTGCTGTGCCTGCAATTCCCTGAGTAAATAACTAAGAAAGGAATTACTTAATCATAGGTAAATTTACCATGTAAGTTATTGTACACATAGGGACATTTTGAGAGTTAAAGGACATTATCAAATACTTGACATTATATACATCAAATTGGTATTTACTAATTTATTTGGAGTGAATGTTTGTCACTCCCAAATTCACATGTTGAAATCCTAAACCCCAGTGGGGTGGTATTAGAAGGTGAGGAATAGGGGAGTTTTTAGGGCATGAGGGTGGCATTCTCATGAAGGGATTAATGCTCTTATAAAAAGGAACTCAGAGGGCTCTCTTGACCTCTTTCTGCTATGTGAGGATACAGCCAAAAGACAGTAGTCTTCTAAGTGAAGAGGCCTTCACTGGAACCCAACCATGCTGTATCCTAACCTTGGAATTTCAGCCTCCAAACTGTGAGAAATAAATATCTGTTGTTTATAAACCACCCAGTCTATGGTACTCTGTTATAGTAGCTTGAACTAAGATATTGACTGATAAATTGATTATTAATATATTGGTTTGCCAATTAAATAGTCTCATCCTAAAACTGTTTTCAGAGATCGAATTATTTCTGAAATATAATACATTTGTGTACACTGATTAGGAAAAAGTCCATTCATTTAAATGGACTTATGATAAATAAAAGTTAATCATGTAGTCAAGATATTAACTTATACTAATAAATTGATTCATCACCATTTGTGTATTAAATGTATTTTTGTGTATTAAATGTATTTTTTAAACTTGGTCTTAATATTTTTGGATTTTTTTTCATAAAATTGCTTTAAGTTTGAAATTCGATCTTGTGGGTTAATAAATTTCAAAATTTTGACTCATCTATAATTGAGAAAATATTATCTTCACAGATACTGATATAAATTCTACAGTCAGAGAAACTTTTGCTCTCTGGAGAATATAGTGTATTGAAAATTTTTGATATTGTAGCTTAAATATTTTTACAGATATTGTCCTTGGATCTCCTTCTATGCATACCTTTCTTTCTTAGTTTAATTAGGAAAAAGCAATTAAAATAAATTGTTTTGTTTATGCTGCAAAATCATAGGCCTTACTAATTTCATTTCATTCTAGTAAATATATCCATTTATTTTATTAAACATAGAAACTCCAACAAAAATTTTCTCCTGCAAGTCAAGATATTATAGAAAGGGATTACAAAATTGAGAAATGAAATTATATAACAAGTTGCATGTCCTTTGTTTACTCTGTTCAATTTCTCTCTTGACTTTGTCATATATTTCTGCTTACGTATTTTGTTTTCAATGATTCGGTAGAAACTTCAAACATTTTGGTACTATATTTATAGAAAATTTATTAAATATTTTGCCAGTTTTGCAAAACAAAGGATACTCATCTTTAGAGTACTGACATACCAAAAATAGCTCAATACAATTGTCACATGTTTAGGTTGATTTACGTAATAATTCTTTACATGTTCAGACATTTGTAAAATCCAATGAGTGGAGCACATTACCATGCTGAAAATGAGTTTTGGTTTGTTTCCAACATCAACTTTATCATAAAAATTTTGTAGTTTAGTTACTCAAATTGTATGTATGATAAAA
Source organism: Rhinopithecus bieti (assembly GCF_001698545.2). Classification (NCBI taxonomy): domain Eukaryota; kingdom Metazoa; phylum Chordata; class Mammalia; order Primates; family Cercopithecidae; genus Rhinopithecus; species Rhinopithecus bieti. The sequence goes on from NW_016807049.1 coordinate 1,602,116, forward strand.
AAAAAAAAGACAACTAGAGTTTCTATTTAGCCATTGGGATATTATCACTTGCTTGCATGCAATGACTAATTTTGGATGCATTGCAAATCCAAGTACATCTCTACTTCCCAGGTTTGTTGAATTAGCAAGAAAATCGTGTTTACCTTGATGCTGTATTCCATCAAAATTTATATTTTTATTATTGCCACAAAATGAGTAATTTTATTATTATTCAGTGTTAACCTTTTGATAAACTTATGAAAATATATTACTGTAAAGTTGGATGTTTCACCTTTGTCAGAATGAACTTCTAAATAATTTATCTTTCCTCTACTTTATGAATGAAAATTTTAAAATGTAAAACAATGTTATTGGAATAAACTTAACCAATTTTGATATTGGAAAGCATTTGATGACATGATTAAATCAGGCTGTTATCAATAAAGGGTTAAACTATAAGTTTTTCTACCAGTGAGTTAATACCTTAACAGTTATTACTTCATCTTTTTAATAATTCACATATTGCTATAAAGCGAATATTTTGTCTGTGTTTTCAAGTTTCACAGATTTAAATGCTTTACATATAAATGTGTCTTCTTTATTTTATGTGTTAAATAATCATTTTGAGGCCAGCCTTGTTAAATTTACTAACTTTAAAGTGGATGTTGAGTTTCCTTCAACAGAATTACGTCATATTATTTTTTTTTAATGTGGACAGCAATGAAGATTGTAAGTATTCATACATATTTTAAAAATGTTTCTCCGTTTAAACGTTCTATGAAATGGAAATTTCAGACTTAATGTTTTATTTATATTACTCTCAGCTCATATGTCACTTTTGACATTGATTTCTCTTGAAAGGGATTGCTGCCACATATCAAACAATAGAATAAATAAAATAAATAGTTGAAGATATATGGCATATGATAAATACTAAAAGAACTGTAGCGAGAATATTCAAATTGTTTTTTAGAACTCTATGGCAGGATGTCCCAGTCTATTTCCCACATGTGTCACTTCTATCTTAACTATAATTCTCTATATTTCCCACTGACCTCACCAACTGGTTGCCTACAAGCTTTTGAATCTTGCAGATTGCAGTACTGGTTCAGGGAGAACTAGCTGGTAAGCAAAGTGGCTGCAAGGGCACCAATATTAAATACCACTCTGATCACTCACTGCCCTAGACCAGAAGGCGTTAGCTGCCTTTGGTTATTATCAGTGAATTTACTTTATACTGTTATTGAAAGTGAAGTACTAGCTATAGTGTATCTGGAAAGAGTTGAGAAACAGAGATTAGTTCTCACTCATTTTTTTCAGATTTCACCATGTGTTCATGTTCATGTAAGAATTTTGTTTTCTGCTAATGTGTCTCATATAGTGGTAGAAAAGAGCATATAAGAAGCTGAAAATACAAAGTGGAGTTTTCTCCAGTCCATCTGGATTATTTAAGTGCAACAATTAATAAAAATTATTGTTAAAAATGAAAACAATAGTGGGGAAAGAACCAAATGATAGGATGTTAGGACTACAAATGACTTAAGACTGTGGGCAAACTAGGTTTATGTGTATCATCAGCATTCACAGATAATTCCAGAGTATTCCCAAGTGTATGCATAAGTGTTCCTATTGCTTTATATATATTTTTGAAGTAGTGGAATAGGACTTATCTCATTTGAGGGTTTGTTTTTACAGTTCATTAAATAATATATGTCTTATTTTATTCTCCATCTCACCTCTCCAGTTTCTTTTATGTTATCAAAGAAAACACACTTTTAAATTACATTTATCAATATAGACTTCAAAGCATTAAGAGGTACCAAAATTAGTATAATGATTTAAAGCTAGGTAAAATGATTAATAATATCAATTATTGGTAAGCATATAAAATAGAACAGCCTTTTTGAGGACATTTTCACAGTATATAGTCTAGTTACAAATATATATCTTTCATAAAAGCACTGGCCTCATTGCTGTTTATCCCAGAGAACTACTTATCCAGAACCCAGAGGTTGCTTCAAACATTTGGTTAAGAGCTATAATATGATGATTTAATACAGATAAAACCCCTTATATGCAATATTTAAAATGAGTTATGTGGGCTAGATTTTTGTTTTAGGAATGGAAAGATAGCCAATGTAAATTTTTTAGTGAAAAAACAAAGTGCCTGTAAATACAGAAGAGCAGATTTACCACAAAGGAAATGACATGTAAACTGCAGAGAGCCCTTCATTTGCATGGGGCTTAGTCAAGCCTTTAGACCAAATTTTTCTTCACTTTCCACAAAACCTAAAGTTCTCCTAAAAACATGAAAATTATAACCACATATGTGAAAAAAAGCTCCATAAACAAATGTGTATTCCTCTATGTTCCTGTGTGTGTGTGTGTGTGTGTGTATATATATATATATATATATTCCAGCAAATAGATGAATACGTAAGAGTGAGGATTATCTTTGGAGTGGGTATTTAACTTTTCAAGGTCAGGGTAGAGCTAGGAAAAATTTGGTGGCGATTTAACTGTATATATCATAAGATTTCTGTAAAATAAATATGTTATTACATTATTATTTATGTAATTTAAATAAAAATGTAAATTTTAGAAAGTCCAAAAGACAAAAGAAAATCTTTAGTAGAATTTTATTGTCTTTTCGGACAATAATAATTTTCAGAAAATAAAATTTTCAGATTTTACAATAGTTCTATTGTAAAATCAATAGAACCATTATTAAAAATAAAATAGAGACATTGAGGACATTTTGACAGTTTGAAATATACATCTAAAAGAAACTAAAAGATGAAAATAGAAGGAATAGTTTGAAACAATATTCAAAAGAATGCAGCCTGGCCACCATGGTGAAACCCTGTCTCTACTAAAATAGAAAAATTAGCCAGGCATGGTGGCACCTGCCTGTAATCCCAGCTACTCAGGAGGCTGAGGCAGGAGAATCGCTTGAACCTGGGAGGCAAAGGCTGCAGCAAGCTAAGATCATGCCACTGCACTCCAACCTGGGCAACAAGAGTGAGACTTCATCTTAAAAAAAAAACAACGTTGAAGACTAAATTGTTTTGATAATAAGTAGATATATGTGTTTTCAGACTGAAAGCAAAGATTATGGCAGAATGAATTCTTTTCCCCAGTAATGTAACCTGCCTATTGTCAGACTTTGTAGTCTCTCTGCTTAGAGGGAAAGTGTACTTTCCTACTTCTGTACTTTGGCATTGGCTGTGTGTCTGGGTTTTTCCATAGGTGGAAAGATGTGAAATGTTATTCCTGACCCCAAGCTACAGCTTCGTGGTATGCCTTGCCAGATCCTGAGTAGGTCAGATGATTCCCAAACTTCCTGTGAATATATGAGCATGAATGAATGAATGATGGTGTTTTAAACTGTTGAGTTTGGGGTTTGAGTTTTTTACGTAGCAATAGCTCACTAATACAAGTATCATGCAAAATAACTATAATAGACTCACACATAGACACAATGCAGTGAAATCTCACAGTATCAAGGATAAAGAAAAAAGTTTCTTAAAAACTACCTAAAAAAAGATTGTCTGCAAAGCCACAGCAATGACAGTGATAGTAGATTTGACATCAAAAGACAATAGGTATCTAATTTAGAAATCTATGTGCAGGTAAAATATGCTTTAAGAATGAGGGGGAGAAAAAAGAATGAGGGCAAGGTAAAAGAGACTGAAATATCCAGAGAGTTTCACACTGAAACTACTACTAAAACTACCTGTAAAAGACATCATAGTTAAAACAATAATTATATGTTATAAGCCTCATATTTTAAAAATCCAACAATTTTAATCCAAACTGATAGGGAAAGTATTTAACAACAATTGGAAAAATCCTCCAAGAAAATGCAGTGATTGTGACATGGTGTGAGTTAATATGTGCAAAGTGCTAAGAAGAATGTCTGGAACATAGTAAGGACTATCTAAATAAAACATTTTTAAAAATAAATAATCCTGTAGGATTTTGAGGATGTATTTATTATTATAATATTGATTTTAATATTAGTCTACTGGAAACTGATCAAGCAAATACAAAATATTAAGTGTCTAATAGAATTGAACAATATAATTAAAAAACTTAAAAACACACAGAACACTGCACCCTAGAAATGCAGATATTTTCATTTCAAGAAATCACAAGACACTTTCTTTTTCTTTTTTTTTTCTTTTAAGGAGCAGAGAGTTTAATAGGCAGGACAGAAGGGAGAAGAAAGAAGGAAGAAGCTCCCTGCTGAACAGAGACAGAGGGAGGCAGGCTCCAAAGCCTAGAGAGGGAACCCCCTTGTTTTTTTGGACATTTTCAAAATTGATTACATTCATGGTCACTAAGGAAGTCTCAACTAATGTCAAATACATGACATAATGCAGATAATTGTCTCTCACCACAATTAAAATACATACCAAAATTAAAAACAGTAACACCTTATATATTTTAAAACAATATGTGACTAAAGAATTCATGAATTAGAGTGGATATCAAAATGAACTTAAAGCCAAAACAATAAAATTCTTATGCATTAACATTTATGAGACAAAGTAGTATTTACAGAAGAATGTATAGCCATACCCACATGTGTTACAAACAAGAGAATTTTAATTATATATATGTGTGTGTGTATATATATATAAAACTTATTGCTGTCTATCCCAGAGAAATATTTATGCATAATACAAAGGCTGCTTTGAACATTTGGTGTATATATATATATATTCCATTCTAGAAGTTAGAAATAAAGAAAAGACTAAACACAAAAATATAAATAAAAAATACCTACATTTATGTCATATATATGCCATATATATCATATACATATAAAATAACGGGTATTCCATTGTAGAAGGTAGAAATAAAGAAAAGAATACACACAAAATTTAAGTTAAAAAGACAAGAACATAAATAACAAAACAAAACAAACAAAAAAGGTCAGTGAAATAAAAAGCTGACTCTGAAAGCTCTAATAAAAAATACCAAATCTCAAGAAGGCAGAAACCAGATGGCACACGTTAAAAAGTTACAGGCAATAATAATTATTCTTATTTACAAATTGAATATAAATTTGTCAAGAATTTCTGCTTAATATTATACCCCTTAAAAAGATGACAGGGTTAGAAGAATTCTATAGCTCATCCTCATTCTTTTCTAGAGAATAGGAAAAGGAAGCTGGTGGCTGTGGAACCACCATATTGTATAACCGTCAATAGTTATAGGACAAGAAGGAAGAAAAGACAAACACACACCACACTGGAGTAAGAAAGGTTTGGCTAAATTACTTAATAGATATTTAAGGAAGTTTGTATAGTGAGGATACAGATTTAAAAGGATCACATTCATCCATTCATTCAGTCACCAAATATTGATTGAGCACCTATTGAGTGCATGATCAAGTGTGTGATGTTTTTTTGTTAGACAGAAATATCTGGGTGTCTCCACATCTTCTCCACAATAGAGGAGTTAACTGACAGACAGAGATCCTACCCTTACAGAGCTTACATTTTGGTGGGCACGAAAGACTAAACAAAAGAGAGTCTCTGTCTATATTTTTACCTCTGTCTATATCTATCTAAATCAACTCTCTAAATCTATATTTATCTATTCTCTCCTTATTTAATGGTATATATAGAAAATATAGCATTAGAATATTAGAATTAGAATATCAAGATGTAGTAAATGCTCTGATGACTTGTACAGCAAAGTAAGGGATTCAAACATTATGAGGAGGGAGACTACTTTAAATCCTTTCACAAGAGGTGCCACTGAGCAAATAAGTGAATGGGGTGGAGGGCTTGTGGTACTATGGGAAGAACAGAGCTGTGGGGAGATCCCTGAGTCCGGTATGGCATGGCCTGCTGGACACCTTTGAGGAAGAAGTTTTGCAGTGGTGAATGGGGGGAGACAAACCCTAGAGGCAGCCAAGGCTTGATCACAGAGTGTGTGTAGTTCATGGCAAGGACTGATGGAGAGTGAAGAGATGATTGGAGGTGAAGAGTGATGTGATTTGTTATGGTTTCTCAAGGATAACTGTGGATGCTTCCAGGAGGGTGAAAGCTGGGAGATAATGTAGGAAGCTACTGCAGGAATCGGGGTCTATAGTGCTCGGATCCCCACCTGCCCCGCCAGCTTGACCTCACAACCATCTATCTGAGTAAGTAGGCATATATTTGAAGGCTCTTGTTAAAATGGCCCCCTAGCCCTTCCTTTCAAAAGACCAAATGTTCCTGGCACTTTTTATACTAATTTTATTCTCATTATTTAATCACTTGACTTGCCTTTCTTTGAAACCTCTCCAAATTATGCACATTTATCTTAAATTCTGTGCTCTAAAAATAGAAACACAACTCAAAGATTGTTCAAAGTAAAATCAGGGAAATGAAGCTCAGGATGCAACATTTTCAATCTTGAAGTTAAATGTACGCTGATTAGTCATACAATTGTCTTTTTTTTAAATAAAAGTTTTGGTTGCTGGTGGTTTTGTGACCTATGTAAAGGAGTTATTCATTTGAAAATTTTTGCCGTAGGGAGGCTGCTGTCTTAGGTCAGGCTTTCTTAGAAAGAGACTCAGAGAAGGAGACTGTGTGCTGGAGGTTTATTGTGAAGTGTTCTTGGGAATCACAACTGTAGTGGAGTGGGAGAAACAGGACTGGATGGAGGACGAAGCTCACCTGCAATGTAATTCTAGCCAGGGTCGCAGCAATTTTACAGTGGTTCTAATTTGAGATAAGACATGGTCTTCGTACACTCGTATTTGCTAATCAATGGAATCTGTGTGTCCCTGGATGGAGCTATAACCTCCAGCAGGGCAGCTGCCTTTTGACCTGAGAGCATTGCCTGGAGAGAGACTCAGGCACGAGTCTTTGCAGCTGGTGAGTGAGCACCTCAGTCCTAAAGAGGGGATCTGGGCAGCGCAGCATCTGTTATGGCTGCCTACTGATTCCTCATTGTGAGTAGTGGTGATAAATAGCATTTATCTTTTTGTGTGTCTCATCATTCCAGAGTTGTACTCTAAATCTGACTTTGAAAAGTTGCTCTGCTTAACTACGCATTCCTTGCAATTTGCTAAGGCTCAGCTTCATTCTCATCTACTCTGAGGATGCTTTCTTTCTAACCATGTCTTGTGCCATCTGCCAAATTCAGCACTCCCTACTTCTTTGAACCTTACTATACTTTGATTCTTTGTTTACAATAGGATGGAACCAAAAACCAGAGAACCAATTAAAGGTCTTTCTACATTGGAAGCAATGCATCAAACAACATAGAGAAATTCTGTCACACTCCTTTGTTTTCTGCCCCATTTACAACAGTTTTCATGAAGGTGGGAAGCTTTAATTGTCATAGCAGTTCTGAGCTCTGCAGCTGGTATTTCTTATTAAGTGATTGCGGTGGGGGTGGCCGGGAAGGGGGCCGACAACAAAGGGGTCTGGACTTGAGCTCTAGTTGGGAGAAGCAAGTGACCATTCCAGCAAGCTGCCAGAGTGGTCTAACCAGGACATGAAATGTCAATTTTTTTTTTTTTTTGCCTGATTTTGGATGCTAAGGACATCCTTATCTTTATTCATGAAAAAATATGGAAGCAGAATTCCTACACAAAAAGCTCTTAAGTGAGTGATAGTATTTATCTTCCATGAATGAAAACAGGAACAGCATATGGTGACGTTTTTTATATCTTGCTTAATAAAAATTGTTACTTTTCTATTTATTTCATAAGTTCCTGTAAGAAGAACACATCATTACATATTGATAATCAGAGTGTCAGCCTTGATTTTTTTATTTTCCTAAGTGCCGTGAGTGCAACTGACTGTGGCCGGTGTCGTGGGAGGTAAAAGAATTTACCAAGACAGACACAGTCATGGGTAAGGAAAGGCAGATTTATTAGAGAAAGTACAAAGATTGCGAGAAAGCAATGGGCAGTGTAGCAGAGAGAAGTCTGTCCACCAAGAGGCGAGGGCTGGAGGGAAGTTTTACAGAGTTATGCTGGAGGGGCTACCTGCAGAATGAGTTCCTGCTGCTGGGGGTACTTGTCAAGCAAGGCATTTGGAAACAGGATGTCTTGCCAGCAGATTGTCTGTGAGTAGCTATTCTCTCAGAACAATGGTTCTCCCTCCTTGGGGTTCCCTCCTCATTGTTGCTTACATATCTTATCAGGACACCACACTAAGTATCTTCCACCATCACGTATTGCCAGGAAAAAAATTATCTCTCTTTTCGTATGGCAGTTGTGACTATGAGTCAGTATCAAATATCAGCAAGAAACAACCGTATGTTGGTCAACAGAAAATATGCCTGTCAGTTGGGACTCTGCCAGTCCCTTCTTTTTTTTTTTTTTTTGAGACAGAGTCGTGCTCTGTCACCCATGCTGGAGTGCAGTGGTGGGATCTCAGCTCGCTGCAACCTCTACCTCCCAGGCTCAAGCGATCCTCCCACCTCAACCTCCCAAGCAGCTGGGGCCACACACGTGTGCCATTATACCTGGCTAATTTTTCATATTTTTGGGTAGAAACGGGGTTTCACCATGCTGCCCACGCTTCTATGGTCTTGAACTCCTGAGCTCGGGCAATCCACCCATCTCAGCCTCCCAAAGTGCTGGGATTACAGGCATCAACAGGCATCAGCCACCACACCTGGCCCTCTGCCAGTAACTTCCTGTGTGATCTGAGAAAGACAGCATATAAGAAAATCAACCAGGCACATTAAACTCAGGCTTTTATTTGGAATGCTGTAGCATCAGAAGATCCCTAAAGCAGTGTCTACTTTGGTAAGAAAAGGGGGAGTTTTTACAGAACCTTAGCCAGAGAGAGAAGCTGAAGTTCAGCTAGTTTCGGGAACAGGTGGTCAAAATGGTTCTTGGAACAGGGAGAAATGACTTCTGTAGTTTAGCAACTGTTGGTTTGTGCTGTTTGGGTTTAGTGTGAAGGATGAGGAGGAACAGCTGCAGGGGCTAAGGTCCTTTACAAAAAGGGAGGTAGGGAAGCCATCACAGGGGGTCAACATAATGCTAGGACTGCAGTAGAAATTTTTCGTGTTTCAATATCTCCTATGTGCTGTCTGCTTAGTCAACAGAGAGACTGTTGCTTTGTTCTGTCCTCTAAGATAGCTATGTCACTTTCATCTACTAAAGTCTCAGACTCATTGGGCATGACTCCATTGCAGCAAATGGAATTTTCCATCTCCTTATGAAGGTTTGAGTCTGCTGAAATAAACTGACAATAAATTAATAAAAGAAAAAGGCAAGTTTATTATCTGTATCGGTGAATCACAGGGAGTGCTTACCTAATAATCCAATGAAGTTCAGATTCTTAAACAACTTTTTTTCATCAGGGGGGACATGGGGCAATTTTGAAGGGTAGGAAACGATTTTTAGGAGAGTTGAATGGGCCCAAGGAACAGACAATAGCTTGTGACAAAGTCTATCTAAGTGTGGTGACATTCCTCTGTCTTCCTTCCTGTGATATAAGTTCAATCTTCTCTGGTGGATGAAATTTCAGGGAGGGAAGTAAAAGCAATTGTGTCCCTAATGGAGGAGCTTCCGATAAGGAAACTTCAGTGTGAGAGGGAGAGTTCCACCCTACGCTTGTGCGCAGAAACAGGTCAAAAAGTCCTGGTTCTAAAGCTGATTCTACGGCCTTTAATTTTCTTTAGTTCAAAGTGCCAAAGCTCCATACTGTGGAATATTGTTTTCTGAGCCCTTCCATCAGGACTTCTTGTGACTTTTGTCTTTGTAGTTAAACTTCAATCACTTGTTGAGTTAGTAGCTGTTCTGAAGCATTTATGAATCCAGAGAAAGCACAGTTAACTATGGAAAAAACAAGTGTTAATGCAGCCACCCAGTGGGTTCATCTTGCCTGCTACCTAGACAGAGCCAATTTCTCAAGACAGGGGAATTGGTATAGAGAAAGAGTAATTCACACAGATCTGGCTGTGCAGGAGACCAGAGTTTTCTTATTACTCAAATCAGTCTCCCCAAGCATTTGGGGAACAAAGTTTTTAAGGACAATCTAATGGGTTGGGGGAGGTCAGTGAACCGGGAGCACTGACAGGTCAGAGACAAATCATAGAGAGTCAAAGCTGTCTTCTTGTGCTGAGTCAGTTCCTGAGTGGGGGCCACAAGATCAGATGCGCCTGTTAATCCATCTGGGTTGTGCTGATCCATCAAGTGCAGGATCTTCAAACTATCTGAAGCAGTCACCTTAGGAGTAGTTTAGAGAGGGTCAGAATCTTGTAACCTCCAGTTGCATGACTCCTAAACCATAATTTCTAATCTTTTGGCTAATATTAGTCCTACAAAGGCAACCTAGTCCCAGGCAAAAAAAAAAAAAAAAAAAAAAAAAAAAGGCCTGCTTTGGGAAAGGGCTATTTTCGTCTTTGTTTTAAACTTTAAACTATAGTCTATAAACTGAGTTTCTCCCAAAGTTAGTTCAGCCTTCGCCGAGGAATAAACAAGAACAGCTTGGAAGTTAGAAGCAAGATAGTGTCAATCAAGTTATATCTCTTTCACTGTCTTAGACATAATTTTGCAAAGGCAGTTTCATTAACATAAGAATTATCAGAAGATTTGAAATGACGCTTCTTAGACAAAATCCTGCCCCATCTGGGATCATCTAGGAGAATAAATCCTATCCCTTCTGGAGTTTATTGATAAGGCTGACTTGATATCCATAGAGTTGTGTTCACTCTCTTGATCTGCTTAAAGAACAGAGATGGGGAGAATAAATTTTGAGACATCCTTTTAGCAACGAAAAACTTTAGAGGAAGAGAGAAGAGAAGAGATGACAATGGAAAGAAGAGAAAAAGACAAAAACGGCTGTCATAATCAGAGGATAGCAGTATGGGTGCCATGATCAAAAGGTCTTGGGAAGAGGCCACCATGTCTCCTTGGAGGCTTGAGCTGAAGATCTTGGGGAAGGTAGTTGTTTCATGGTGAAATTCGATTTTGGAGAATCCTGAGACTCTGTTTCGGATCTCTAGTCAGTGTGGGTATCTAGGAGGTGAGTGTAGGAAACCTCTTCAACTTGGAAGCAAGCATCCACAAATTTTAAAAAGCCATTAAAATAAAATTGAATTTTATTCAATTCAATAAAGATGATACTTTGTTTAAAAAAATAATAATAATAAAATAAGAGCTATTCTGGTGGAGGGAGAGTATGGGAGGTTAAGAGCCATGCTATCATTGGTCCTCTCCAGGCTTCAACGTGCTCTTATAGTAATCCTTGTTGCATCTGACTAGATCCTAGGATTCCCTCGAACAAAACTTTAAAACCTAATGATGAAGAACATAACACAAATTTACATAAATATATGTATATGTGTATGCATATATGCTCTATTATATGTGTGTATGCATATATGCTGTATTATATGTGTATATGTGTGTGTTTGTAATGCAAGCTAGAACACATAAAATGCAGCAATATTTAGAAGCAAATCCTATGGCAATTTAAGAGGGAATCATTATTGTTACCTATGGATATGCATCATGTAAACCAAAAAATCTCGAGATGCTGTCTATTATTGTTAGACCAATGGCAAGTTCCAGGTTGACAGATGATGGTGAATAGGAAGGTTTAGTGGAAGACAGTTTGAAAACAATTTTTGGATAGTTTGGTATGTTATGCTGAGCTATCCCGTAGGTAAAGGGGAGCCCACTGAAAGCGTTTGATCGGAGAATAAAGTGATTAGGCTGTCCCTTAGGAAGGTTCCTATGACAACGGTGTATGGTTTGGCTTGGGCAGAGACAGCCTAGAAGCAATAGGCCAATTTAGAAGTTACAAGAATAGTCCAGATAAGGTAATAAGGATTTAAATGAGTGAGGTGGCAGTGAGAATAAAACAGAAGGGATATCAGAGATATCTAAAATATCCGAGACATTTTAGAAGTAGTAAGTCTACAACTCATCATGACTAACGAGATTTTGAAGGGAAAAATGAGAGAGGAATTTAAACACACTTCTGAGGTTGAAAAGTCAGATATCTAGGAGGATAATGGTCTCATTAACAGAAATAAAAGCAACAGGAGTAAAGTTGCATTTCCTGTGAGTTGCAGATATACCAGGAGTTTGAATTTGGACATGGCGAGGTTATCATCTTGTCACTAGTTCTCACTGGTAACTTACATTGTTAAATAGAATGCAACAAATCATTCCTTTTGATTATCTTACATTTGGGTAGTGACTATTAGACCTGCAGTGTATGGAACATTATCTTCTGACAATTTATAAGTTTAAAATAAATTTTCTAATAACTTTGATGAGAATCATCAAGGCAACCTTCTCTGTGTAGTAGGTTTACAAAGCTATTTTTCCTAATAGATTTAAAAACTCTGAAAGGTAGAAAAGATCCCTATATTTATGTGAGAAAAATAAACTTGATAGCATAGAAACACAGGGCAGTACTGCCATATACTCACCAGCTTATTTTGGTGAGTCATAAAAGGACAACTGAAATTGAAGTATGCTTCTCAGATAATATCCAAAAGTCCGATGCAGCCGCTTTAGAACTCAAGCAAAAGTAGAAGGCTCTTCTCCAATTGAAACCCTCTGTGTATCAACGGCACAGTTGCTCGCCTCCCCACCAGGGGATAGATTCTCTCAGCATTGAGCACGACTTTTGTGTGTGTTGCTTCTTTCTCTACAGACACAAATGTATATGTGGCAGAAATCCTCAGCTGCAGAACTGTGCATTACATGATGAAACGTGAGACAGAGCTTGTACTTTCTGTAGGCTCTAAGTTAGGACTGGGTCTTTTAAACCTCAAATACATAATTTAAAAGATTCTCCTTTTTCATTACTAATGTATAAAACTTGAAAAAAAAACAACAACTCTGTGTTTATGTAATTGACAAACTTATTTAATATGTATGACTCTTGAGATAAAAAGAAGGAATTTGTATTCTTTTCAGAGAAATGTCAGAATCAGCATCCTAAAAAACAAATGTGCATATTGTAATCCTTCATTTGGGTACATGCTATCCAAAGGATAACTTCACAATTCCATATTAGTACTTGCAAAATGTACCCCAACCAAGCTTCAATCTCCCCAACACACTCCACTCTGAACCAACTCTCTGCCCCAACCCCACTGAATGCCCTTTTAGCCCCCTGCCTTTGGATGTGATGATCCTTACATTTAAGCTTTTCTTCTAACTTACCTAGGAAACTTATATCTACTGTTTGAGGCTGAACTCAAGTACAATTTTCCCTCAGTAGCCATGGGAGATTGACTCCAGGACCCCCACAGATACCTACATCTTTAGATGCTCAAGTCCTAGATATAAAATGGTCTAGTATTTGCATATAACCTGCGCACATCTTCCTGTATACTTTAAATCTTCTATAGATTAATTATAACATCTAATACAACAGAAATGCTAAGTCAATAGTTGTTATACTGTATTTTTTGTTTGTGTTATTTTTTCTTGTTTTCTTTTTCTGAATATTTTTAATCCGAAATTGGTTGCAGAACCACAGAACCCCATGGATGTGGAAGGCTAACTGTATTACCTTCATTGTGATCTTTCTGAGGTTTCTTTAGGTAGAGGAATATTTGAACTAACTTGTGATTCTGTCATGTTTTATTTTACACTTTAACAGTTAGTGCACTACTCTGTTTTCACATATTTATATGAATTGTTCAGTTGGTCTATCAGTTCTACCTTATAATGTGCTTCTAATTCAAGGCTCCCACATAAACCTATTAAGATAAAAAGAGTCTTTATTGAGAAATTATTATGTTTCAGGAATTGTACCTACATTAGCTCATCCAACTTCAGTGTAACATCCAATGAGGTAGAAGTTGTTATCCTTGGCTGAATGCGGTGGCTTACGCCTGTAATCCCACTACTTTGGGAGGCTGACATGGGCAGATTGATTGAATCCAGGAGTTGGATACCAGCCTGGGCAACAAGGAATAACTCTGTTTCTACAAAAATTATGAAAACGGTGGCACATGCCTGTAGTCCTAGCTACTTGGGAGGCTGAGGCAGGAGGATCGTTTGAGCCCAAGAGGTGGAGGTTGCAGTGAGGCAAGATTGTGCCATTGCACTCCAGCCTGGGCAAGAGAGCAAGACCCTGTCTTGAAAAAAATTTTTTTAAAAAAAAAGAAGTTATTATCCTGAATTTACAGAAAGAATGGAGTCTCAGAGAATTCTAGTAACTTGTCTGACGATGGCCACACATCTAGAAAACAATTGAGAATCAAACCTTGGTTTTCCTGACCTCAAATACCTTGCTGTTAAACACAATAGTATGTTTCTTTTGAGAATGTCATACTTCTAGAGAGCTGTTGAGGTAGGCATGCTTTTATCGTAGCTTGGTCAATCTCTGATTTTTATATATTTTTTAATACAGCTATGGCACCCTAGCTTAGTATGTGAATATTCACACAAAAGAGCAGGACGAAGTCTATTCCCACTGCTAATTTTATTTGTAAAAGACTCCTGAAAGACTTTCCTCTAAAACATTCATTTTCAGTCAATATCTTAGTCACAAGGAAGAGCTTGTCTAGATGAGCAGTGAATGAGTTATGAAGCACATTGCCTGTTATAAGCAGACCCTCAAAAATTATTGTTGAATTGAATACAATAGATTAATTATGCAGAGACATGTGAGTTAAAGTTTTGACATTTTCTTAAAACTGACTTATAATATTGTCCTCACATTGTTATACTTTAAAGATGTACTTAATTAATGGGTATTATTGATTGCTTTAAGTATTCATCTGGGCTTCTCTAGTGAGAAAGTAGAGTAACAGTAACTTAAAGGGATCATATTCAAGTCCTAAAAATTCATCAATTACCACATATTCAAGTTCATTGGGAGCTGATAAAGAAAAGTGCTGCTAGATATGAGGGCAAGGTATACAGATAAACTTTCTAAATTGCAAGTACTTTCTTCTTTCTTGTGTAGTTGTACTCGAGGCCACCAGATTCCACTTTGAAGATGCTAATACTGACAAAAATTCTGTCCTTGACTAAACTCTAACCAGGATCCTCTGAGCTCTCTCTTCTTCACTGGCCCTCAATCTTGGCCTATAAACTTAAACAAACATTAAAATAGTGATACAGGGGTTTAGAAGAAATCACTTAGGCAGATAGCAAGGGTGTGGGAGTCCTCGGTAAGGCTTTTCTTTTTAATAAAAAGCAGCCCCAAATCATTTTCTAATAAAGAGCAGCCTGTAAAGTTGAGCTGTCGACACAGACAAGCAAGCTGGGAGCTTGCACTGGTGAATGCTGGCAGGAACTAAGGGCTAGACATTTTCAAGATGGCAGCTCCATCTTCCCTTTTCTGCCAGTCATGTGTATAATAAGGAGCAGACAAGATGGCATGGAACTGGAAAGCCCATTTTCATAAGAAGATTAGGGAGAAGTGTTCAGTCTTCCCCATGCACTATGTAAGTGTCATATCTGATCAAACCAATCTATGAGCCCTATGTAAATCAGACACCACCTCCTCAAACCGGACTACAAAATTTGGTACATTTGCCACCAGCTGGTCCTTTCTGCTTGGAGACTCCTTCCTCTATGGAAGAAGTTGTTTCTCTTTCTCTTGTCTTCTACCTATTAAACCTCTGTTCCTAAACTCCTCCTGTGTGTCTGTGTCCTAAATTTTCCTGGTGCACAACAACAAACCTCAGTGTATATACCCCAGACAATGTAGCCACATCAATAGTTTCTAATATCTCAAGGCCATATTCCTAGGAGGGTCCTAGTCCTCCTAAATTTCTTGCCTAAGAAAACTCAAGGCTGCCAAAAGAATGAACTGTTGTTTCTAGTCAACATTTGATCATAGATCCCTAGCCACCCTTTCTTAGAGCATTTACTAAAAAGGGCTTGCAACTATGAGCTCTTCCCTTGCCCCCTTGAGATGTATCTGTATCTTCTCAAACTCAGGAGGGTCTTCCTCAGAGGACCTGAAAGCCATCCCTTTGAACTGCAGCCATCAGGAAGGAGCAGGCATTGTCTCCAGTCGCTGTAGGAGGACAGAATCCTAACTATCTATCTTCATATTATCATATTCATATTGGTATAGAATCTACTTTTATTATCAATAACTTTGATAATCGTCTGTTAGCAGATACAGCAGGCCTAATCCTATTTATACTGATTAACCCACTATAATATTTTACTTTCCTGATTCTGCTGAGCCTTCCCCACCCAGCCTCCTTCACGGACTTCCTCATTCTTTAAAATACTCAGCAACCTCTGTATAAATTGAAGTTGAATTCAGTTCATGTTGGACTTTTTCCCGTATTGTGATTGTTATAACTGATTAAAATTTATCTTTACCACTTTAACTAGTGTCTGGCTTTCTTTTTTTGTGTGTGTCTTTGACAATAGTTTGGCAAATACTTGATCTTCATTAGACCTAGCTATTGGGAAACTAAATCTGAATTTGTTAGTCAATGTGAGGTGAAACATCAACTTTAATGTGAAGTAACGAATTGCTGAAAGTAAGAGTGATTTGCATCATACTGATAATGAAGATAACATAATGAATATTGGCAACACTCTTCACTTTGGATTGTAGGAGTGGATGCAGTCTCAATATATCTTTATGTACAATCATTTACAAATATATAATGAAGAACATGTTTTCCTTCTTCACTAAATATAAAATTGGTCAACTTTTGATATAATATTCTTTTGTTAATAATGCATATAATATTTATTCTTTGGAAAATACAGAACGTATCTGAAATATAAAATATTACATACATACACTGCTCTTAGCCACACTTAATATTTTGTAGCATTTCTATTAAGCTTTTTCTGTGTTTTCTTACAATTGACATTTTATCACAAAAGAGTCTCCTATGTTATTAACAATCTTAAAAACCTGTTTTTAATGCCTATATCATATCTCAATATATGCATGTCTGCAGTGTCATTAATATACTCGCCCCTTATTGATGCTGGTTTTGAAATACTTTCTGCAAAAGTACTATAAAAATGGTTATGTAGTTAGACAAATAATTTTAATTTTTTATTATATTCAATTCCAAATACACAATAATTTTAGCAATTGGATTATTTTAGGCTTGATTTGTAGAAGTAAAATTACTGTATCAAAGAACAGAAACTCTTTTAGCTTTCGATGTATATTTCCAATTTGCTTTCTTTCTCCCAAATCTGTCCTAACTTCTTTGGAAGGATAAGAAGTTGCTGCATGTATACAATCTTAAAGCAATTACTCTTTATAACTTTTTATCATCTGACAGAAGGAAACAATGGTGTTTTACGTGAGTATTAATTCTTTTATTTGATTATTGGTGAGGCAGAATTAAATCCTCCAAAGAGAAATTTAGAATGAAGATGGGACTAAGAATTACAGCCTGCAAGCCATAATGAAGCATTTCTTCCTGAATACTTTTCAGAATATGGAGACATTTATACCACTTGAGTGTCTTCATCTAAAACTACCTGAAGAAAAGAAAACGTCACATTCATAGGACATTAGTTTTATAGTTGATCTAGATCCCTAGGTCTCAAATGATTATTAGGCTTAACAATCCTTGGTTCAAATAAAATATGATGCAGATTTCCAAGATACAACAATTACTCAAGTTGAAGTGGAATGGGGGCAGCAAGCCTCACTGGTTTAGGTGGTCCTGAACAGAGAGATGCCTGAATGGGATGTAGGGATTGTCTAGGCTCGGAACACGATGCCCCAAAGTAGGGTGCTTGGCAGGCTCAGTATTTTTGAACCGGAGACTGGAAAAGCCTCGGAAGTACGAACTTCTCTGTGACCTTCTTCTAGTCTTCTTTCTCCTCCCTCCATTTCTCCCCCAAGAGAGGTCACAGAAACTAGAACTCGTCTCTCAAAAAGCAAGCCATAAAATCAAGAAAGGTCACTCTCTGACCCACTGTGCCTGAAAGGAAGTTATGAGCCCCTCATTGCAGAGGGGGCCTGCTCCATACCTAGGGGAAGAAATGCTCCACAGAGAGACCAAGGTCTTGCTGCGTTACCCCACTCAGTTTTTACCACTAGATCACACTCTCTGTGTCCAATCATGTTTCTGCACGATTATCAGCTTCTTTATATCAGACTTAGCATAAAAATACACAGTTTTCCCTGGGTCTTTGGGCCTTCATTTCTAAAGGCTCCCATGCTACATAAAACTTTATTAAAGAAATTTGTTATGATTGTCTTTTGCAAACCTATCTTTTGTTATAGGAATATCAGCCATAACCCTTGGGATGGATGAAGAGAAGCAATTATCTTCTCATCCCTACAGACCCAATAGCTTTCACGTCACTGATACGGGTTAAAAATAAAGAAACGATATGGAGGCACAGAGAGGTTATACAATTTGTCAAGTGTCACGCAACTATTACTGATATGGCCAAAATATCTCAAAATGCTTTACAGGCTTATAAATACTGTGTATATTTTCTGGCTTTTTCTCTCATCTGTGTCCTGACTGTTCCCATTCTAGTTGGCAAGAGGTCAGCTTTTCTAAAAATGCACCATCATATCTGTTGACAATATATTCGCTTCAAATATTACTCGTATCTAACTTCATAGCTGTCAATTTCATGTTATGCTCATAATTCAGGTTTTATTTCTGCGTAAGACAGGCTGACATGCAAATATTGAAGAATAGAGAAACAAAAAAGCAGGGTAAAGATGTGAATTAAAATGGACAGAATTGTAACGTTCCAGAAGTTGTATTTCTTAAAAATAAATGTAATATGGCTACTTGGAAGAAAGAAGCATGGGAAGCGTTGATTTTTTTTGTAACTATTTATAGGCTATTGGTAGTTTTCTGGTGGAATTCATGTCAGAGGCTCTATTTTTATTTTATTTTTATTTATTTATTTTTGAGATGGAGTCTCGCTCTGTTGCCAGGCTGGAGTGCAGTAGTGTGATCTCGGCTCACATCAGAGGCTCCATGTTTTCCACAGGGAAGAACCAGTTTTTAATATTGACATAGCTACTTTTTCAGCCTGTTAATTTCAGAAATCACTGTTATGGTAGAAATAGTTTTATTTCTTTCAGTTTTTTGGCGGTTTTCCTTCTCTGTATTAATTAATCCTTCCACTCTCTTATGTTTTTAAATTATTTATTTATCTATTTGAGATGGAGTCTCACTCTGTTGCCCTGGCTGGAGTGCAGTGGCGTGATCTTGGTTCACTGCAACCTTCGCTTCTTAGGTTCAAGTGATTCTCCTGCCTCAGCTTCCTGAGTAGCTGGGATTATGGGCCCCTGTAACCACATCCAGCTAAGTTTTGTATTTTTAGTAGAGATGGGGTTTCTCCATGTTGGCCAGGCTGGTCTCGACCTCCTGACCTCAGGTGATCCACCCAGCTCGGCCTCCCAAAGTGCTGAGATTACAGGCGTGAGCTACCGTGCCCAACCCTCTCCCTTATTTTTAAAATGGTGTCACAAATACTTAGAATTTCAACAAGAAATATTTTAAGAAACACATAATTATGTTGGAGTCTTTAATTGGGTCCCCTTCAGCTAGATAACTAGACGATGACATTCTAGTCAACCCATTTAGCTCAACTGGGCTAAAGATCTGACAGTTACTTGCTTTATGAATCTAATATATAATTCTCTAACTTAGTCATGTATATCTGTATTGAAATTCTACAACTCAGAAAAGTAGTCCTGACTTAGAGAGATCTATCAGCCTTTGTATGCCCAATTAGTCAGTAAATATTTAGGAATCTTTTTCCTTTCCTATGATTCCTTTTAATAGGTCCTACAATCCTGGTAACTCCAATTCTCAGAACTTCCACCACCACTTAGAGGCATCAGCTGGGGACATTTGCCTTAGATTTGGGAGGTAAAAGACTAACAGAAACCACGTGGCCTAGTGGCAGATGCAGGCAGGAGTGTGGGCCTTGGGCTTGGAAGCAGTGAGATTTTTCCAGCAATTCTGAGTGTCTTTCTGTGAATCACCCATGTAGGGGAGCAGATAGCTGAGGTCACTCGCTGGCTGTTGTCTCTTGCAGTTCCTGAATTTCTTGAATACCAGTAGCATTTCTTTCTGACCTTAGTCTCTCGGTCTCTAAATGGTTTTAAGAGCTGCTAATTTTTTTTTTTTTTTTTTTGCACTGAATGGCTTCCTTCTTGAAATAACTGGTGTAATGTCTGTTTTCCTAAGGAAGCACTCACTGAGTACCTTTCTTTATTTCTGAAAAAAAAAAAAAATCTCTAATTTCCTCTTAGTATGAAGTCCTTCCATGATTGCAAAGTCAAGTGAGGCATTAACCTGTTTATGTCTCAATTTAATGTGACATATACGCTTCCTCAGTTGCCATAGTATACGTGCTATTTATGAAAAGCATTGCCCATGGTACTGGCAAGACATAAAGATAAAAAAGATTCAAGAGCTAAAAGAAAATATGTGGGAAGCAAAAAGCACACAATTTATATATGGTAGGCTTTGAAAGGATATGAGAGGCATAATAGTGGTCATGAAAATAGAAATTAAAAACAGGCAAACTAGGGAGATATGGAAGAGGTCCATAAGGAGTGCGCAATTTAAATGTCAAAAAGTTAGGGAAGGGGGCCGGGCGCGGTGGCTCACGTCTGTAATCCCAGCACTTTAGGAGGCTGAGGCAGACAGATCACGAGGTCAGGAGTTTGAGACCACCCTGGCCAGTGTAGTGAAACCCTGTTTCTACTAAAAATATAAAATATTAGCCAGTCATGGTGGCATGTGCCTGTAGTTCCAGGTACTCAGGAGGCTTGAACCCAGCAGGTGGAGGTTGCAGTGAGCCGAGATCGTGCCACTGCACTCCAGGCTGGTGACAGAGCGAGACTCTGTCTCAAAAAAAAAAAAAAGTTAGGGGAGGGCTACCACCCTAAGAATTCACTAAAAGAAGTGTTATGAAGGTGTGCAATGTAGTTATAAAATACTGTGCATTTTCCTAAGTGGACTGAGGGTAGTGGCAGAGAGACAGAGAGGGAGAAGTTGGGGCCAGTTGGTACATGGCTTTGCATGTCATGCTTAGAAGTTCTGTCTTCCACAGGGAATGAACTTTTAACAATTTTTGAGCATGGTAATGACATAATCATATTGGTCTTTATAAAACTCAACTGTTTAGAAAAGAGTAAGGAACAGTATCTACATGTAAGAAGCTAGCAAAGGAAGAGACGTCATCAACAGAAATATTGTTTAAGAGTTCAAGACTTTAAAGACATGACGTTCCAGAGATCTAGAGAAGAGAGATTAAAGAGAAGGGAGAGGAGACCACAGTTACGTGTTATTTCTTTCTGTTCATTACAGATGGAATGGATACAGAAATTTTACTGTTTACCCCAGCTAACCTGTAACTTTGATAACTGGAAAGCACATTCAAGGAGCTGCTTTCTCCTTTACTCTTTGATTTCTGCTCTCAAAAGTTATTACTGTTCCTCCTTTATGTATGGAAGAAAGGAGGCAAAGAGAGCTGATACACACAATCAATCTATCGCTGGCCAGATGGGGATACATTTCAAGTAATAGGCACCATCCATTAGGCTGCTTTCTTGTTCAGTTAGCCTAAACTCAAACATTTTCACTTAACCTCTTACCCTCCTGTCAGTTTTCTACCTCAACTTAGAGCAGGACTACTTCTTAGGGAATACAAGCAAGCATTTCGTAGGCACTCATATATGTACTGAAACAGTAGAGTTCCCTGACCCCCTTGCGGGACTTGTGACAGGAGTGGGAGGGCTAGAACGCAGACGGGCAAGTGCAGGAACCAGGGTGAATGCTTTGGGCTCCGGCCCCACAGTAGCATCCAAGGGTGTGCTACAATTAATGCTGTTTTAGCAGTTGCTGTCCGTCAATGGCTAAGTGTTAAACAAGCTCAGTGGAAAGTCAGGGTGACAGCCTTTTACACCCTGCCCTCTTGGTACCCGACTCCTTATCCAGCACCCAGGAAGAATCAGGTCACACGGAGTTAGCTGAAGGATGGTGAATGTAGGGGTTTTATTGAGCGATGGAGGTGGCTCTCAGCAGGATGGACAGGGAGCTTGAAAGGGAACGGAATGGGAAGATGATCTTTCCTGGAGTTTGGCCATCCTGCAGCTGATCTCTCTGGCCATCCCCAGCTGAACTCCTCTTGACATTCAGATGCTCCCTCTCTGCCACACTGCTGTACCGCTCTGCCACTCTTATGCTCTTCTGTTCCTCTGCTCATGTAGTTTAGGGTTTATAAAGGCACAGGATAAGGGCATGGCAGGCCAGAGTGGTCTTGGAAAAGGTAACATTTGGGCACAAAAACAGAAATGCCTATTCCTATTTAGGGCCACAGGTTTCCAGGCTTGAGAATGGGGCCTTTGCTGGGGAACTACTCTCTTCTATCCAGTATTTTCTTGCCTCCTGTCCATATCAGTACGACTAAGGGCATGATAGAATGGGTTGACATCTTAAACCTACAGAGCTCTCATACTGGAAGAATTGCTTACAAGAAGGAAAACTTACCTCCCAAGATTCATGGCGAAAAGACACAGAGTGATTTTTATTAATATCACAAAGGCAAAGCCAAGGAAGAATAATGTGATTTTTATTGCTTTGAGGTTTGACTAAAGGCACAGGAAGTTTTGGATAAATTACATTTATTTTATTATAGCAATGCATGACGTGTGGTGTAACAGGCTGCTTAACTCAGTCTTGCAAAGAGTGCCCACAGTGAGATTTGGTGTGGCAGAGGAGTGGATAGGACCATCAGCAGACTGGAGTTCCAGGGCCACCTCTGAGCCTGTCTTATATGACCTTGAGGAATTAATTTAACTCTGCTGGGCGTCCATTGCCACACCCATTAAACTGAGGTGGTAGAACTCAGGGGACTTTACTTGAATTTTAAGTCTCTAAAATTCTATTGCCGTAGTGGATACTCTAAAATATATTTTTAGTGGGTTTTCTTTTTTTTACTTGTTTGTTTGTTTTTGAGATGGAGTTTTGCTCTTGTCACCCAGGCTGAAGTGCAATGGCATGATTTCAACTCACTGCAACCTCCGCCTCCTGGATTCGAGCAATTCTCCTGCCTCAGCCTCCCGGGTAGCTGGGATTTCAGGCTCCCGCCACCATGCCTGGGTAATTTTTGTATTTTTAGTAGAGACAGAGTTTCACCATGTTGGCCATGCTGGTCTTGAACTCCTGACTTTAGGTGATCCGCCTGCCTCCCCCTGCCGAAGTGCTGGGATTACAAATGTGAGCCACCGTGCCTGGCTTAAAATCTCTTAAATGTGCTCCTAGAAATTCATCCTGATTTTTCTCCCTGAGTTTTATGATGTGCTTTTTTTTTTTTTCCTTCAAGAATCCCAAGAGCAATCTGCCACCATATCTTTTTTTTTTTTTTTTTACTAAAATCTATTTTCAGTAGCCTTGAACTTTGATTTCCAAAGATGTGAATGCTAAATGTTTAATGGAAAAGCATCTTTGATGGGGTAAATCTTCCTGTTAAAAGTATACTTACGGTTTTTGTTTCTGAAAGAGGCTTCAAACTATTGGATAGCAAATGAGGAATGGAGGTGGGGAGAGTAATCTCTGGTAGCTTGCCAAAGACATTATTGTAGGAATTTTAAGTGCTTGGCCTGTGGTCACGTTAAACTTTGTATTGTCCAGCAAATGTTTACATAATTTAATAGAAATAATGATTACAAATAAACTGAGAATAGTATTTGTGCAGATAATGGACACTAAGGATTTTTTTGTTGTTAGTTTTGTGGGTTTTTTTTTTTTTTTTTTTTGCTAAATTTCCCTTTCTTTACCACTAGTCACCTGTAATTCACATGTGAATTGGAAGATATTTTGCTTTGTTAGAAATACAGCAGCATTGCCATTTGATTTTTACTATGGATGGCCTACATTTTAATATTTGATTTTTGCTATTCATTAACTTTAAGATAAACAATAAAAATTTGTGTGATTTCCATTTGCCCTGAACATAGGCTGCATCAATTTCACAAAAGGAAATTCATCTGGCTTTGTCTTTTGGTTTTGTCCTGTCTATAGGAATCATTGTATTTGGTTAATATGAATTTATTATATTTTTAATGCTCATATCTTTTCATATACTTTTCATTTATTTGCAGTAATCTTGGTTAGCTTTTCATAAATATGATTCTGAGTTTCCTCTTCCTAAATCAAGCGGATGACTCAATCTAAGGCACATTTTCCACCCCTCCTTCATTTCTTTCTTTACTATATGAGGCACTTTTATCTCTTCCTGAATTATTTAAAGCTACACCATTTCAGACCTTTTCTCTAGGTGTTGCAAGTCTCTTACAAAAGAACACTCCAATTAGGAAAAACACGGGAAAGGAATGTATTAGTCAGGGTTGTCTAGATGGACAGGACTAATAAGATAGATGTATATATGAAGGGGAGTTTATTAAGGAGTATTGACTCACACAGTCACAGGTGAGGTCCCACAATAGGCTGTCTGCAAGCTGAGGAGCAAGGAAACCAATCCGAGTCCAAAACCTCAGAAGTGGGGAAGCCAACAGTGCAGCCTTCAGTCTGTGGCCGAAGGCCCGAGAGTTCCTGGCAAACCGCTGGTGTAGGTCCAAGAGTCCAAAAGCCGAAGAACTTGGAGTTTGATCTTTGAAGGCGGGAAGCATGCAGCACAGGAGAAAGATGAAGGCTGGAAGACTCAGCAAGTCAAACCCTTCCAAATTCTGCCTCCTTTTATTCTAGCCATGCACAACTGAGGAGATGGTGCCACCCAGATTGAGAATGGGTCTGCCTCTCCCAGTCCACTGACTCAAACGTTAATCTCCTTTGACAATACCCTCACAGACACACCCAGGAACAATACTTCCCATCCTTCAATCCAATCAAGTTAACACTCAATATTAACCATCACAAGTCCACCCCTTGTCAACTTGAACCCATACATATCTCCTGTAATCATACATCATCTTCCAGTAAAGACCACAAGAAGGTCATACTTATGCCTAGCATGATACGACTATCCTTTGTACAACCAGAAATGCACTAATCCTTAACCTAAATGCTATTACATAAAGTTAACAACACTTAAATGCTGATATGAAGTCAATAAGTCTTATGTCACATGATAAAAGAAAAAGAAATAAAATGAAGATACTTTCTTAGTACAAGTGTACACATGCACAGACATGTTCTTAACAAAATATGGAGGAAACATTCATGACAATTACAGTCCTCATTGCTGCAGCTGGCCACATGGTCATAGCTGGTATTGATGACTACCTTCTTCTACTACCCATTCTGTACTCTCTTTGCCTTCAGCAAGCACCTCAGCAGGTAGTGGTTTTTTACCTTCATTCCAGAAGAGTTTGGGCCATTTTTAGTCCTGCCTGGATTGTCGTAGTTTCCCACTGACTTTAATCACAGGCCATGGTAATACTAAGAGATGCCCTGAGGGATTTCCTGTATCCAGCACTTACTCTTCCTTACCTCCCTTGTGGAGGAGTAGGCTGATTTCATCTTGATAGTCCAGGTCAATCACCCTAGCCAACACTGTAACTCTCATCTTAGCCTGTTGACTTAGAGGCAGGAGGAGCCCAAAGTGGCCAGGTGGCAATCTTAACTTCCAGTTTAATAGAACCATTGTTGTATCTCCTGCTGGCAGCATTCCTCCCTCTGGAACTAAGACCTCTAGGCCAGCAGAACATAATGTCGCAGGAAGAGGAAGCAAACATGTTGCTAGTGGGTCACTAGAGGTGATGGTGAGTGGCGCAACTTCCACTTCCACCCCTTGATTCCTAGACCCATAAGTCCTGGCTATGGGAGAAACAGTACCATATATTGGATGCTGATTCCAGGCACACACAGCCTTCTGGAGAACTTTGGTCCAGGTCCACAAAGTATTGTCACCTAGTTGGCATTGTAATTGTAACTTCAAAAGGCCATTCCACTGCTCTACTATAAAATCAGAAAGGAAATTAGTTAGTTTCTAGATACAATGGGGGTACAGGCGTTGGGTAAATACATCTGTTCTAAATGGAAGAAATTGGCCAAATCAAAGCAGCTATAGGCCCCATGTAAGTCTGAAATCCAATAGGGCAGTCATTAAACCTTAAAGTGAAAATCCCTTGTGCAAAATAAACAAATAAGCAGATATCTGTTAATATCTGTTAATATCACATATGATGATACTGACTATTAAGGAAAAGTGATTCCTGCACCACTTCACCTTTTTTTTTTGGGGGGGGGTGGTTTGCTTTTGAGACAGAGTTTCATGCCATCACCCAGACTGGAGTGCAGTGGTGTGATCATGGCTCACTGCAGGCTTGAACTCCTGGGTTCAAGCGATTCTTCCTCCGCAGCCTTCCCAGTAGCTGGTGCTACAGGCACACGCCGCATGCCGGCTAATGGCTCGAGCAGTCTTCCCACCTCAGCCTCCCAAAATGCTGGGATTACAGGCATGAGCCACCATGCCCTGGCCCACAACACATTTTAAAGTCAGCTACCAGATGACAAGGGTAGAAACCTTAAGTCATTGTGCAGTGAGACGATGTGGGTTTCTTTTAGTTTTCAGAACCAACTTTACCAAAATCAAAGCAAAATGAATAATGCTACTCAATTAGATAATGCATCCCTGGAGAAGTTAAGATGAATGTCTTGCAAACAGATTTTCATCGATCTGTGCATAACATTTGTCTGGGAAGCTTGAAAGTTTCTGTCTTCTATGCTACATTCAGCCTTTTCAGTCTTTTGATGTGATGGTTTTAATAACCAGTTCCTTTGCCTTTTCTTAGGCTGTTTTCTTTAAAGACAACTTTTCTCAAAATATAATAATCATGTAAAAAGTGTACAGCTTAATGATTTTTTCAATAAATTATGCTTATATTTATAACCATCATTCAGAAACAGAACATGAAGCTATCCTTATGTTCCTGTCTAATGACTTTTCCTGCCAAGAACAACTATTGTCCTGATCTCTAACTGCATAGTTTTGCCCATTTTTAAAATTTTTATGAATGAAATTTTTTGTTGTGTACTGCATTTTTGTCTAGCTTCTTCCACTCAGCATCATTTGTGATATTCATCCATTTTATTGCAAATAGTTCGTTAGTCCATTTTCATTGTTTTATAGAAGGTTATTATCACGTGTACTATAGATTATGTTTCCACTCAACTGTTGATAAAGATTTGATTAGTTTCTAGCCTTTTGGTTTTTACAAATAGTACTTGAACATTTTTTACACATGTCTTCTGGTAAATGTGAATTCATTTCTGTTGGATATATATCTAGAATTGGAAATGCTGGATTATAGAGATGGCATGCACTCAACTTTACTAGTCATTGTTAAATGGTTTTCCAAAGTGGATGAGTCAATATACACACCACCAGAAATGCATGAGAATTATAGTTGCATTACATTATCATCTAAATTTGCAACAGATTTTCTTCTTTTTCTCCTTCTTCTCTTTTCACTTATCGATGCCGATGGGATATACACACTTTGGCCATGTGAATATACTTGTGTGAATTGCCTTGACAAGTTTATTTTCATTTTCTTATTTGCTTATAGAAATTCTTTATATCTTGTGGGTACAAGTAGTTTGTCAGATATCGTAAATACTGTGTGTTCTCCCACTCTATGGTATGCCTTTTT
This sequence comes from Rhinopithecus bieti, assembly GCF_001698545.2. Classification (NCBI taxonomy): domain Eukaryota; kingdom Metazoa; phylum Chordata; class Mammalia; order Primates; family Cercopithecidae; genus Rhinopithecus; species Rhinopithecus bieti. The sequence continues at coordinate 1,629,649 of NW_016807049.1, forward strand.
TCTCTCTATTAATTGAAATTCTTAATTATAACATGTTCTGATTCATCAATGTTTATTTTTATTATTTATTCTCATGTATTGTTTAAGAAATATGTGCCCCCTCTATAAGTCCTGAAGCTATTTTTTCTCTTTTCCTCTGAAAATGTTATTGTTTCACCTTTCTCATTTAGATCTGCAGTGAATATGGAAATCATTTTGGTACGTAATGTGAGGTTTAGGTCAAGATTCAATACTTCCGAATGAATAGCAAGTTGACACAGCAACATTTGTTTAAAAAGAAATTCAGTGTTGTACTGCGTTGCCCTCTGCCAAAGTGTTCATGCATATGTGTCGTTGCTCTCTTTGAACGCACAAACTAGGGGTAAACTGAGAACTGCATAGCAGTTTGGTATATGAGTATAGGAGCATGTGTGTCTGTGTGTGCATGTGTGTGTGTGTTTGTGTGTGTGCTTGTTTTAGTTCTATTGAGTTGTAGTTTATACATTATAAAATTCGGCCAGGCACGGTGGCTCATGCGTGTAATCCCAGCACTTTGGGAGGCCGAGGCGGGTGGATTACGAGGTCAGGAAATCAAGACCATCCTGGTCAATATGGTGAAACCCTGGCTCTATTAAAAATACAAAAATTAGCTGGGTGTGGTGGCACGTGCTTGTAGTCCCAGCTACTGGGAAGGCTGGGACAGTAGAATCGCTTGAATCTGGGAGGTAGAGGTTGCAGTGAGCTGAGATTGCACCACTGCACTCCAGCCTGGCAACAGAGCGAGACTATTTCTCAAAAAAAGAAAAAAAAAGGAAAAAAGGAAAAAGAAAAAACAAATAACTGATTTTAGATATACAGTTTGATAGATTTTGGTAATTGTATGCAGTCATATGACCTCCATCAAATTCAAGATACAGAAAAGTTCTGTTACTCTAGTAAGTTTCCTCTCAGCTTTTTGCAGTCCACTCTCTGCCAACTCCCAGCCACAGGCAAACATTGATGTACACTCTTTCACTATAATTTTGCATGTTCAAGCATTTCATATGCATATGTTCACAATATGAAGTCTTTTTTATTTGACTTCTTTCCCGTATCATAATGTTTCTTAGATTCCCTCCTACTGTCATGTCTATTCGTGTTTGGGTTGTTTGTATCGCTGGGGAATAGTCCATTGTCTGAATATACCATGCTTTGTTTATCCATTTGCCAGTTGATGGGCAATTGGCTTGTTTCCAGTTTTGCAGTGTTAGAAATAATCCTTCTAGAAACAGCAGTAAATAAGTCTTTCTATAGATGTATGTCTTCATGGATTTCTCTTGGGTAATATAGCACTATTCTCTAATAAAGCACTATGCAATAGAATGTGCTATGATGCTACAAATATTCCTATATCCACACTGTACACTATCATAGCCACTAGCACAAGTGACTAGTATTTGACACCTGGCTAAATAACTGAAAAACTTACTTTTTTACTTTTACTTAATTTCAATTCATTTAAATTTAGATCTGTATAATCACATGCATCTGTTGGCTATTATATTGTGCAAGACTGTGAACAGGACTGCTAGGTCAAATGATAAATGTATGTTTAATTTTATAGTATGCTAACATAGTATTTTTCAAAGTGAGTATGTCATATGATATTTCCGCTAGCAAAGCATGATAATTCTAATTACTCCATATTCTTGCCAACACTTTTCAGCTTTAGTTAATTTAGTAGCTGGTTTTTAAAAGTATTAGTAAAATAATAGGTGTTTGGGGATATCTTTTCATGAGTTTAATGGCTATTTGTATATCCGTAGAAATATGTTACCTCTCTTTTATTGGGTCATTTATCTTATGCAGATGTAAGAGTTCTTTGTGTATTCTGGGTGCAAGTCCTTTGTAATATTTATGTTCTGCAAATATTTACCCCCAAATGTAACTAATAAGCAAGATGAAATGCACCTTTTGAAGAGTATGAGGGTAAATTTTATGTGCCAACTTGCCTGAGACACAGTGCCCAAATAGTGAGTCAAACATTATTCGGGATATTTTGGTGAAGGTGCTTTTTGGATGAGATTAAAACTTAAGTGAGTGTACTTAAAGTAAACAAATTATCCTGCCTAATGTGAGTAAACCTCTATAATTAATATAAGGCCTTAATAGACCAAAGACTAACCTCCCTTCAGTGTATTAGTTAAAGGTTTCCAGAGAAACAGAACAAACAGGACTATATATATATATATAAAATAAGAATTTTATAAATACGTACATAAAATATACATATTTATAAAATTGAAACATGGAAGGAGGGTGTAAAATTATTTTATACATATTTATAAAATTGAAATAAATATATTTATATTA
>NW_016807049.1:1632306-1644590 GCF_001698545.2 Rhinopithecus bieti
ATATTTATATTATAATATATAAATATATAAAATTATATTAATATTTATAAAATTGGAATATATATAAAATAGGACTATATATATATTAAAAAAATAGGAATTGCCTCACATGGTTATAGAGGCCAAAAAGTCCCACAATCTTCCATCTGCAAGCTAGAAAACTAGGAAAGCCTTTAGTATAATTCTAAGTTCAAAGGCCTGGCAGTAAGGGGCCAGTGGTGTAAGTTCCTGTCCAAGTTCAAAAGCCCCAACACCAGGAGCATCCATATTTGAGGGCAGGAGCAGATGGGTGTCCCAGGGCAAGCAAAGAGAGTGAGTTCACCCTTCTTCCATGTTTTTGTTCTATGTGAGGCCTCAATGGATTGAATGGTGCCCACCCACACTGGTGAGGGTAGATCTTCTTTACTCAGTGTACTGAATGAAATGCTAGTCTCTTCCAGAAACATCATCACAGACACACCGGAAATAATATTTTACCAGCTATCTGGGCATCCCTTAGCTCAGTCAAGTTGACACAACCTTAATCATCACGCTGGGCAAGAAGGAATTCTGCCAGCAGACTGACTTTGAGCTGAACTGCCACTCTCTTCTGGGTCTCCAACTTGCAGGCCTACTCTGCAAATTTTGGATTTACCAAGCCTCCACCATTGCATGAGCCAATTTCTTAAAACACATTTCTATTTCTTTTTTGCCCTCTATCTCTCTTTCTGTCTCATACACACAAACACACACACACACACACACTCCCCATTGTTTCTGTTTCTCTGGAGAGCCCTAACTAATACAAAGGGTAAAGGTTCTGATTTTGAAGATTTTTTTTTTTTTGCATTGTTTTATTCTTTTCTAGATAGTATTTTTGTGTTCTGTTTATGAAATCTTTCCTTATTCAATGTCACAAAGATTTTCCCCTTGGAGTTTTTTTCCAGTAGTTATATGACTGTGTCTGTCATATTTAAGTTTAAGATCCATTTTGAGTTAACTTTTATTTGTGGAAGAGATGGGTTGGCATTATTATTATAATTAATTATAGACTTTTTTGGTAGATTCCTAAAGAATTTATACGTATTTGAGCATATCACTGCAAGTTAAAAGTTATACGTCTCCCTTCCAAATCTTTATGGCTTTCATTTCTTTTTCTTGCCTTACTGCACTGGATTAGGATCTTCAGTGTAATTTTGGATGTAAGTTTTGAAAGTAGACATTCTTGCCCTGATCTGATCTTAAATAGAAATCACTAAGCCTTTTGGTGTTAGGTATCATGTTAGTTGTAGTTCTTATCCTAGATGCCCTTAATCAGTTTTAGGAAATTCCTTTGTACTCTTAGTTTACTCAGAGGCTTTCTCATGAGAGTGTGAGTTGAATATTTTCAAGTGCTTTTTTTTGTATCTATTGCAATAGTTATATGGTTTTTCCTTTAATCCATTAACATGGTGACTTACCTTAATTTTAAATGTTGGAAAACCTTAATTTCTGAAATAAACCTAACAGTGATGATTAATTTTAGGTGTCAGTTTGACTGGAGTAGGACATACAGAGATAGCTGGTGAAGTATTTATTGCTGGATGTGATTGTGAGAGTGTTTCCGGAAGAGACTGGCATTTGAATCAGTACTCTCAGTAAGGAAAGATCCACCTTCAGTGTTCAAATACCATCTAATGCTGGGCATCTGGCTAGAACAAAAAGGACCAGCCTGGCCAACATGGTGAAACCCTGTCTCTACTAAATATACAAAAATTAGTCAGGCATGGTGGTGTGCACCTGTAATCCCAGCTACTCAGGAGGCTGAGACAGGAGAATCACTGGAACCCAGAAGCAGAGGCTGCAGTGAGCCAAGATTGCGCCATTACATTCCCTCCTGGGAGACAGAGCAAGGCTCCATCAAAAAAAAAAAAAAAAATGCAGAAGGAAAGAGTTGAGTTTTCTCTCTCTTCTGCAGCTGAGATACCCTTCTTCTCCTGCCCTTGAACATGAGAACTCCAGGTTCTCTGGCCTTTGAAGTCTGGAACTGACATCCTACACCAGTCCCTTCTACCTACGCCATTTTCAGGCATTTGGCCTCAGACTGGGAATTGCACCATTGGCTTCCATGGTCCCAAGGCCTTTGGACTCTGAGCCACTCCACCAGCTTCCCTGGTTCTCCAGCTTGCAGACAGCCTAAGGTGGGACTGCTCAGCCTCCATGATCACGTGAGCCAATTCCCCTAACAAGTCCCTGCTCACATATCTGTATCTTTCTCTCTCTATCCTACTGGTCTGTATTTGTGGAGAACCCTGACTAATACACATGGTCATGAGGCACTGTTCTTTTACATATTGTTGTTTACAATGTCTAAAAATTTGTGATATCTTTTTGTATCTGTGTTCATGAGGAATAAGCATTTGTAGCTTTGTTTTCTTAAGGTATCTTTGACTGGTTTCAACATCGTAAGTCAAATCAAATGAGTTATAAAGCATTCTGTCATCTATGTAATATTTTCTTTTCTTTTTTTTTTTTTTTTTTGAGACGGAGTCTCGCTCTGTCTCCCAGGCTGGACTGCAGTGGCCGGATCTCAGCTCACTGCTAGCTCCGCCTCCCGGGTTTACGCCATTCTCCTGCCTCAGCCTCCCGAGTAGCTGGGACTACAGGCGCCCGCCACCTCGCCCGGCTAGTTTTTTATATTTTTTAGTAGAGACGGAGTTTCACCGTGTTAGCCAGGATGGTCTCGATCTCCTGACCTCGTGATCCGCCCGTCTCGGCCTCCCAAAGTGCTCGGATTACTGGCTTGAGCCACTGCGCCCGGCCTATGTAATATTTTCTTAAAGAGTTTATGTCAGGTTGGTAATAGTTCTATTTAAATATGTGAAAGAATACAGCAGTATAATCATGTCAAAATTTGTTTTAGGGAAACTTTTTAGTTTTTAGTCGGATTTCTTTGGCATAATATTTTGACTTTTCATTTTGTGGGGAGCATCAGTTTTGGTAAATTTTGACATTTGAGAAATGAGCTCATTGTTACACAGGTTATCAAGTGTATTGAAATTAACTTGTTCATGATACTCACATATTATCATTTTATTTTTTTATTTTTATTTTTTTTTGAAACAGAGTCTTGGTCTGTCACCCAGGCTGAAGTGCAGTGGTGTGATCTTGGCTCACTGCAATCACTGCCTCTGGGAATCAAGTGATCCTCCCACCTCAGCCTCCCAAATAGCTGGGGCTACAGGTGCATGCCACCATGCCCAGCTAATTTTTGTATTTTTTTTAGAGACAGTGTCTTACTATGCTGCCCAAGCTGGTCTTGAACTCCTGTGCTCCTTGAACATGGCTCTGCCTCCCAAAATGCTGGGATTACAGGCATGAGCCACCATGCACGGACCATATTATCACTTAAATGTACAAGGGATAGGTAATTATTTTCCTTCTTTTATCCTTGATATTACCAGTTTTTCTTTTTTTATTTTCTTTTTTTTAAAATTAGCTTAGCTACAGGCAATTTTAGCAATCCTTTGAAAGAACAAGCTTTTGGTTTCATTGATTCTTTATTGTTTGTCTGTGTCATTGAATTCTGTTCTTTTATCTTTATTTTGTCTTGCCTTCAACTTACTTTGGGTGCAGTTTGGTCTTTTTCTAATTTTTTAAGGTGAGAATTCAGATAATCCATCTTTATTTCTTTCTTTTATCCTTAATGTTTCCTCCTTTGGTGCAGGCGAGAGATTAAAACCTCACAAGCCAAGGCCTGGCCACAGGAACACTCACCCCAGCCCTCCCCAGCAGTGACAGTAACAACCCAAGCCAGCAATTTTGAACCTGCCTTAGAGGTCTGCCCTGCTGTCCCCAGGGGCCTCAGTCATGCAAGTGATAAACCTTTTCACACCCTTTTCGTATGTGTGCATGTGTGGCTTCATCTGTCTTGACAACTGAGCCAGTTTTTGGGTGGTGGACTGGGGGGGTCATCTGCCTCTCTTGGTGATTATAACAGTTGCAGCTTTCATTGCAGTTATATTGAAGCTTTCATTGCATTTCATTTTATTATAACAGTCATTGCAGCTTTCCCATGCTTGCTGTTTGCATGATAGATGTTTTCCGTATATTTACTTTCATCTTTATCTCTTTATATTTGAAGCGTGACTTTTGTAGACATCTTGTAGTTGGGACTAGTTTTTAATCCATTTCGATAACCTCAACTTTTAGCTATTGTCCATTAACATTTAATGTAATTTTTCATATACTTGGTGTGGAGTCTACTATTTTATTATTTGTTGTTTACTTATCTCCTCTGGTTTTTGTTCCTTGGTTTCTCCTTTGCTGATGAGGACTAAGCTCTGATTTTTTTTTATCTTGCCCACATTCCTTTCTAAGGGGTCTGGGGAGTCATGCCCTAATAATCATAAATAAATTCTCATCAGATGGGTTTTATTTAGCCCTATATGTTGTGTATATTGTGACTTACTTTCCAACCTGACTCTGACATAACATTACGAGACAAGGAAGAAAAGAAAAACATTTTACCCCAAAATATGTTTTTTTGCCATATCTTGAAACCACCCTACAAAGCTGTCCTTTGTGAGGGAAAAATTGCATCTGTAAAGAATCTCTGTTAACATAGCTAGTTTTTTTTTCTTCCAGGCCCTCCCAATCCTAAGGAGATTAACTAAAAGTCTAGCACCTTTTTAAGATATGAATAGAAAACATTTGTCATCTATTGTCTCTAAGGGCAGCCACTGTAAAAATCCCAAAGAATATTGGTCTCCACCATCCTTAATCTTAACCCGAACATCTCCTTTCTATGGATCCCAGGTCTTTAGACAAACTCAACCAATTGTCAACCAGAAAATGTTTAAATTTACCTATAGACTGGAAGCACTCCCCCTCCTCGAGTTGTCCCTCCTTTCTGGACCAAACCAATATTTCTTAAATGTATTTGATTGATGTCTCATGCCTCCCTAAAACATATAAAACCAAGCTGCACCTGACCACCTTGGACATACATTCTTAGGACCTCCTGAGTGCTGTGTCACAGGCCATGGTCACTCATATTTGGCTCAGAATAAATCTCTTCAAATGTTTTACAGAGTTTGACTCTTCTCGTTGACACTGACTTTTGCCAAATTAATTAAATCTTTTTAGAATTCTATTTTGTTTATTGGTCTTTTAGCTAGACTTCTTTTGTGTGTGCACACGTGTGTGTGTGTGTATGTGTGTGTGTTTACTGGCTGCTCTACAATATATGCCCTTAACTTTTTACAATCTAAGAATTGTTAATAATATACTAACTGATATAAAATATAAAAATTTTGCAACCATATGAGTTCATGCCACTCCCTAATTTTTTACAATTATTAATATGATATGATGTAATATCAAATCACATACTCTAGGTTATATACCTTATGAGAAAATATTATAATTTTGCTTGAAACATATAATGTATATAGAAATGAAGAGGAGTAAACAGGAAAATCATTCCTTCTCTCTTTTTTTTGCATTTACTTGGACATTTACCAATTCTAATATTCTTCATGCCAGTTCCATTCTGCCAATTTGCGTTCCTGTCTGGTATCATTTCCATGCACCCTAAAATACTTTATTTATCATCTCTTATAAAGCAGATCTCTTGAAAAAGAATACTGTCAGTTTTCTTTTATCTGAAAATGTCTTTATTTTCCCACATTTTGAAGGATATCTTCACTAGAGGAAGAATTCCAAGTATTTTTTTTCTTTTTTCTTTTAGCACTTTATAGTTATTGCTCTACTCTGTTCTGACCTCATGGATTCTTATAAGAAATCAGCTAAAATGTGCTCATTCTTCCGCTGTTCGTAACATTTCATTTTCCCTTGCTGCTTTATTTTTGCTTTTAACAGTTGACTAATGGGAAAATCTGGGAAGCCAAGCAGGTACCACGCCCCTGCAGATGGAACAAAAAGGGAGGATTGCAGCGAGATCAATGGGAGACTCTTGCCTCTGTGCAACTGTTTCCTCTGCCTGTGCACATCCAAGGGTCTGGTGGAGCGCCTGGCATTGCTCTTGATCTTTAAGACTAGAAGGTAGGCAGAGAAAATGGACATGGAATAGAGTAGGGCGAATGATCTGAGAACTGCTGGACACTTTGCTTCCGTTTGTTACTGTATCAGACCCACTATTACTTTCTGAGACCAATGACTTATCTTCTCCAAATGTCACGGAAGATTAATAAGGAACAATGAAGGTTTTCAAGCATATGTGAAGATATTGTTTTATAGATTTTGACTGGTTTCATTGTGGAGATTGACTTGCGGGGTGGATGGTGGGGGACATAAGAGCTCCATCACCCCACCCCCGGTGCAGGCAACAGCTGATGATAGTGAAGACAAGGACTGCAACAGTGCAGGTGGTTATGAAGACAATGTCATTAAGGCACATGCTGAAGGCAGATCCGAAAGGACTTTGAAGTAGATTAGAAGAAGGAAAAATAGGAGGGATGAGTCAAGGATGATTCCAGAAAAAAAAAAATGGGCAAATGGTGGATATAAAAACACAGAAAACAGAGCTGATTGGGAGTCAGGGTAGAGAAAGAATTGATTTAAGGGCATATACTTAAAGTTCTTGCATCATAATCACACAGAAATGTGCTGAACAGTTGGAGGTATGTGCCAGGATCTAAGGACCGTGTACTGAGATGAAGATACAAATTTGAAAATCAATGCAAACTGATGATAACTGAAGATATGTTATAGATAAAATATCCCAGAGGAGTGAGGAGAACAAGAGACTAGGATAGGAATTACAGGATGAGTAGAGGAGCCCAGAGACTAGGATGAGTAGAGGAGCCCACTAGTGGGCCTGAGATAGAGAGTCATCTTCCCTACAACCATATATTGATTGTCAGTTATGGTAAAGATTTTCAAGTCATATTCTGATTGTTCCATAGAATTTTACTGTGTTACAGATCGTGATGCAATCGGTAGGTTCACCTTTTATTAGGTTTATATTTTCAGTTCCACTTTTTTGTTCCAATAAAAATGAAACATCTTATTAATAAAGATGTGATACATGTTTCACCACTTTGGATGGCCATCAACCTAACAGACAAATGAAATGTCAAGATATCTCTCTGGGTATTTCTAATTACAGGATTCTATTTATGATGTAAATTGTACTTGACAGCTGTTTCCCAACTGTTATCTTACTTCAAATTGCTATCAATTTAGCAGTGAAAAGGAGATACAGAATTCTAAAAGAAAGTTACAAATGACTACCTGCTTAGACAGCCATAGATTTTAACTGCCACATTCTGGTAGTTTAGGTGGTAAACCTTATTAACCACATGTCCAGTTAGATGCTTACTAAATACAAGTAGTCTTATTAGTACATTTAAAGATTGAGTTGTTTAAATTCATACTTTGAAACAAAGGCCAGATTAGAATTTATAAATCCACCTGCCACTGATCATCCTTAAGCAGCTGCTTAAAGAGATTTTCATTTCTGTCTTGCATATTATAATTAAAATTCAAACTTTAAAGATAAGCAATTATCAGGATTCGCTAAATTAAAGATTCAATTTTCTCTCTTGAGAATTACTTTTCAGGGAATTTCGCTAAACCGTGATACTCTTATCTTTTCTCTTTTTAATAATAATCATTTTATTACTAAACAAAGGTCTCAAATGCAACCATCCAATGGGTTTTTCTGCCTCTGTAGAATCCTTGATGTAAAAAATAATATTCAGAGAAACAAGTTAATTTAGACACAGTGTGGCATAATTACCTTTAAGCAACACATTTTCACTGACAAAATCATTTAACAGTATATAAATTGAGCACTTATTACAATACAAAATGCTGTAATCAACAAGATTTGTACAAGATATAAATGTTTATCTTCTGTCATCTGGTGTAGGTAGGGTAGTTGTCTTTGTGTTNCTTATCTTTTCTCTTTTAATAATAATCATTTTATTACTAAACAAAGGTCTCAAATGCAACCATCCAATGGGTTTTCTGCCTCTGTAGAATCCTTGATGTAAAAAATAATATTCAGAGAAACAAGTTAATTTAGACACAGTGTGGCATAATTACCTTTAAGCAACACATTTTCACTGACAAAATCATTTAACAGTATATAAATTGAGCACTTATTACAATACAAAATGCTGTAATCAACAAGATTTGTACAAGATATAAATGTTTATCTTCTGTCATCTGGTGTAGGTAGGGTAGTTGTCTTTGTGTTCTTATGAATGTAACACTCTGCTAATGCTCTTCATTTTATTGCATAAATGTTCTGGATTCACATCGGATAGAAACAAAAGTGTTTTTTTGAGCATGTTTTGCTTGGTTTGAGTATTTACTTAACTGAAAAAAAATTGCATGTTTTTAGACAAGAGATATACTCTTTCCAGTCCACTAATAACCCATCCAGCCCATGTCAGATTCTTCATTTAATTGACTGAACTTTTACCCTTGTTCAGCTCTTGGATTTGTAATTTTTGCAATGATTTACCTATGTGGGACCTTCTCAGTGCCTGTTATTTTTCAAAATTAGTTATTCTTATTATTAACATGTCAATACCTAAATCCTATTAACGAAGCCTCCTTCTGAATGCATCACTTATTACAGCGTATCATATGTTAATGTCACGTGTGGCAAACTAGCCAGGAAAAGGCCCAGTTAATTTCACATCCTTTAAAGAGAAGCGCTTATTAGCCTGTACACTCCACGCATGAAAATTTGTATTGAAATCATTACTAGGACTAACCTCAATCCAGCCTTTTCAATCTTAGTCACAAATAATTGTCACAAATAAAAGAATACATTGAAAATGCCTATATACTTAGGTACGTGTTGACATTGGAATGAAAATTGTATGTAATTTATTTTATGGCTAATGCAGGTTTGTACAGCAATTTATAGAGTGTAGAAACAGGCTTATGTTAACATAAGGTTCCTTATTAATAATTGGCTCACTGTGGCTTATGGGGTACTCTGTAGTGGTTTGATTCTACTTTATTTTGATATCCAAGTACAATTAATCCCCTTTGGGGTGTCCCATGTTTTTTTTGTGCCCTAATTAAACTGGGCCAGCATTGTCTCTTCTTGGTAAAGACAGCTTTATTTACTGTTTGCAGAGATTTCTCATGCTCTGCATACATAGTTACCTAAGCTTAAGGCTTTTCAGTGTGGCTTCTTCTTTAACGATGTTATTTCAAAGCCATCATTAAATCCCTGAAGCCAGGTACACACTGCCTAGAAGGGTTTCTTTGTGTAGGCTTTGTTCTACTGCTTTCCTCTTCACTCCGATCTTTCGATCCTGTTGCCACCATGGTGAGGTCTTGGCTGTGAATGAGATTTAAGTTTGCTCCTCTTAAAAGAAAAAATAAATTCAAGATTGAGTTAAAACTGAAAAAGATCTACATTGAGAAGCAACATAGATTCTATGGCACATTCAAATATTCATTCTGGTTCTAGCTGTTTGGGGGTTATTCATGTCTGAAATAATGTAACTTCAGTTATTGTATTTGAGATATTTTTAAATGAGTTCTTTAATATATCAATTAATAACTGCACCTGAAGTGTCAAGTGCTATTTCCATTAGGTTGGATTTATTTAGCAGCAAAATTAAAACAATCTTCAAACTCAGAAAGTCGAACTCTATTTAGAGATAATGTATGGTAGGGCTGAAGAGAAAGGCGACAGATTGAAGTTAAATTTAGCGTATTGGTTTATTTGCTTGAGATATATATTTTAAATACGTGTTAAATATGGTCTGGGGACCTCCATATCTGGGTCATGCAAATATTGGTGGTGGTGGGCCTGGTGATGAATGGGCAGGGCATGAGCACCAGTTCCTCAGTGGGTCTTGCTGGCTGTAGACGTCAGAAATGGGAAGCAAAACCTACAACGTCAGTGAAACAAACCACATCTGGTTATCACTTTGGGTTTGGATCTGACAAATCAGAGTAGGTCAGTGAGGTCATGGGTGGCTGATGGCCAGATATAAAGACTAGGTTTGGTCCCCTTTCAGGAAGGTATATAGCTGGAATCTGTCAGTGGTGGCTTTTGAACTGTGTAGCTTAAGGTTACCCAACATCACTGCAAGCAAACCTGCCTTGAAAGGGGAACTGTCTGGTTTTGCTAGGCTCTTGCTCACATTTCCATTGGTCTAGATTTTTGGTGAGGTTCTCCCTGAGTTCTCCTTTTGCAGGGCGATGGAGGGGGCTTCCCTTAGTGCAAGTAGCAACTGAGAGCACAATAATTTATTGGAGGTTTAAGCACACACCAGGCTTCTGGACGTGGATTTCACCCAGATAACTGGGAAGCAAACATACACCCACTCTTTTTGAATAGAAACAAATTAATGATTATGGTAACCAAACATCACAACAAGGGACAGCTAAGAAAATAGGCTGTAGAGTCAGACAGACACACTCAAAGGCTGTTCCTTCCACACACTGTTGTGTGACAGGGAAAGTTACTTTGAGTCTTCAAATTATGTCTGGGAGAATTTTCCAGACTCCTAACCCAGGTTAGGTCATTTTGGTGTCTGCTTTTTTGGTATCTCCTACTGACAGTACATGCAAAGCCATTACAACAGCAACAAAAGCAACAAACAAATTTAAAACTACTTGTACAATATACCTCTTCACTGATAAATGTGAGCCCCAAGAAGCCCACAGGCCCTTAGAAGATAGTGCCATGCTTAGCGTGTGGACAGCTTTAGTTAACTAACTAAATCTTTCCTGTCTTTGAATTGGAGTTAACATAATATTTACCTAAAAGATTATGAGAGTCAAGTTACAGAGTATGTTAATCACTTCATACAGCCCTTGGTTCTTAGCAGGTGTTGGGTCTTTGGTAATTTCCTTTCTCTGAAGAAATTATATACAAAAGTGGAAAACATACTTTTGCTGTATTCATAAAGTGTTTTTTAACACTGTTATTTATCTTAAAGAAATATTTTTGTGTGATGCTTTTTTAAACAGTGATCTAATGAATTCCCAACTCAAAATTCTACCTGTCTGGGTTTGGCAATAACACTAACTGAATTTAACACACATTATTTTTTTTCTGCTAATGCTGCATTCCCTAAGCTAGTTTAGAAGCAAACATTTGGAATAGGCATATCCTCTTCATAACAGAAACTGTTATCTGTCTCTCAGTTTCTGTCAACCTGATATGTTTCTCCATTCTCTCAGGCAGAATCCCTTTCAGCTTAATGGATAGTTTCACCTTCCCTACAGGCGTAATCCATTAAAGGACAGCATACTCCTTCCCTCCCTCGTTTAAACACAGTGCACAAAGCTTAATCCGTAACACAATTTTTCATGTTAACAGAAAAGCATTAACGTTTTGTAATAGTTGTGTCACATAGAAAACCCCCCCCCTAAAGAAATAGTATTGTAATAGCATTTATTACAACAAAGCGATGTCGAGTTGGGATATTTGGCTCGTTGAACTCAGGTCTCTGTCTCTGTCAGTTGAACACCGAGTTGTAGAGTTACTTGAAGAGCTTTGGCATAAATTCACTATTGGAGTTGTTTCTAAAGCAGCCTACTTTAAAAAATGGTCTATTGTGAGTAGGAGGGATACGATGGGATGGAATTTTTCTTCCACATACCTGACTTTGACATTATGAACTTTTTACTCCATTTAAGGATCTTTTCTTGCCTCTTTCAGGGATTGAGCTGAAATAATTTCACTTCCTATTAGTGACTTTATGCTTTCCTTTTGGTTTGTGAATATTTTTTAGACTCAGGATTAAAGAACGTCCCTTTATTTAACACATTTCAGAAATTTATAATATGAGTCTATGTTAACAGTATTTGTAATTTTTATAAACATCATTGCTATTTCCTTGTAGACTTTCTCCTTGCAGGCAGAAAAGTTTTTTTTTCATAGTCTTTTTTTTTTTTTTTCATTGCAGCAAAAATTCTGATACTTTGTAATTGTAGTTTCCATCTTTGTATGTCTACTGGTTCCATTAAACTGTATGGATGCCCAACAACTAGTATGACTTCTGGTATTCCATTTCCAAAAAGAAACTAGACTATGAATTTCTCTTGTATCTATCTTTATTTTTAATTATACTTTAAGTTCTAGGGTACATGTGCATAACGTGCAGGTTTGTTACATATGTATATTTGTGCCATGTTGGTGTGCTGCACCCATCAACTCGTCAGCACCCATCAATTCATCATTTGTATCATGTATAACTCCCCAATGCAATCCCTCCCCGCTCCCCCCTCCCCATGATAGGCCCCAGTATGTGATGTTCCCCTTCCCGAGTCCAAGTGATCTCATTGTCCAGTTCCCACCTATGAGTGAGAACATG
>NW_016807049.1:1648947-1671136 GCF_001698545.2 Rhinopithecus bieti
GATGCCTCGCCCTGCTTCAGCTCTCGCTGGTCAGGCTGCAGCAGCTGACCAGCACCGATTGTCCGGCACTCCCTAGTGAGATGACCCCAGTACCTCAGTTGAAAATGCAGAAATCACCGGTCTTCTGTGTCGCTCGCGCTGGGAGTTGGAGACTGGAGCTGTTCCTATTCGGCCATCTTGCTCTGCCCCTCCGTGTCTCTCCTTGTATCTATTTTTATAAGTGCATTCTGAATGGTGGATAATTCAGTCAGGCTGGCTACTGTGTTTTTTATTTGCAGAACAAACATGTATATGATGATCAGTTGCAGTTGGCCTCAGCAATTTCTGAGCTGTGGAGTATACTTTAGGAAGGGCTTTTCGGATGTGTTTACTCTTAAACTAATCTAGTTTGTACTTAATATAGGAAACATTTTTGAAGAAAAGGGTAGAATTGAATTTGGTTGTCTACTGCTTTTCTTTATCCTCTGTTCTAAGCTCTAGTCATTTGCTGTCAACACTGATGGGCCCCATATGTATTCTTTCTGACCAAGTGCGTGCATAATGGTTATGTGAAGATTAGCAATTAGCTCATTACAGCTAAACACTGAGATTTCAAATGGACTTTATATGCCTATGTTTTCTTATGAGAGCATGCATAAGTAGTTTTCATCCTGTCTTGAAGTGACCTGGGTTGGAGTGCTATACTTAAAACCAGAGGATGCACACAAGCTTCTGGCTTGAGTCCTGTATTTTATAGGTGAAAAGATGTAGGCCCCGACAGATGACACGAGGTGTCTACAGTCACAGACGTGGTTATTGTGGACCTTGGACCAGAGGCATTGATACCTGTGGTGACATTGTAAGTTTGAATTCGTATCACTTTAGGCCCAAAAGTTAAAAAAAGTATTGTTTTAAGAAAATAATATCCCAGCTTTATAAGATTGCATGCTTGTCTTATTCCCCTTTAAATTACGGAGCCTCTTAATACTCAGATAAGAAATAGGCTGGTATTAGTCTGAGGTTTTTTTCCCCCCTCAATGAAGTGCCATTTACTTTTGTGTGTGTGTGTGTGTGTGTGTGTGTGTTTTTTACTTTTAAAACAGGTTTTTTAACTACTCACAAAGTATTTAAAAGGAGGTCATTTTATGATTTTGATGCAGGCTTCCTCTTAGTTTAAGGAAAAGTTAATTGGTTATTTACTCAGAAAACAAATATACTTAAAAGGAAAAATATATGTATGAAAACACACATGCACATACACATATACACTCATACATATACATTTGGGTTTTACTTACATATATGTTTATATACATGCATTACTACTGAGTAAAAATATAATTTCCTTAAGTCATTATGGTGCCACACATTTTCTGGTTTTATTTGTAGAAATTTAAATTTATGCTGTGATATATTGCAAAGTTATACTGAACTATATTTATGTTGAGGAAAATTATATTGAATTAAGAGGAGAAATGTTATGATTCATTTTCGCTAGTATTTCAGATGTTAAAATATTATTTTATTTATGTTTTCCTATAGCTTCGTAAAATTGATCTCTGAATATCATTTAAAATAACATAGGAAAACATTGTAGTCTTTGTGTTATGGTTACTTAAAGAATATTACAAACTATTTCTTCCTCAATGCATTACTGATAGGAAGGGACAAAAGAGAACATTTTCTAAATTTTAAAATTCTAATTTTTTTTCATGTATCTTTTGTGAGCAAGTGTCTACACATATCTGTGAAGCAATTAAACTGATACATTTTCGTTGGTTTTGCTTTGTAATTGACAATCCTATTCACGGGTATTTATACATTAATTAAGATACAGCTAAAAATGATGTTTCAATTCAATTAAAAAACTCATAGTTTTTGTTTAATTTTCTTATGCTTGATTTTATTAGTTTGTATTTTCTGTCTTATTGTTATGGTATGGCACCTTTCTGTATTCAACTTGAGTATTGTCAGCTCTAGATGGCCTTCTTTGACTTACAGACTCTTCTGTTATATATTCTGCTCATATGCTGCACTACTTGCGATATTCACTGCAAGTACAATTTATTTATTCATTTTTCTTGATATAGTCTGTAAATTCTATGAAAGGGTCTTCCTTTTTACCACTTCATCCCTATGCTCTAGGACAGTACCTGGCATGTAATGGAATTCAGTAAGTTACTGAACAGGATAAATGGACCAAAAAATAAGGAATTGATTTCCATAATGCATGTGGTAAAGCACATATCTTGGAATTCCACATCCGTAATCTCACCATTGAGAATATTGCTTCATTGTCAAGAATTAGATGCCAGTCATTCTTACCAATCAACACTGACCTGATTAGACATCCTGAATGAGTAGAACTTTTCTTGATCTTGCATGGACTATGACAAAAATTTGAGAGGAATTAACTGAGGTGTATGTAATCATGGGGAATATGTTCCCTAAAATGACGTAGGTATTTCAAAAAATTTAGATGAGTGACAACAATTTCAATTATTTTCAACGCATAAGTAAGCAAACCAATGATAGAATATTTTCAAGTTGTTACAGATTGCTTAAAAACCCCTCCCCCTCCAAACATTAAGACAGTTCAAAGGAAAAGGTGCAACTGTGGTGAGCTTCTTGGGTCTGACTTTGAATCATGAGATGATCCAGGTAAGCTGCATGCTTACCTGGTCTGCAGTGAAAGCAAAATGAGTCAGATTCATTTCCCCCAGGCCAGCCAGAATGAAATGATAAGAGAGAGGAGACAATTTCATTGCTGGTTTTAATTTTAGGAAGCATAACGCTTTGGGTTTTGGCTTGGGGATGTAGAAGGCTGTAAAGAGTACGATTCCCACTCCAGCAGAAAAACAACTGGATAAACTGCAAATTAATGACTTTTAACCTGTCAGAGAACAGGAATTGCAGAGCAAATAACTAATCTGTAACCTGGAGAGACAGGTGCTTTAGGAGGAGATACAGGACCCAAGCATTTGCTTGCCTGGGGCACACATCATCAAACACCATTTAAGCCATTGAAAAGATTTATTAAGAATTGCTAAGCAAACTGCTTAAGGCCAAGCGTGAGTGAGTAGAGAAAATGAAACTCCTTCATGATGATTGCCGATGGCCTCTCACTCCCTTGCAGGCTTTTCCTCCAGTGACTCCATCAGATCCTGACAGGGAAGATCAGGGAGAATCCAGAGACAGCTCCCTTTGGTACTGGATGGCTGAGGGAACAGCGGCCACTACCAAGATGTACCCAGACTCATGACCCCCATCGCCTCTATGGAACAAAAGATTTAATTACCCTTCCTACCTGTGCTGCACATGGAAACTATCTCCAGGCAGTAAGCTGCAGCAATCACAGGCTTCATGTTAGCTTCCTCTCATGGGTCGCTCACTGGCCTTCCTTGCCTGATGGCGGATGTCTTGAAAACCATTATCATGTATATTTCTGATTGTTTGTTTTAGGCATAAGAGTAAATTGGTTTCTGCTCATTCTCTTTGACTAGTCACAGGTTTGACACCAAATGAGTGGGTTTTAGGACCAAAATTACAAAAAAATAAAAATAAAAATCCCTATAGCATTTTGTGTTTTAGAATTGTGAATAAAGAATTACAGGCCTGTATGTATAGTCTTCACTTGGCCTAAAGCAGAGATTATAAATGTCTGAAGTGCAGAGTGAATTCTTGCACTGAGATGTTCTGATATCCTTATGTCTTATAATTACAATTTTACATCATGGGATCTCTACAAGGTACATTTATTATTACTATTATTTCCTCTCTAAAAATTATTCTATTAATGTTCATATAAATTATACATTTTTTTTTCCACTGGAGGCATTAACAAAAAATGGATGACATTTTCCAAATAATCTCTCAATCCTATTTTATAATCCTGTTATATATTTTAGTAAGGGAAATTTCTTGAAAGGTTATTGAATTGATTTCTTAAACTGATTCAGGGACTAATTCCCTGAACTAGTTTAGGAAACATTTTAAAGGTTTTCAAAAGCAAGATTAAGTCATGGAATTTTATTGTCATTGCTAGTTAAGGTCTTTACCATAGAACAAAATCCTAAAGGAACATTACAGATTTTAAATTACTTCATTCAATGTGTCAGTTTTTTTTCTGAATGACTTTCCTTTAGTTGCTCTAATTCTCATGAAAGTCAAAAAACTGTATTTTATTCATTCTTCCTTTAAGGCAATTACCAACTCAATTTTCTTTATCTCCTGTTTTGTATTCCTAGCCTGATACTTTTCATGTAACATATTCTATGTTAAGTCAAGAGAATGTTCTCTCAATTTGTACTTTATAATAAAAAATATTTGGTATTTTATTTTTATTGATATGCATATCTCCCAAACCGGGCAACAAAGTGCCCTGGGACATCATGACAAACCCATAGAGCACTGTGAGATATGTTAAAATTGTAAGAAATCACGTGACACTAGACACGATGGACATTGAGTGAACTACTGGTTTGAGTGAGTTCAAAATTCCAACATTAGCACATGCTGTATTCATTTCAAGTGGAACATATCTTTGCAAAACTGTTTTTAGGCAAGTGCTGTGATAAATAGCAAGAACCATACAAAAACTGAAGTGGAAGAGGAAATGAGGGGCTGGCATTTCGTCTGATTCTGAGATGTGAGGGCGGTGGATGCCCAGCAGATACTCATATCCCATAAATAATTAATTATGGCTCATTAACAGTGAAAATTAAATAATTTTATCTCATATGCATTATTTTTAATAATGTGTAATGTAAGGGGTATTATAAAGTTGCTTGGCTTTATCTGTTTAATAAGATAAATGGGCATTTGTTTGTGTTACTGTGAAACAATGAGGGACCCTAACAGGCCGTGAAAGGAGAATGTATTGGAACCTCTGTATTAAAACCTTCACTCAACGGGCCATAGTAGTAATAGTAATAACAACGAAAATAAAAATATCTATAGTATATAATTGAACATCTT
This sequence comes from Rhinopithecus bieti, assembly GCF_001698545.2. NCBI lineage: Eukaryota > Metazoa > Chordata > Mammalia > Primates > Cercopithecidae > Rhinopithecus > Rhinopithecus bieti. The sequence continues at coordinate 1,653,904 of NW_016807049.1, forward strand.
CATTCCAGGAGTAGTATACATATTATTTTAATGCATACTGTGAAACTATAATATTAAATTTATTTTAAGACTGAGAAAATGGAAGATCCTTGCCATTTTTATCTGCATAGCTATCAGGTGGCAGTTCTAAGTTTTAAATCTGTGTCTGGAAAAGACAAAGAGATTTTACTATCATCATCATGACTATTAAAATAAACATAGTATAATCACTGCCCAGGTCTGCATTAATTTGAGGTTTCTAGACTTAACTTTTAGTTTAGTTTATTTTAAAAAATTTTATCTGTTAAAAGTGAAAAGAAAATGAAAAAGAATTTTTTTTTGAGCTCTAAGATTCTATACTACATAGATCTTTATTTATCTACTTCAATTTCACGAGATCTTTAATCATTTCAAATTTAGTATTACTTCTGCTTTTTAATGAGTCTAGTAATTGATGTTAGTAAGAATCAACAGTGAAGCGACATTAAATTTAAAACCAGTACCTATTATGTAGATCTATATAACGAGTGTAAAAAAGATTCGAAGTAGTAAAATGTGGTAGGAATTCAAATACAAAAAATATTTGTTGTACAAATCAAATAAGAGCAACTGTGCTAATTTGAACTATGAAACTAATACAATAATCTTAATTAATGCAAAAGCAGAATTACAGATTTTATTAGGAAAAGTTACTTTTCATTAGCCTTCAAATACATTTTCAGGCTATAATAGGCCACTTACTGCAGTAGGCAAATAGAGAAGTTTTACCTTCTTAAGTTAACCTAAATTGAAGGTTTGTGAAATATGTCTAAATTAGGTTTTGCCAAAAGTATATCCAACTTAGATTTTGCAAATAAAAAAAATACTTTAATAATGAGAATTATTCAAAAACTAGCTATTGATTTCCGCTAATGCTAGTGTTCCAAGGCTCAATGTTTAATGATTAACAGAAAGTGAATTATAAACACAAGACAGTTCATTAAATCATAGTTTTCTTGAGAAGAAATCAATGAAAAGGAATATACACCAATGTTCATTCATTTTTTTAGCTTAAAAATTGATATATAATTAGAAAGAGTAAAATAAAAAGACTATAAATGTATAAGTTAATGAAGCTGACAATTACACTTGTTCCGCCAACATCAAGATAGAGAACATTGTTGTCACCACAAAAATCCCTAGTTCTTAATTCCAAACATTCTGCTTTTTCTTTGAGAACCAACAACTATTCTAGTTTCTACACAGGTCGATTTATTTTGCCATCTAGACTTTTGTAAATGGAATCATACAGCACATTCATGGTTGTCACTGAATTATTTTACTCATACAATGATTTTGAGGCTCAGCTATGCTATTGCATACATCATTAATTCATTTATTTTTCTATCTGAGCAGTAGTTCATTTTATCAGTATATTACAATTTAAAAATTCCATAATTTGACGTTGAGTACTAAACAAACATTATTTAAACTCATTTTCCTTTGATTTATGTTAATAATTGTTGCTTTGAAGTCTGGGACAGCTAAATTCATCTTCTGAAACCATTCAATATCTATTCTGCTGACTGCTTTTGTTACTTGGATATGGTTCATATTTTTCCCTTTCTCTATATCTTGTGATTGGTGGGTAAAAGTCAGACATCATTGATAGTGTATTGTAGAAAGTCTGGAATCTGTTTTGCGGGTAAAAGCCAGACATCATTGATGATATGTTGTAGAAAGCCTGGAATCTGTTTTGCTTCTTTAAGGAGTCTTGCTTTGGGGTTTTATGAGGCAGTTATCCTGGGCTCTGGATATCCTGTGTGTGAAGCAGCTGTTCTAGTTACTATTACTGTGTAACATATTAACCTAAAACTTAATGGCTTAAAATAATCATTTCATTATTATTATAGATGATATGAGTTAGCCATTTGAGAAGATCAAGCAAGGATGGCTTGCTTGTGCTCCATTGGGACTGGTCCCTCACTTGTAAAAACTCAAATATTGAGATGAATTTTGGCTAAAGGCTGGATTCAGTTAAGGACCACTTATTGCACCTAAGCTGGGATAACTCGAAGACTGATGAAGTACCTATATATCACCTTTCCATTTGGTTTAGATTTCTCACATGATAGAAGTCTCAGGGTAATGAAACTTTATTTTGTAGTTGAAACTTTCAAAGGTGACTGTCCCAGCCAACACTGCAGAGCTGTATGCTATTTCTGCCTTAGCTGCAAAAGTCAGGCAGCATCACTGCCACCAAAATCTATTCAAAGTGAGGCATAAGTTGGCCAGGATGCAAGCTGAGAGGGTCTAGTTCCTATTTCTGAATGGGAAGAAGGTTGAAGTCATATTGTAGAGAAGCATGACGTGAGATACTGCTAGAGCCATATTTGAAAAAAATATAACCAACTAGCCATCTTTCCATATAAATTCTAGAAAAGCATGATGTGAGATATTGCTAGGGCCATATTTGAAAAAAATATAAACAACTAACCATCTTTCTTTATAAATTCTTGAGCATATTTAAAATAGCTACACAGTTATTTTAAATCCGTGCCTGCTAATTTCAATACCTGGGCTCTTTATAGAAAATCTTTGTTATTTTCTTTTGCATTTTATCCTTTCTCAACTTATTTGTATTCTTTGTGTGTCGAATTAGGTTTGATTGTATGTAGTACTTTGTGTACATTAACAGAAAAATAGTGGAGATTAAAGTGGACTACCACTTTGCTTTTATACTTTGCAAAGTATGTGAGCTTATTCCTTATAAACAGATAAGGTGAGGCGGTGATCTTTCAGATGTCTACTGAACTTTGAGTTTATTGGGGATCTGGGCTGTAGCTTTAAGAACATTGAACTATGTGAGTCCTTTTTGCTTTACATTCTCAAGTTACTTGCTCTTTTTTTTTTTTCGAGCAAAATTCAGAGGTTGAAGAGAGGAGAATAATTGCAATGCTAATTAAAACAGTGTTAGATTTGGGAATTTTTCAGACTCTAGTCCATTCCTGCCTGTTTTTACCGTTGCCAGTTGCTCTTTTAGTCGTTCTTTGCCTTTAGCAAGCCTTGTCTTTTAGTGACCTCATGTTTACCCTCCAAAGTTGCCACAACTTGCTGCTAATCTGTGACAGTCTCTTCTCTTTGGAAATCAGTTCACCAAGTCTTCTTTTTTCTTCATCTAGTGCTCTTTGATAGTCCCATTCTTAAAGATTGTTTTTGTCCCTGCGATGGTTTGCTGAAAATGATGGTTTCCACCTTCATCCATATCCCTACAAAGGACATGAACTCATACTTTTTTATGGCTGCATAGTATTCCATGATATATATGTGCCACATTTTCTTAATCCAGTCACCAAACACTGCATATTCCCACTCATAGGTGGGAACTGAATAATGAGAACACTTGGATACAAGAAGGGGAACATCACACACCGGGGCCTGTCATGGGGTGCGGGGAGGGGGGATGGATAGCATTAGGAGATATACCTAATGTAAATGTTGAGTTAATGGGTGCAGCACACCAACATGGCACATGTATACATATGCAACAAACCTGCACGTTGTGCTCATGTACACTAGAATTTAATGTATAATTTTAAAAAAAGATTTTTTTTTAATTTTATGTGAATTTTTATTGATGTTACTGTGAGAGTGATAGTGTTTTGGACTGTTCTTAATCAGAAGAAAAACCTGTTTATTCAGTTTTAATGTGACAAATATTTAAAGAGGTACATACCTGCAGAAATTGATATATTTCTTCTTGTCAAACCAGGCTTACCCTCTAAATCTCTAGAATTTTTTTAACGGATTTAGACAGTAAATCATAGTCTAAAATATCTGTTATTTAATTTTGAAATATTTTAAGTAGTTATATAATATGCTTATACACATACACACAATTTACATATGCACAATACGTAATTTGTCTACTTGATAATGACATTAAAAATTATAATTTGTTTCATAATATGACTTACAAGAGGAAAAAGTAAAATAATATGGGAGCAGTTGAGTTGGGCTGATGTTACATAATTATAGGAGTGCCTGGAAAATACTCATTCAAGATTAAAGTAGATTAAAACATACTGGGTAGCTCCTAAAATAGACTTAACTTGCAGGATTTATAATTAATTTCAATACAGAACCTAATTCTATGGAGTTTTGGGAAACCAGTGTTCTCAGGAAACACTCTGAAAAATATTATACATGAATTCTGAGAATGGAAAATTACTTGTGAGCTGGAATCATCAGCAGTAATTCCTCAAGGAAGTTAACTTTGGGTAGACTTTAGGGCTGTAGAAAGGATGGAAGAGATGGAAGAGATGGAAGAGAGAGGTTATGGTAATTACATTTAGATTTTGTAAGAGACAGAGAGGCTGAGAAGAGGGAGTATGATGTATGAGTCAGAACACGGACATGGGAATTTGATTTGCCTGGACTGGATGCAAGTTCTGCCGTTTAACTGGTTTGACGATCCTAATCGATTGAAATCCACTGAGACTTCATTTTTTTCTGTAAAATTAGTAGTGCCATTCTTCTTCTAAGCTGTTAGATCGACGAAACAAAACTTAAGTGTAAACTTAGAGCAGACATTAACACACAGATCACTCAATACATGTTAATTTCCTCCATTTCCAATACATGTTAATTTCCTCCTCTTCCCAATAGAGGTGAGGGAGCAAAATATGGGAAAATGGGACCTAAACAGGAAGTGGGATTAGTTTAAGAATTCTCCTATTTCTTTCTTTAGATCATTTCTGCTGCAGTTACCCATGTCCGGTAAGAACAATCTACTCATTATTTTGCTCAGTCCTACTATGTCACTTTAATTATGTCAATCTTCTTCCCAGGATTCTTCTAGAGTAAATATCTATGATGCTTGAACTCTAATGTCTATCCCACATTGGACTTTGCCCATCCACAAAGAACAGTGCCTCTGTACATTTGAAGAAAGAAGTAAAATTTCATGAAGAAAAAGATGTACTGGTAGTGTCTCAAATTCTTTATTATATTGAAGACCTTGTCTTCATTTCCAAGCCCAAAGACACTAGCCTAGAGTGAGCAGGCCATGAAAATCTGAACTAATTAGGCAGAAAGGGGACCTAAATAGTGACATGGACTACTAATAAATTTACATTTAGAAAATATCTATCATGGGAACTAAAATGCCCTGTTTCCCCTTGGACACTTTGCATATCTTCTTTTGTAATTTAATTTTTCCTTTTAAGTGCATTCACAGCACTATTCATAATAGTATATTTCAAGGGTGTCCAGTCTTTTGGCTTCTCTGGGCAACATTGGAAGAAGAATTGTTTTAGGCCACACATAAAATACGCTACCAACAGTTGATGAGCTAAAAAAAAAAATCACATAAAAATCTCATAATGTTTTAAGAAAGTTTATGAATTTGTATTGGGATACATTCAGAGTCATCTGGGGCTGCATGAGGCCCACAGGCCATGGGTGGTATAAGCTTGGTGTATTCATATTCATTACAAACTTAATGTGCTAATAAAAATAATTGCCAATGCTGCCTCCCATTGCCAATGTTGCCTCCCATTGTCAGACTCAGAAACCAATATTTGTCATGCTCAAGTTCTTATTTAGGCTAGTGGGTTTACCACTAACCAAATTCTTCTGCTACATGCTACTTCAATAATTTAAATATCAGAGAGCAATCTTTTTTCCCATCATTATTAGAGTTTGGAGGATCATATCACGATAATTTCCATAGCACTGCTGCTATTCAATATCTACCCAGTTTCTTATCTGATCTCCCCAAGAAAAACCTTGATGCTCTCAAAATGTTTTCCTTTGCCACCAGAGTGAACTTTAGAATATGCAAATCTGGTCATGTGACTTCCCTGCTACAATCTTCAGTTGCTTCCTATCACCTTCATAATAAAGTCAGCCCCTGCTTAGAATGTCTCGGGTGCCTTTCATGATTGAGTCTTTGTTCATCTCTTCCATCCACCCTCACAGATGTGCAGGTCACCACAAATATATCATTTTCCTTTTAACTCTGGTTTCTTCCACACAATGACTCTTTCCCATTTGACAGCCCTAGTCTCTCAAGTAGGGCAGTCCTGACCATCTTTCAGAACTCTTTGTGGTGGTTTCTCCTCATAGAAAACTCTTCTGAGCACCAGTTCCTGAGGCCCCCTGTACTCCAGCTGGAGAGGTATATTATTCTCATGTGTTGCTGCATGTATGTCTGTTGATTCTTCTCTAAGGTAGTCCTGTCTTTTGTATCTCACTGCCTGATTAGCTTCTTGAAAGCGCAGACCTAGGTCTTATCCTATGTGGTAAGCCTTGTGTTTATGCCCTGCTTGACATAGAGCATGCATGTGATAAATGTTTGTTGAATAAATAATAAATTCTTGGTTAATCGTTCAATGCATAAATAAATCATTTATATCTTTGTCTTTCTGAATAGGAATTTGTTTCCCCAACCATGATTCTGCCTCTGGAAATAGGTCTTATATTCTTTTTATATCTTTGATGGTACATAGCATAGTATTGAACATATAGTAAATACTCAATAAACCATTTCCAGTAGCTAGATTAATATGGTACATCCTGTAGCTTTTTTAGTCAATGTTACTTTTGTGGTTGTGTATAAGTATTGAATTTAAATTATGTTTCTAAGACTAACCATAGAAACACAAACATATCCAAAATGAATACAAGTCTGAAAGATTATGCTCTTGTTTTTGATCCATATGAATATCTGGTTTACCTATCACATATTCTCTATGCTAATTAAGTAGTCATTTTCATAATAAAAGCTCCTGAATTGCATTAAGTGTTCTACAACCATTTAAATCTTACCTTTATTGCACACACTCTCTTTTTTCAATAGAGAAAAACAATTACCGTATTCATAAGTGATATGTACCATAAAATTTTCAAGGTAAACATTTGTCAAACTTTGTATATTCTTTTGTTTTTGCTTTTTGTTTTGTATAAATGTAGAGGTTACAAGTGCAGTTTTGTTACATGAGTATGTTGTGTAGTGGTTACGTCTGGGCTTTTAGTGCAGCCATCACCTGAATTATGTACACTGTACCCATTAAAGCTTTATATTTTGATGAAAGGCAAGAAATTATGTGACTTTTGTGTGAAATGAAAACACACTTTTAAAAATTAAAATACACTTTATTAATACATTGTAATGGGCTTTAATTACAAATAAATAAGAAAGCAATGTGTATACTGTCAATGGCTGGTGTTTTTGATACTGCAGTAAAAACAAAATAAGACAAAGTAAATAGAGCTAGATGGAAAACTTAAAATCCTGCTGGCCGGGATGGACTTCCCTGTGATAGCTTGCATTATTTTTCTATGGCTGCCATAAAAATTACCATAAATTTAGTGGATTAACACAAGATACATGTATTGTCTCACAGGTTTATATGTCAGGAGTCTGATGGACTTGACAGAGTCCTTGCTCAGGGTGATTGAAGGCTCAAATCAAGGTGCTGTAGGGACTGCATTCCTTTCTGAAGGCTCTAGGGAAGAATTCTTTCCAAGCTTGTTCAGGTTGTTGGCTGTATTCAGCTCCTGGCAGTTGAAGGAGTAAGGCAGGCTTCCTTGCTGGTGGCTGGCTAGGGGCTGGGCTTTGCTTCTGGTGCTGCTCAGATTCTTTCTCATGCTCTCCATAAGATCTAGTCTGGCCATGGAGGTCAAGCTCTTCTCACTCCTTGAAACACATCATCTCTCTCTTGCCTACAGCTGGAGAAAATTTTTTGCTTTTAAGAGGTCATGTGATGAGATTGGCTCCACCTGGATAATCCAGGATAATCTCCCTGTTTTCAGGTCCATAAAGTTAATTACATCTGCAAATTCCCTTTTTCATTGTAATAAAACAATTGACAGGTTCCAGAGACAAGGGTGTAGACATCTTCAGAAGGCAATTTTTCTTACTGAACAACCTGCAACATTAGAATTTGGAATAAAAGTCCTCACCACAGCCCAAATTTCTCTTAAAGCTTGGAAGATTTGGTGATGGAACCAATCCAATAGATTATCTCGATAGGTTTTCTTTTCTTTTCCTTTTTTTTTTTTTGAGAGATAGACATTTAACTTTAAGCTGTCATTTTTTATTTTATTTCTCTTCCCATTTAAAACTTGGTAGGATTTGTAGTTTTAATGCAGACATAAAGAACTTCAATAAATTATATCCAGAAATAATTAATTTCAACATTTATATTTAATAAATATTATAATTATTTATTATGATTTATTACAGTATTCTATTTTAATAAGTATAGGTCTAGCAAGAAGAATTGAAAGCAAACTGAAATATTTGTCACTGAGGCTCACTTTATGTTGACTGGCTTGGCTTTTGAAAAGTGAAACTTTAAGACTCAAATGGTCAAAGAAAAAGAGCTGGCACCAAAACATAGGAAGACAGAAATTGGAACACTCTATGACTTAATAAGAGGCAACAAATTACTGAAAACTGATTCTGGTTCTTCTGAAGAATTTGTGGAAATTAGGGAGAAGACATGGGATCGTGCATGCAAATCTCTGTTTCAGATACATTTTACTAAGGAAATAAAACATCAAAGAATGTCTCTGAAGAAAGCAATTAATCTGACTTTTCATTGATACATGTTTTTCATAAGTTGTAACTTAACAATGTTTGGCTGTATTTGAATTTAGAAAACAGGATAAACAATCTCAGAATAGTCACACTGTTCAGTCCTAAAGACATTGACAACATGTATATGATGTGTGCTTAATCTGATGGAAATAGTATAAGCGAAAATATTCCAGCAGGAACTGCTAAAATCTTTTTGTTACTTTTGTTGAAACTTTGCATATAACTTTACTATGTTACAGCAGGTAATTACATTCCTCGAAGTACTAGACATGGTTTTCCCACTTTCACGTTGTAACCCAGAAGTGCAACTCTGCTACTTCCCACATTATTGTGAGCCCTATAGAATCATCCAGTCTATATTAACAGGTTATTGGCAGGTGATTCTGGTAATCAAACATGAAACTTAATTTGAGATTTTCATTTGAAATGTTTACCATCATTTCACACCGTATGCCTGATCTATAATAGGAGGAAGGGACAATATTCACTATTAATTAGGTTGTTTCCAAAGATTTTAAAGTATTGCCAGTTGCGAATATAATATTTTCTTGGTAGGCACCAAACTGAAATTAGATAAAGAAGTTGTGATTAAAGGCTATAAAGAGTATAATCAAGTACTCTCAGTCAGTTGTAGGAAAGGAAAGGAAATAACATCACAAAAGTCAAATAATCTTCTGGGGTCCAGCTTGGAAGACGTGTTGGTTAATATTCAACATTTTGCAATTCTTTCCCATAGGAAATTTGAATTAAGGCATTATTTTCATTAACTGACCCAAAATATTAGGAACAAAGAGACAATGAAACAAAGAGGAAAAAGAAATATGAAATGTCAGTACCCTAAGACAATTTTATTAATAAACAGCACTTTGCTCACGCATGTATTCTCTTGTTCTAATTTTAAGCATTAAGATTATTTCTGATTTATGCTGATACAAAAGCCCAAAATAGTATCTCATTTTAAACATGACATTCATTTGAATGCATATCTATGGAATATATTTTATGTTTTGGGCCAATCGTATTTCTTCTTTTGTGACATATCTACCCAATTGCCTATTTTTCTATTGGGGCACTTGTTCTTTCCTTAAAAGGAGGTTATCGGCTTTTATCTATGTCATATATCACAAATAATTTTTACTAGGAGCTAATTTGCCTTTCAGTTTTACTTACGGGGTTTTACACTTAATAAATTGTGTTTATTTATTTATTTATTTAAGTCCATTAAAATTTTCTGTTGCTTCTAGCCTTTTAATCATGCTCAAAAAGACCTTTTTAGTATAGTATTTTAAATTTGCTTAGATGTTCTTCTACTTTTATATCCTCATATTTTACATATAAATCATCAATTTATCTGAATATTATTTTGGTATAGTTCCTGATGTATTTTTTCCAAAATAACCTAACTAAACATTATTAAATGTATTGACAAAATTATCAATTCCTTTTATTTAAAAAGATGTATATTGAAAATGTATTTATATTTGAATCTACTTCTTGACTTTCTGAGTCACTGATTTATTGGCCTGTTCTGATGCCAAGAACACAGGCTTTTGGCTTTTGATTAATTAGCTTTATATTTTCAACATTTGATAGGGCTTATCTTCTTTACATAAGCTAAAATTTCATAAATTTCTCAAGTTTTATTTCATCATTATTCTTTTACATAAATTTAAGTTACATTTTAATGTCTATCAAAATTAGATTGAGGTTTTAATTGGGATTATCTTACATTTTAAATTTGTTTTGAGGATAATTGAGTCACTGCCCTCAATATTCTCATCTTTCTGGCAAATACCTTATTTCTCCACCAGGATAAATTTTTACATACGTATGAATATTATGTGCCTATCCTGGTAGTACTTATTTGATTTAGGATAGGTCTACTGGTATCTATTTTGTCTCACAATTATTTAAAATAAATTTTATATTTATTTTTAACCTCAGCTTATAACAGATTTCTTTTGCCTCAATAATTCTACTAGTTATTGAAATCAGATACTTAATAATTGCTATATTGTAATCTGGGTGCTACACATCGATAATTAATTTTATATAATGAGCTACTTTGATCTTACAGTTTAGTAGATTCATATTTCCAGTGTCGCACTCCTTATTGTTACTCTGACATTTGATCTTCCCTCTTCTGCTATAGTTAGCTTTTCATTACCTGTCTTCCCTCTCTAATATCTTCTCTACAGTGTCTTCCATGTCTTTCTCACTTTGCTCTCTTAGGTATGTGATTTTCTCAATGCCATTCTCCACATCACTGATCTCAGTTTGGTTACCATTGATTCCGCTCTTTACTTATTTCATGTCATTTTCTTCCATTATCTTTTTATATTTTAAAATCCTCTCATACATCATCAAGAACAGGTTTTAAAAAAATATGGCATGATAGAAACCACTAGACTTCCACATAATTTTCCTTTTCCTTTTTTTTTTTCCTGAGACATGGTCTTGCTTTGTTGCCCAGGCTGGTCTCCAACTCCAACCCAGACAACAAAGTGAGACTTTGTCTCAGAAAATCACAAACACTATTCACTGCAGCCTTGACCTCCGGGACTTAAGCAATCCTCCCAGCCTCCCGAGTAGTGGTACTACAGGTGTGCATTATCACGCCAGTTAATTTTCGTATTTTTTTGTAGAGGTGAGGTTTCATTATGGATGCCCAGGCTGGTATCCAACTCCTGAGCTCAAGTGATCCACCTGCCTCAGCCTCCCAATGTGCTGGGATTACAGGCATGAGCCACCGCACCTGCCCACATAGATTTTTTCCATAGAGAAAACTTTGATTTGTATTTCTCTCCTTAACTGCACTTTAAATATTTTCATAAGTGCTTTCTCAGTTGTTTAGGGGATAACAATCACCTAAATAAATACATATGCTATAACTATTAGATAAAATCAACGAGGTATTCTTAAAAATTTGAAAATGATGACCTTTCATTATAATGTGTGCTGATAATGGAATGATACCCAACCAAATACAGATATATAAGTGAATCACAGCTTTTAAAATCACATTATCCTTTTCTCCCATGAATCTAGCAAAATGTCAGTTAACCTGCAGAATCTATATTTAGCTCATATAAAATAACTTATTATAATTATATCTAGGATAATTCATTCATCTACACAGAACAGTTTTTACCAGAAAGACAGAATCCATCCATCTCTCGGTGACTACATTGACGCTACGCCTCAGATAAAAATTATGTCATATAAAATCATCTTATAAAGTACTCTTATGCTTTAATAAAGGTAAACTTACAAAGTTTTTGTATAAGGAAGTACAAACAAAATTAATCTTACATACATGATGTCATTTGATTTAATCTTGAAAAAGCTACTATGACCCTCATAATTTTATCATCCCCATTTTCCAGTGGCTAAGGGTTAGGCTCACATTTTATTTATCCTAGTTAATTCAGCTACTTTAAAGATGAGATTAATGCTCAAACAAATGTCTTTAGAATCTAAAATAATGACTCTACGACAGTTTTCTGCTTCTCAGTAAAGGCGATGCTCTTAGCTTTCATAAGTTATGGGAAATTATGCTCCTTAAAAGAGGAAAGAGAATACATTAAAGCAAATACAAAACATTCTGTTTCTGAAAACCAAAATTATCTTTTCCGTAGGTAGATTGGAGAATATAGAAAACAGAAAATAACTGGACCTTATAAGAACTTTAACCTGGCTTCATTAACCCTGTGCTTTGACTGATTGAAATAAATCAGTTGCATCTAAGAATTTTGACCTAGTAAAAAATACAAATAATAGCTATTGAATAGAACAGTTATGACTAGTCAAATTTAAAAATGGCATTGGTCTTTATATAATGTTTTGCTTTAATTCATTTAAAATTCCTCACTTTAAATATAAACCCTTGTGGGGAAAAGTTTGTGATGACCAGAAGCTGAAACCTGGAACTTATAAAGCTCAAACATGGGTTACTGCTCTGATAAACACTCCAGTAAAACTTTCCCATAAGCTCTAGCGTGAATAGAATGCAAGTACTTTCCACAGTTAAATCCCAGACTTTGACCTAAATGCAATTTGCAGAACTTGCTGAAGCTCGTGTTCTTGAAAGCTGCAGGGGTCAGCGGATACAGGAATCAATCCAGCAGAGTCAAGAGAGCTGAAGATAATGATATTAAAAGTGTCATGAGGATATACACACAAAAAAGTTAGAAACCTTGAACAGTTTCAAGTGATCAACTGCATGATAGCTGTGGCTATCTCAGGGAGTACTTTTGCTAACTTCTAAGATGAAGTCATAGTCTACTCTTTAAGGAAAGTGTGTTATTTATGTAATGTTTTGAATTTTGTTTTCTGAAATGCTTTTCTATGATGTTGTATTCTAAATCAGAGTATTTAGATGACCATATGTAACACTTAGTCATCCTAACATAGACCACTAAATATAACAGCAACTGAAGTAAGTTAATTTGACTTAGTTTGACTGACTTGGTAAAATCAGACTTTCTAACTTAAAACCATTGGTTAAAGGAGTAGAGCAAGGTCTTAGAAGAACCTAAGGATGATAGGATTATAAGGAAAAATCCCACATGTCAGGCAGTTTGGATTGGTTTTTCTGAAGCTGGCTTTCTAATGCCTACTATTCTAGAGTTTCTTTGTTGACTTCCAAAATAAAAATAATCTCCTCTAGTTAAAATCAAATTCTAAGTAAAGAATGGCAGGGATCCTGATAGAAAAAATAAAACTATGGTTTTGGGGCAAGATCACTTTGTATACCTATTTCTATACCATTATCCATCTCTATATGCACTCACATGTATATAAATGTTTATATATTTGTGTATGTATATATCTGTGTATATATTTAGGGTTATGTGTGTGTTATATGTGCAGATATGTAACATGTTCATTTTAAGATGATTAAAAAGTTTTTTCAAATATTCACGAAAAGTAGACATTATTTCCCATCACAGCACTTTTTTTGCAGTGATTTGCAGATGGGTCAGGAATCTTCTTAGTTCTCCTTTAAGGCATGCTGCCTGTTTTATTTTCTTGTAGCTCCTCAAAGTGCATCGTGGGAGCATCTGACCTATAATATTACCTCAGTTAATACTAATTAATGCATGATAAAGTTTGTAATTTTTACTTTGAAAAGAGCACATTGTAAATAGAAAGCATATGTGTAAAAATGATGAAAAGGTTGTATTTATTTTCAATGTGAAAAGATATGTATTTTCTCCTTTTTTTTTTTTTGTTTTAGATGAAGTTTCACTCTTGTTGTCCAGGCTGGAGTTCAGTGGAATGATCTCGACTCACTGCAACCTCCACCTCCTGGGTTCAAGAGATGCTCCTGCCTCAGCCTCTCAAGTAGCTGGGAATACAGGTGCCCACCACGATGTCCAGCTAATTTTTTCTGTATTTTTAGTAGAGACGGGGTTTCACCATGTTGGCCAGGCTAGTCTCGCACTCCTGACCTCAGGTGATCCACCCACTTCGGCCTCCCAAAGTGCTGGGATTACAGGTGTGGGCCACTGCGCCCAGCCTCTGCATTCATTTTTAAAAGAGACTTGTATACTACTAATGCTGAGAAGACCAGCAGGCAACACACTCAAAGCCTTAAAATTAGCTTGTTTTTCATAATAGCTCCTCAGAATCTGGGAACATGGGAACATGGTCTCATCTCAAACAAAACAAAAGTATAAAAAACCAAAATGGTGCAATATATTTGTAATTCTGTTTAATTTCCACTTTTCTTTTCCCTGTAAACATTTTAGTATTATGTATTTTGCAATTAGAAGTTAATGCAAACTGTTTCAAAAAGTCAAAATCGTAAGTAATATATAAAATATAAGATTCATATGTACACACAAACCTTACCCCACAATTCACCAATATGCCTGTCTTAAGGTAATTATCTATATTATCCATATTAGCAGGGTTTTTGTTTGTTTGTTTGTTTGTTTTTTTGAGACGAGTCTCACTCTATTGCCCAGGCTGGAGTGCAGTGGCATGATCTTGGTTCACTGCAACCTCTGCCTCCCAGATTCAAGCGATTCTCCTGCCTCAGTCTCCTGAGCAGCTGGGACTATAGGCAACTGCCACCAAACCTGGCTAATTTTTTGTATTTTTAGTAGAGACGGGGTTTCACCATGTTAGCCAGGATGGTCTCAATCTCTTGACCTTTCACCCATCTCGGTCTCCCAAAGTGCTGGGATTACAAGTCTGAGCCACCAGGCCCAGCCTAGCAGCTTCTTTTGAATCATTCCATACAACACATTTTCAAATATATACAAATTCATTCTTATATATCCTATATATATGCTATTTAATGCTTTCTCAAACACATAAATGTATAGGTAAGATAGACTCACATGCAAAGATAAATAGTTTAATTTCTGTAACAGCAGCTATGCCTTACAATTCTGGTCACTGACTTGAGAAACAAATGAGATCTTTTTTTAGGAGGATGGCAGGAACTGTTTACTTATAAATTATGAGACATGTCTAAAAACGATATAATATATGCATCCAAAAATGACAGCACTGCTAATACAAAATAAGAATGCAGTCTACAAAGAGAAAATTAATGTAGTTGTCTGTTCTACAGTCCTTTACCAAGAAAATATACAGCATTGCAGTATAGCATTTCATTTCTGCTGTTTTAAAGTCTCTTAGACTAGGCACCTCTCCTGTCTCATGTTTTGGATACACAAACAGGGATGTGAAGAACCCACTCCCACTGTAATCATATGGGCAATTTGTGTGTGTGTTGTGGGGGGTGTTTAAAAATCACATGGGGAATTCTTGAACAAGTGGACAGGAGGCAATAGATAAATGCTCTTTTTTTCTTTCCAAACACCTGATCTAAGACACATTTCATGAGGATTCTTTTTTTCAGATGAGATCCAGCAACCAATCAACTAATTGTTGGCCAGAATCTACTATTGGTAGATGAATTCATAACACATGCCTTTTGCTTTTTATCTAAGGGATTATTTGCAATTTCTATGTCACCTTTTGCCAGTAAAAGTCCTGAAAATATGTTACTTCTTTTGATAAAACCCTAAATAGTAAGAGGAATGAAAATGAGTTTGAAGAAAGGCTGAATATTCCCCTTATTATCAGTCCATATAATATGGAACCCCGACATAAAATACTAGACATAAACAAACTAGTTGTAATGAAAAGAAACCTTTTACTAGGCAGCAGTGTAAACTGCAATCATTAGCCAACTAATAATATACTAAATGACTCCTGTGTGCAACGCCACAAAATCCTGGGTATAACATAGTAATTATGTTTATAGAACAGATAACCTGAAAATATTCCCACTCTAAAAGATCATGAAATGCTGGATAAAATATAATAACCAACATTTAAATGCATATCCAAACTCACAAAAAAGTATATAATGAAGAAAATTATCTAACACCAGAGAATTAAATGGAACTGCAGGGGCTCACTGGTAGAACACCAGCTACAGAGTGGCATGTACAGTGAGTATAATTCTAAGAAAAAGCTATTCTAATGCATGTATAGTACAAGTGAAATGGTTAATGATTCAGACAATGATTACCAAACCTGGCTGCCTATCAGTATTATCAGTATCAGGATAATAGTTTATTAAACATGTAGTGCCCACTGGTATTCACCCAAAATGTACAAGTCAGAATCTTCTGATAACTTGTACATTTTAATAGTTTTCCGGGTGATTATTGTGGCTCCAGCTCAAGTGTGGACTGTAGACTATGGGAACTACTGGTTTAGAGAAAGACATCTATCATTATACCTTATTTAAGAAGTTATCACAAATCTCCTCAGAACATGAAACAAATTCAGGAAGTGTTTAAGGAATCACCTTTTATAAGTAGGCCCCAAATCCAAAGCAGGCATTTTGCAGGTAAATTTATCACAATTTCAAAGAAGAGAAACAGGTTTTGTGAACCATCCTATATCAAAGAAAATCATGTAGACTCTTTTACATCCATTGTATAAGGTTATCGAAATCTTATTACTGAATTTCAGAAATTTGTTATTTAATTCATATTCAATAAACAACTACATTAACATAAATATAATGAGTTAAATACAAAAGTGAAAATAAACTTGATGATAACAAGAAAGACTTTAAATCAGGGGCATCCAATCTTTCAGCTTCCCTGGGCCACATTGGAAGAAGAATTGTCTTGGGCCACACATAAAATAACACTAACACTAATGATAGTTGATGAGATTGAAAAAAAAAATCTCAAAAAAATCTCATAATGTTTTAAGAAAGTTTATGAATTTGTGTTGGGCCTCATTCAAAACCATCCTGGGACACATGTGGCTGTGGGTTGGACAAGCTTGCTTTAAATTTTATAGAAAAGTAGTTAATAAGAAACGTGTAGGGCACTATAAAGAAAATGATACAAATTTACTGGATGATTAAAAAGAGAAATTAAATAATTGCAGACTCTTAATTGACAAATTATGTAAAAAGTTGATCTGTGAAGAAAATTAGGACAATCTAGACAACATAAAAATGTAAGAAATGATTGTTTGAAATGAAGGAAAAAATCTTAAGGGCAGCCAGAGAGAAAGGTCGGGTTACCCACAAAGGGAAGCCCATCAGACTAACAGCGAACCTCTCCGCAGAAACTCTACAAGCCAGAAGAGAGTGGGGACCTATATTCAACGTTCTTAAAG
>NW_016807049.1:1674109-1707437 GCF_001698545.2 Rhinopithecus bieti
ACTACTGGGTATATACCCAAAGGATTATAAATCATGCTGCTATAAAGACACATGCACACGTATGTTTATTGCGGCACTATTCACAATAGCAAAGACTTGGAATCAACCCAAATGTCCATCTGTGACAGACTAGAATAAGAAAATGTGGCACAGATACACCATGGAATATTATGCAGCCATAAAAAAGGATGAGTTTGCGTCCTTTGTAGGGACATGGATGTAGCTGGAAACCATCATTCTTAGCAAAGTATCACAAGAACAGAAAAGCAAACACCGCATGTTCTCACTCATAGGTGGGAAATGAACAATGAGATCACTTGGACTCGGGAAGGGGAACATCACACACCGGGCCCTATCATGGGAAGGGGGGAGGGTGGAGGGTGGAGGGATTGCATTGGGAGTTATACCTGATATAAATGACGAATTGATGGGTGCTGACAAGTTGATGGGTGCCGGACACCAACATGGCACAAGTATACATATGTAACAAACCTGCACGTTATGCACATGTACCCTAGAACTTAAAGTATAATAAAAAAAAAAAAAAAGAAGGTTTATGAATTTGTGTTGGGCCTCATTCAAAACCATCCTGGGACACATGTGGCTGTGGGTTGGACAAGCTTGCTTTAAATTTTATAGAAAAGTAGTTAATAAGAAACGTGTAGGGCACTATAAAGAAAATGATACAAATTTACTGGATGATTAAAAGAGAAATTAAATAATTGCAGACTCTTAATTGACAAATTATATAAAAAGTTGATGTATGAAGAAAATTAGGACAATCATAACATAAAAATGTAAGAAATGATTGTGTATGTACTGTGTGTACGTTACTGTATTAGTCCATTCTCACATAGCTATAAAGGTATACCTGAGCCAGGGTAATTTATAAATGAATGACGTTTAATTGACTCACAGTTCCACATGGCTGGGGAGGTCTCAGTAAACTTACAATCATGGTGGAAGGGGAAGCAAACACCTTTTTCACAAGGCAACAGGAGAGAGAGGAGTAAGCAGGGGAAATGCCAGATATTTATAAACCCCTCATATCTTGTGAGGACTAACTCAATATCACTAGAACAGCACGGGGAAAACTGCTGCCATGATCCAGTCACCTTCCTTCGACACATGGGATTACAGGTCCCTCCCTCAACACATGGATATTACAATTCGAGATGAGATTTGGGTGGGAACACAGAGTCAAACCATATCAATTACAATTTTGGAATTGTCATTCTATTGTGTTATTGACAAAACTTGACTGTACATTTGAACAGAAAGTCTGAAACAGGATTAAGTCTATCATTTATAGTACTATACTTTAGAAAATTAAGACCAATAAAATAAATTCTCTACCATATGGCAAAGACAAAATTAGTTTCAGTTGTTGTCAATGAAACTTTAGAGCACATGGGGTGACTGTGTAGAATGTGACTACGACACTGTAAAGAAAACTATACAAATTTACTGAATGATTCAAAAGATAAATTAAATAATTGGGGACTCTTAATTGACAAATTGTGTAAAAAGTTGATGTGTGAAGAAAATTAGGACAATCTTAAACAATATAAAAATGACCATTACTATGGTAATGTGTACTGAAATATTGACTTATAAATAAATATATATATTTAAATATTCACGTTAACAATGGTTCCTGAACAAAACATCAGATACCTAAATAGATCATTACCTCAAATTGACCTCCAATATCGCACAAAGATTTTATTTTTTCTAATAGTAAGCTGGATCATTCTATTGAAGTATGTCGGATATCAATAGATTCTACAGGATCATTACCTTGAGAGGCACTGCCATTTCAAGCATGTGTCCCAAACTAAACTTGTGATTCCCAACTAACTTCCAGCTTAATCTCTTCTTTTCAACTTTCCCACCTTAGTAGATGCCACCCTGATGATCTAGTCACCGATGTCTGGGATGAGTCTGTGATAATTGACTGATCCTTACCTTTTAGAACCACTCTAATATAAAGTACTACCAAACAGCCTCTGGAATGTCATCTTCACTCAGTCTAGATGTCGTCATTTGAAAGAAACACAGTCATTGTCTGTACCATGAGAAGAGATCAAAGTTAAAAACTGCCAACTCAACTAGGATGCACCTTAACTTTCAACAGATATCTTAATTTTAGATGTTAATACTCACCAAGCTCACAGCCATCACAACAGCAAAAGTGAGGGTTACTCTCACTTGGTTGGCCAAGAGAGGCTATAATAGTCTTTCCAGCTGTACTCTTACCTTACTCTAATTGATCCACACATAGCAGTCAATCATCTTTTAAAAATGAAAATCTTATGTCTTCCTGTGTAAATCTTTCACTGATTTCAAATTTAGAATGTGAGTTTTAAAAATAATTTTTCCGTGGTCTACAATACTTAGTATGATCCTGCCCGTGACTCAACCCAAAACTAGGTGGCAAGCTGCTCTCACGCATTCACTCAGCCTCAGCTGCTTCTCTTTAAGTATGATAGGCTTGCCATGGTTCTTTTTTTACCACAAGTCCAATTTATCCTCCTGCCCTCTAATTCTACTCAACTTCTCAGATGGCTGCGATGACTGCTGATAATCTTTAAAGATTAACAGGATTAACCTTCTCTGACCTTCCAAAACATCATGGTGGAAGGGGAAGCAAGCACCTTTTTCACAAGGCAACAGGAGAGAGAGGAGTAAGAGGAGACTAAGTAAATTTCCCTCTAACCCTTTTTTGTACTTGTCATAGAACTTCATAGAACCACATAGAATAGCAATTCTAGTTACTAAATCTTTTAATCATGTATATAATAAAACTTTAAACTTCTATTGCATTCTAGCACCCATGCAAAAAGGAAACAAAACATAAATGTAAAGCTTATCAAAAGCAAACACTCATGGAGCCACTATCATGAAAAAAGAAAACATTACAGACGTGGCAGAAACATTCACCCAACACACCTTTCTCTACAGTTATCCTTTCCATTGATTTTAAAGTTACTTTTGTTTCTTTTCTTTTCATACCATAATTTAGGAATGAGTGTTTTGAACTTTTCGGTCATACCATTTATTTTGTTTTGTGTTTATTTTTTAATTTTGGGTTGTATTTTTTGTTTATTTTACATTTAAAATAGCATTTGTAAAATTCATCTATGCAGTTGTGTGAGTGGTTCTTTTCACTGTTGTAAAAAACTTATTTTCCAGACTTTTATTTTGAATGTTTTCAGTTTTGTTATCAATTTTGCTGCTGTGATGTTCTTATACTCATGTCGTAGTTGATATTTTGACATAATTATTTTGGTAAAAGTAAGAGTGGATTTGCTTTGTCATAAAGTATACATCTGTTAAAATTTGATAAGTCATGATAAATTATTTTTGAGTATGATCATAATGACTTACATTTACAATATATGAAAATATATGGAAACATCTATATGGAAATTTCCATTGTCCCAGAACTTCGCTATTATCTTACATTTTAGTATTCTTCTGGATATGGGGCCATATCTCATTGTATTTTTTATCCTTCTTTCTCTGATGACTAATGAATTTGATTATATTTGACTTTATATTATAAAATTGGCCAGGTAGATGTGTTTTTGGAAGTGCTTGTACAAGTCTCTTGTCCAATTTTTTATTGGGATGTATGATATTTTCTTACTGATTTTGAAACTCTATGTTGAATATGAGATATTTCTAAATTTTATTTGTACTGTGGCTTGCCTTTTCATTAAATTAATGTTTTAAACAAACATAAGTTTTAATTGTAATGCACAACATTTACTGATATAAAATTTAATTTCATATGATTCAACCCAGTGGTTTAATTTTCCAATTACTCCCTCTATGGATAGTATTTTCCATATCTTTAGAAGGCATTTCTTTCCCCAAAGTCATTATATTCTTCTGTTATTGTAGAGGAGATTGCTTGTCTTTCCATGTACATTTAGTTCTACAATTTATCTGAATTTCATTTCCTTGAGGTTTTGACACACACTGCTATGTCACTTCTGCCATAAAACATGTATCCATATATCTGCATTCGTTTCTGGATTTGTTCTTCTGTTCCATTGGCCTATTTGTCTAACATTGCATCAAAACAACACTCTTTTTAAATACTGTCTTTTAAAAGTAACATTCAGGAGATAATGTCTTTCCCTCCTATATTTTTGCAGGAGGCTCTTTTCTTTCTTTTTTTTTTTTTTTGAGATGGAGTCTCGCTCTGTCGCCCAGGCTGGAGTGCAGTGGCCGGATCTCAGCTCACTGCAAGCTCCGCCTCCCGGGTTTACACCATTCTCCTGCCTCAGCCTCCCAAATGGCCGGGCGCAGTGGCTCAAGCCTGTAATCCCAGCACTTTGGGAGGCCGAGATGGGTGGATCCCCAGGTCAGGAGATCGAGACCAACCTAGCTAACACGGCGAAACCCCGTCTCTACTAAAAAATACAAAAAACTAGCCGGGCGAGGTGGCGGGCGCCTGTAGTCCCAGGAGGCTCTTTTCATGTACAATTTAGGTTGAGTTCATCAAGTTCTTTAAAATAGTTAGGATTTATGTGGAATTGCACTTATTTATTTATTATTTTATCTTCTCATGTGACTTTGATTTGTTTGGGCTGACTACAAGATATGTGAAATGTTTATAAATAAACTGAGCCCTAGGATGTGAGATGTGATTATCTTCCCCTTGACATGATTTAACTCTGCATTTTAAAGGTATCCATGGATGCTAGAAATCCATTGTTACCTTAATCCAGTTATAAGAATAATATGATTTGAAGCAAACTCTGTTATATTTTAAGCCTGGTATACTTCTGGTTCACCCTTTCTTTAGTGTAGGGTTCAGCAAACTATGGATTTGTGGGAGAAATGTCGCATGCTCACTGTTGTTGGAAGGAAGGTTCTATTAAAACACAGTGACATCCATCTGTTTAAATGTTATCAATGGCTGCTGTTCTGGTACAAAAGTAGAAATGAGTAGTGGCTACAGAGATAGTATGACCTGGAAAAGCTAAAATGTTTACTCTCTGACTCTTTAAGGAAACTGTTCACTGACCTCCGTTTTGGAATACAAGTTTTTAATTGAACAGTGAGAACACCTGGACACGGCGGGGAACATCACACACTGGGGCCTGTCGTGGGGTGGAGGGAGGGGAAGGGATAGCATTAGGAGAAATACTTAACATAAATGACAAATTAATGGGTGCAGCAAACTAACATGGCACGTGTATACCTATGGAACAAACCTGCACATTGTGTACATGTACCCTAGAACTTAAAGTATAATAATAAAAAAAGAAACAAAAAATCAAACATTATTAAATTCTATGTCTTCAGGTGAGAGTCCCCAGTAATCCTATGTCTAAAGAGAATTAAAGTTGTGAATGTAGAAAAAAAAAAGAATAAAAATTTTTATGGTCCCCACACAAGGCATGATGGCTTAATTAAGATTTCCCTCTTTGGCGTGATCTGGATTCCAATTTTTCCCTCCAGCCCCAGGAACCTGCCGGCGCCACCGCTCAGCATCTCAGCCTCTCATTAGCCTCTTCAGGAAATGACAGATGTCCCTCCTGGAAAACACGTACCAAATGCTATGCTTAACTATTTGTGTTCCATCTTCTCTTGCTTCATTGCTCGTGGTTCTCATCAAATAGAACATTCCTATGTGTTCAAACACATTTTAAAAACCATATTTTCTAGTATTTCTCACCATTCTCAGTGTAAAGGTTGGTACACATTACATAATCTGCCATTAGCACCAGAGAAAATTCTGTATCTCTTAAAAAATGTGTTGGTTTTGCTAGAATATCCACTTCATGAAGTTAAGTTGTGTCCCTGTTTTTTTGTTGTTGTTGTTGTTGTTTTTTTCTAACATTGTGTCTCTAGGCTCTAATACAGATTTTGCGTTGTATTAAACAGGTGTGGTGTCATATAAAGCTGTAGAACTCAGGTGCATCTGCGATTTGGATTATTCCTTACATAGAGCATTACTTTCCTAAGTTGACCTATCTTCCATCAGAATACACAAGAGCTCGATAAATATGATTCATATTATAAAACATTAATAATCCCAAACTGCAACAAAATGATACTTTGTTATGTGAAAAATGTAAAGTTTAATTTTTTTAGTTTGACATGTGAATATATTAAACTGCTTTTGGTTGTTAAAAGTCAGGAACTTGTTTTAAACTTTAGAAAGCTGCCTTTTTTTCTCCTTTTGGGAATAGATCTTTCATATAAATAATAAGTAGGCTTAATGCTTCCCCTCAGAGAGCAGACCCAGATGTCTGTAGAATAGAGCTTTGGTTCCAAATAAGGTTCATTTTTCTGAGGGCCTATAATTGTAATTCAAGGGCTTTTGAGTTGATTCCCTACTGGAATGTAGAGAGGGTCTTATAAATAGCCTCTTTTAAAAGAGTATAATTTATATGAAGTGGTCATTCATGTTATAGGGTCAATTAACCAATCTTTATGATTGAGAAGAAAAAACACCAAATGTGTGCTGTCATATTTTCAAAGAAGTTCTGCAGAATGTGGGGTTGACTATGACTGTGTGCTGACATGGATTGTTCAGACATGCATATGAAGGAGAATAGTATAGATAATTCGTTGTAAATTTTAGTTTCAAAATCCTCTCTGTGATGGATCTGATCAGAATATCCAACAGTAGTGGAGAAATCATAAACTCATAAAATTAAATTTAGCCTAATTTTTATGTATTACTTTACTCCTTAGATTAATGCAACTCTATAAGTAACTATTTTGTTTTAATAGAGAATAGCTGTTTGATGTCTTTCTATCCCTCCTTTTCTTCTCTGATGGAGTATCAGCATATATTGGGAAAGGATCTGACTCCTTTGGACTCACGGCAGCTGAGAGAAGACCAGATTCTAAGATCCCTGTAGAGTTCATGGGATCTTTCTGGGTCTCTACTGCAGAGATACTTGATCCACTACTTAACCCTCTGCACATGCAGAAGTAGCCGGAACCCTTTTACTACTTAGGATTAATCATACTGGTTCCCTTACTGCAAATGAGATTGAGCCTATGATACAACAGTCTCACCTTCTACAAACATTCTGGGTTGCTACTACCTAACACATCACCTCAGTGTCACCTCACTGGGTAACCTGGAACTTCCAGGCTCCTTGCATCCCATGTGCAAGCTTTGGAGACCTGGGGATCCTGCATTAATTCACTGACCTAATTTCCCTCTGCTGACACTCTCCATCATGCTCTTATTGTATGATTGATGGTTTATCTATACATTCTTTGAACTAAAAATTTTGAGTGCCTCCTGGGTGCAAGGTGGTGCTATATGAAAAAAACCTTGAAGCTAGAAGCACCTTAAATGCTAAGTCAGGCACGGTGACTCATGACGTAATCCAGCACTTTGGGAGGCCGATGTAGGCAGATCTCCTGAGACCAGGAGTTCGAGACCACCCTGGGTAACAAAGTGAGATGCTGTCTCTACAAAAATAATACGAAAATTAGCCAGGCGTGTGGCGCATGCCTGTAGTTCCAGCTACTCGGGCGGGTGTGAGGTGGTAGGTTTGCTTGAGCCTGGGAGATCAGGGCTGCAGTGAGCTGTGACTGTGCCACTGTACTCCAACCTAGGTGACAGAGTGAGACCCTTTCTCAGAAAATAACAAAAAGAGAATAAATGTGAACAGTATTTGTCTCTGTGCATAATCTAATTAATTTCGCTTTCAGATTTTTAGATTTTTAACAATTCTGTGTAATACTTCTGTATCTTAGTAAGAGAAATACAAACAAAAAAATGAGCAAAATGCTCCCAATCTTGCATTTGGCCTTTTCATGATTCCATGTCACCTCATATTCTACAACCTGGTTCCGCTGGAAGTTTACAGAGGTCAGACAATACTAAGTGAGTGAATGAAGGGGGAGGTTGAGACTACCACGAACTGGAAAGCATACATGTCAACTACAAAATAATTTGCTATTTGGCTACCAAGTTTTGTGGGACTGTGGGGCTGGAATTTCCAGATTTCCAGTATTCCAAAGAAGCCAGAAATCTTCTACGTTTAAAGTATTTGAAGAGTGTTGTTGATGTACACTTTTAGTAATAACAAGTAAGCATTTATTGTTCGTTTGTTTTGTTTTCCTTAGTGTTAAATTTTGTGGCACTAACTCCTGAATCAGAACTTTATTCTATAGATTGCATAATTCAAGGACTAATGAACTTCTCAGTGGTAGTGAGTAGTATATGAGTCTGATATCTTGCTTTTTTAAAAAATTCTGCCAAAATTGAATATTTTGTTACTTGGCATCATACCCTTGCTTCCCCTGCTAAGGTACCAATTACGTGTTGAAGACCTAGGTCATAGCCATTTATGTTAGGGGTATAGGATCAATATACTTAACCCCAAAAAGTCTTAACAATAACGACCTCCGAGTAAGGTACATCCTCATTCGAGTATTATTGTGACCAAAAGTAAAAACAGTTAATTCTGTTAGATTCTTTTATAATATTTGAGAAAAAATTAATTTTCAGTATTAAAGATGCTGATGGTTACTTGTGTATTATTATTTATTTATAAATATATTTAACCTACATATAGGTATATATGAATATATTAACCCTAGGTTGTAAAGAGTAAATGTTTTACATCTAATGGAAATCTAAATATTACTTAAAATTTGTGAAGAAAATTATGATGTCTATGTTAAGATACAGAGAGGTGTGTCTTTGGAATTGAATTTTAATTATAAAGCTTTTAGTTACTAGGCACAGAGTTGTGGAGAAGTTCTTGAGCCTCTTGTTTCTTCCCCATATCTGTAATATAAAGATATTGATCATGTTACCTCAAAGAGTTTTTGAAAGGTTTAAAATAAATAATAAATATCTGGGGGTGGTGGCTGACACCTGTAATCCCAGGACTGTGGGAGGCTGATGTGGTGAGACAGCTTGAGTTCAGGAATCAAGACCAGCCTGGGCAACATGGCAAAACTTCATTTCTACAAAAAGTACAAAAATTAGAGGAGCTTGGTGGTGTGCACCTGTAGTTCCAGTTACTAAGGAGGCTGAGATGGGAGGATGACTTGAGCCTGGGAGGCAGAAGTTGTGGTGAGCTTTGATCATGCCACTGCACTCCAACCTGGGCAATATAGCCAGAACCTGTCTCAAAAATGAAAATAAATAAATAAATGAATAATAAAAGCAAAGTTTATGAGTGCCATGCCTGTGAAGTATTCAGCAAATGTCAAGTTAAAATTATTATCATTATTAGTAGCTGTTATTGTGGAATAAAATGTAAAATTTGCATGATGGCTTGAGAAGTAAAGGAATAATTCAAAGAAATTTCATGGGCATTTATTGTACCTGGTACTATGGCCATGCTCCACCTTTACCTCTGGACTTCACTCTACTGTCATTCTGGCTTGCTAGTGACCCAGGCAATGATTGCCTTTATCATGTGTATATCATGTCAAGCATCTTTCTGTGACAGCTAGTTTGGGTGCATATGGGATTCACAGAAAAAAAAAAATCTAGTTTGAATGGCTTGGCTAATCCCCACTAGTCTACCTGATTCTGTACCATGTAAGAATTTGAGAAAATTGACTCGCTTCCTGGCAAAGGAAAATAAGAAATACTAAACTAAAACCAAAACCAAACAAAACAAAACAATCTGTACCACATGACCTTTTCTTGACTGTCATTTAACTCAAAGCCTGACAAGGTCTTTCAACCTTCCATATAATTAAATAATTTAAATGGTTTATTATTTCCATAAGGTCTTTTAATTTTATTAGTTAACTTGTATATTTTTGAGGATGACTGGGGGGTGGGAGAGGTTAGTTCAAACAGAAGAATGACTGAAGGTACATAGAAAGACTGGAATTCAAAGATATTTCCCAAAGTCCGATTCATTAGTTTCATGTATTTGCTATTTCTGTTCCCATTAGACAGCTAGTTTTGAGAGAGTAATACATCTTTCCCATAAATGGTCTGTGTGTTCCCTCTTCTCCCATACTTCCCAATGTCTTCCATTGCATGAGGCACTGGACTACCAAGAAGATATTGCACTAATGAGTTGTGCAAGGCTTCACTCCTAGCTGAGAGTAAGTGCTCCATTTCTTGCTTTAAACAATTTCATTTTTAAGAATGATCTCTTTTTCACAGAGGAAGGATCATGAAATAATTCTGTTCATGCTAATGTTCACAGAAACCAGTGAAGATTTCCACAGATGTCTCAACTCTAGCAGTGATTGTTCTTGTGCCCAGAGATAAAGACAGTCTGGAAAGCAATTGATGTGCCTTACTGTAGAGTCCACAGGCTCTGGAGCAACTGCAAGCCCCCAGGAAAATTTCATTAGGCAGTCTGTGTGCACTCCTAGGAAGACAGGATGGCAGTCTGCCATAGCATCTGTGCTCATTTTCCACTGAGTCACTCTGATCTCTCCTAAACTCACCCACTCTTCCCTCAATCCCACTTTTCAAAATATGTGGTATTCATAGGAGCATTCCCTGAGTGAAATAAAAAGGAATCTGAAAACTAAAAATAATAGATAATATGGTATGGTAATTGTCAGCCTACTCAATCTTATTGGGCTCTTCTCCACAGCTTTTAAATATATGTGTGAATATATATATATATTTTTTTCTTTCTTTTCTTTCCTTCCTTCCTTCCTTCCTTCCTTCCTTCCTTTCTCTCTCTCTCTCTCTCTTTCTTTCTTTCTTTCTGTCTTTCTTTCTTTCTACCATCTGCTCCAGTCCACTGTGAGTACGTCCTGCTGTGCTGCTCCTGTAAGTCTTCCCATTTCAACTCTCTGACATTCTTTTAGATCCTTTGGCATAGCTCCTTTTTTCCCTCTCCAACACTCCTCTTCTATTTTGTGGTTTAGCATCACCAGCCTCCTTTCCACACTGCAGAGATGGCCGGTCTTTTCAGGATGTGCTGCTAGCAAAATCGGAGAGCTGTGCCAACAAGCTTGTTGTGTTGTTGAAAAATAGTAGGACTATCAGGTAAAAGGAAAAATAAAAAAAGAAAAGCAAAACATCAAAGAAGAGTTCAGAATAAAATTACAGACAAAATGAAAGACAAATCTGAAATTTTACTAGTCATGCAAGTTGATAGAAAACCTTAGCTTGCATCAGCTTCTTCTGCAAAGCTTCCCATGTCTCTCGTCTCGTAGGCTCATATAGGTGCCTCTTTGTTTTCTCCATTAGCATCTCTATGCACATGTCTGTCATAATATTGACCACACTGACACATTCTCGGAGGTTTATGTTTCTTTTATTAGAATAAAAGTATCCTGTGAGTAGAAACTCTCCTGTTCATCATTGATGCCTGGCACGTAACACGTAATTAATATGTTTTTACAATGAAATAAGTAACAGGAGACGTCTTGGTCTGTTTGTGCTGCTACAACAGAATACCTGAGATGGAGTAATTTTTAATGATCAAATTTATTGGCTTATGTTTCTGGAGGCTGGGAAGTTGAAGATCAAGAGACCAGCATCTTGCCAGGGTCTTCTTGCTGTGTCATCCTTTGGTGGAGATTGGAAGGGCAGAGAGAGCACGAGAGAGGCAACAAAACTCTCCCTTTTGTTACCAGCCTACTTGCGTGATAATACTATTAACCCCTTCACTCCATCTTCATGACCCAATCTCCTCTCCTAGACCCCACCTCCTAAGACTATTACTTTGGGGATTCCGTTTCCAACACATCCGTTTTTGGAGGACACATTCAAACCATACCCAGTAACTGTCTAATTCTTGTGTGTTATGTGTGTAAGAAGAAAAAATTATCACTCAGCTAACTTTATGTCAGATTTAACAATTTTACTATGATGTAAACAAAGTGTTCATAAACTTATGAGGCAAAATGCAGATAATTGTTTCACATTATATGTACTGAGCTGTAAGAAGAACATAAAAGCTCTGCTACCTGCCACTTAAACCTTTATTGAGAACTTAACACATTAAGATGTCTTTTCCTGATACAAAGAGAAGACACAGATATGACCACAGATTTGATTTCTTGACTCCAAAAACACTTACCATCAAATGATTAAACCAAGGTGTGCACTGTTCTTGATTATTCTCCCGTTTGAAATTCTTACACTAAAAGTTATCTATATTAGCTTTCAAGCTCTTTCATTTAGCTAAGATAGTGAGAAATGATAGGGCAGGTTTTATATATAATAAATCCTTAACTGATATTTAAGTAAGTACAAAACTGATCTATTTTCTCAAAATAATTATGTTTTTTAGTAACATACAAAACCTGAAAACTATTTCAGAAATTGCAAAGGGTATACAAAGAAAAGTGAGACTTCTCTCAATCTCAGAAGTCTCTGTTCTCTTTTTAAAGGTATCCACTCTTTCCCATTTATTGTATTCATTTTAGAAATGTTCTACATACTAAATCACGTCTTTCCATACAAAGCAATAGTTGTTATCTATTGCTGCACAACAAATTATCAAAAACTGGCAGCTTAAAACAACACACATTCATTATTTCCCAGTTCCTATGATTCAAGAATCTAGACATAACTCATCTGTACCTTTTGCTTCAGAGTCACTCACAAGGCTACTGTCAATGCTGGCTAGGACTGGGGCTCACCTCAAGGCTTGACTGGTGAAGGATCTGCTTCCAACCTCACATGTTTGTTGGCAGGATTTAATTTCTGTATGAGCACCCCAGTTTCTAGCTAGTAGTTTTCTGGAGGTCACCTTCAGTTCCTTGCCACAAGGCAATAGAGAGCATCTGAGAGCAAGGCAGAAGTCCAAGTCTTTTGTAAATCTAATCATGAGCACACTGTTTCCTCAACTCTGAGGTATTCTGTTGGTTAGAAGCAAGTTACATCAGGAGTGGGATTTATATGAATCCATGAACACCAGGAAGAAAGAGTATTGGGAACCATCCCCTAAGCTGCCTAACAAAGTCTGTACTTTCACCCCCAAATATTCACACTACTTCCACGTGCAAAACACGTTCCCCCCAATTTCCAAAAGTTCCCAAGAGTACTAAGCTATTAAAAAATAAGCTCTTAAGTTGCTGGGCGCGGTGGCTCACGCCTGTGATCCCAGCACTTTGGGAGGCCGAGACGGGCGGATCACCAGGTCAGGAGGTTGAGACCATCCTGGTTAACAGGATGAAACCCCATCTCTACTAAAAATACAAAACATCAGTGGGGCACGATGGTGGGCGCCTGTAGTCCCAGCTACTCGGGAGGCTGAGGCAGGAGAATGGCGGGAACCCGGGAGGCGGAGCTTGCAGTGAGCCAAGATCGCACCACTGCACTCCAATCTGGGCGACAGAGCGGGACTGTCTCAAAAAAAAAAAAAAAAAAAAAAAAAAATTAGCTCTAAGTCTAAAATGCCACCACTAAAATCAGGTTCAGGTAGAGAAGTTGTAGTTTGTTAAGCTGACCTCCCTGAGCACAGTTCTCTATCTGTGAACCCGTGAAACTGAAGAGACGCATTATCTTCCCCTACCCACCCAATCTACAATGGTAGGTAGGGCTGGAACGTAAGATAGGAGCTGCAGGAATTCCTATCAAAAACTGAGAGGTAAAAAAGTGTTCATAGACTGGGCGTGGTGGCTCACGCCTGTAATGCTATCACTTTGGAAAGCTGAGGCAGGCGGATCACCTGAGGTCAGGAGTTCCACACCAGCTTGACCAACATGGTGAAACCCCGTCTCTACTAAAAATACAAAATTAGCTGGGCGTGGTGGCGCATGCCTGTAATCCCAGCTACTTGGGAGGCTAAGGCAGGAAAATGTCTTGACCCCGGAAGGTGGAGGTTGCAGTGAGCTGAGATCGTGCCATTGTACTCCAGCCTGGGCAACAGGAGCAAAACTCTGTCTCCCCACCCCCCAAAAAAAGAGTTCATAGTAGTTTTGAAATTTCACTAGGCAAAGGCTTGAAATTATTTGATTAGATTCCGAGGTCTGGGAATAATTCTCTGTGATCCTTGGCTCTGCCTTCTGGGCCCTTGATTTCTTCCTTAAATTACCCTGCTTTTATTTTTTATTATTATTATTTTTTATTTTATGACAGGTAGTATGCATTGCACTGATGTGGGTTTCTCAGTATGCCTTTTGCCAGTAAAAATTCAGGAAAGTCCTAGAGTCTCTTTTCTTTTTCTATTCCCTTTTGTCGTTCAAACTATCCAAACCGGCAGTGTTTTGGTGATACAATTTTCTCAAATATTTTTTAGTCTTCTGTGAACTTCACTGGGGTTCATTCCATCCGATGGAAGTCACACCTGCTAAGATGGCTAGGGACAATGCCCTAACACTTTCTAGAAGGCCTATGATTTTGTTGAAGGGCTCCATTAAGAATACTCCTAACTTTTTTTATGACTCTTTTTGTGATGAAGTACTTGATCCTTTATCTTTCCAAGGTTTTAACAGAAACTTTGTCCATTCACACATTCAACTCTATGTTTAGTCCAGGCCTTATCTCTAGAACAGATTTTTCTGACAGTGGTTGAAGGCAATTTCTTAATTTTAGCATCTTTTGCCCTATGAAGAGTTGAGAACCTGAAAATCATCAGCCCTAATTTATTTTCATTTAACAGTTCAATCCTCAATTTCTCTCCTCTTACATTTTACTATAAGCAGCAAGAAGAAGTAGGGTGGCATCTTCAACACTTTGCTTAGAAATTGCCTTAGCTAAATGACTAGGTTTATGATATAAATGTTCTGTTTTCCATATAATTGGGATGAAAACTTTGCCAAACTTTCTGCCACTTCATAATAAGGGTCCTTGTCCCTCTGGGTTTTGGTAACATACCCCTCAGTTTTGAGTCCTCATCATCAATATCCTCAATGTCCACATTTTTACTAGCAGCTTAGTCAAGGCAGTTGAGGCTTTCTTTATGATTCTCCTTCAAATCTTTCCAACCTCTTACCACTGCCCAGTTCCAATGCTACTCTCACACTTTTCATAATTGTTACGGAAACATCCTGCTTCCAGGCAGCAAAATATGTGTTAGTTAGCCATTACTGCAGCTTAAGACAATGCATATTGATTATTGTATAGCATCTCCAGACATGGTGTCCAGTCATGGCTTACCTGTGTTCTCTGCTTCAAGCGCTTTCATAAGGCTTCAATCAAGATGTTATCTAGGCCTGGGGTCTCTTCTCAACACTTCACTGCAGTCAAATCCCCTTCTAGGCTTTCTTTACCAGGGATGGGATTGAGGGCTTCAGTTACTAGCTGGCTGTTAGGCAGAAGCTGCCCCTCAGTTCTTTGTCATATAGAGCTCTCCAAAGAGATCACCTACTACACCAAAGCATGAAAGGCAGAGAGGCAATATAATCTGCCAACAAGATAGAACTTACAATTATATGTAACCTAGTAATGGAAATGACATTCCATCTCATTTGTCATTTTCTATTTGTTAGAAGCAAATCAAAGATCCCACCGACACGCAAGGGGTGTGAGCTACCTAAGGGTTTGAGTACCAGGATTCAGGGATTTGGTGGGGGGTGGGGGGGCATCTTATAATCTGCCTGCCAGAAATGCTGTACGCCATTTTTCCCATTAAATAACGTAATTTAAAAATCTTTCCCTATAAACATATGTAGAGATAACTCTTTCTTAAAATGTCTTCTTAATATCTTTATCTATGGCTAAGTCTTTGTGTATATTATATACTTGATCAATGCCACTTTATTAAAAAAGTACGAAGTGACAAGAAACGTATGTGAAGCCTATTGATGTATAAATTTCATAACTTTGTAATATGTATCTGAATAAATTACACTGAATTTATTCTACTTTATAGAGTTCTGATGGTCTGCTGAATATTAAAATCTACTTAGAAATAAAGTAAAACTCCATGATTACTTTTCATTCATTGATTATATCTTTGCATCAAAAATTCAATTCAGCTACAGCATATAAAATTATAGTCTTAGCATTATTCTCTACTTCTTATGTACCTTACTAAAGGCTTAATTCACGTGACCACAATGACGTCAAACTCGAAAATGATACAAGAATATTAAATGAAACGAACTCTTAAATAGTAATACTCTAAACGTAGAGCTGGTTTCACTTACTAATAAAGAGAATATGTAAAACTTTCTCTAGAGTAAATATTTTCATCAATTGTGACAGGCCAATAAAGGAAGCATTGCTCTTTGAATCCTCCCCTGACTCATTGCATTAGAAATCTGTTTCTATATACCTTTTCACCCTCAAGTAAATAACACTATGTTGTTGTTATCTGAGTTTTTGCTCCTGAAACTTTTTGGAGCATTCTTGTTAAGAGAAATAGAGAAAGATGGCACTCAGTTGATCTCAAGACTCTCTTCATGATATATAAAACAATATATATATATATTCATATATAAAAACAATATATATCTCACTTAAGGAATAGGGAATTTACTGAATACCTAATATAATATTTCCCCACCCTGCTGTAATAATAAAAACATATTTAGTAAAATATTACCTTTTTTGATGAAAACCAATCCCATTAATTAATAAGGGATTGTTTAACACTCCCATACATTTCCAAAAAAAACTTTCAGTTTAATAGGACCTTATGATGTTACTTACTATATTTGATAATAAAACTACATTAGAGGACTTTTATATTTCTATATTGTAAATGATTATTTCCTTATTTCTACTCTTAAACAAACAGGATTGATTTGGAATGTGACCACAATTGGTAAAGTCATACTTATAATAAAGTATTGACTTAAATTAACTCTCTGAGTAATATTAATAGTAGTTTCTTCCTGTTAGCCTAACCCAAATTGTCAATATTTGTTAAGTGGAGTTGAAATTTATACTATTTTCTTCACAATGGCAATGAAATATATATTTAATGAATTTATCTTGGATAAACCACATAATTAGGGCAAATTGAAATTATTCAATAATACCTTATTTCCTCCTCTTATTTTGAACAATGTCTCTTTATTTCCTCAAAATTTCTGAACACAGACTCTTTTCTTAATTAAATGTGTATGTTGCTACTTCTTTGAATCCGTAAAACACAAAGCATATATTGACTTTGTGCTGGCTAAATTTTGAAATCATTTCCCCTTTCCTGCAACAGGTTTTACCTGTTGTGAAAAAATGTTATAATAATTTTCTTCAGAAAGTACATTTTTATAGAGACATAGATTTTGGCATTTTCACACATTAGATTTCAAAAAGAAATCTTGGCTGTGCCATTTAGAATTGATTACCTTGAACTGTGGTCACAATAGCAAGTCTCTCACAATTTAATTGCATGGACAATTCTATGCTATACTGATATTTGCCTTGAGCAAATTCCTTACCTTCGCCGATGGTCTCAGTTTATATCCACACATTGATATTACTTTCAAAAGAATGAAAATAACCAAGAATATCATACCCGACACTTAATGAACACTCACACCTGTAAGCCCAGCACTTTGGGAGGCCGAGGCAGGTGGATCACTTGAGGTCAAGAGTTTGAGACCAGCCTGGCCAACATGGTGAAACCCCGTCTATACTAAAAATATAACAGTTAGCCAGGAACGGTGGCACACACCTGTAGTCCCAGCTACTTGGGAGGTTGAGGCAGGAGAATCGCTTGAACCTGGGAGGCAGAGGTTGCAATGAGCCTAGATTGGACCACTGCACTCCAGTCTGGTCAACAGAGCAAGACTCCATCTCAAAAACAAACAACCAAAAAACACTCATTGTTAGGTATCATTAATAACGGTAGTAAAACATGTCAAATATATATCATAACTTATTTATGAGTCTCTTAAATTTTGAATTTTGTGCTTTGAGGTTGTGAAGCACCTACTCCACAAAAATAGAATTTCTAAACTCAAGTCATGGCATATAGTAACAACTAAATATTACATTGCATTCAGTTGATATAGAATATAATCTTAATAAGTCATCTTAAAATATGTATAAAATTATTTATGTTTTAAAGAGAGTTTTATGTGATTTTTTGCCTGCTAATAAAATAGCAGGCAAAATTGCTAATAACACAAAGTTACCCTGCTTTTTTTCATTGTATTTTAATGTATGCATTTTTTGTCTGCCCAGTCGATTTACTTAAAACTTGTGAGTTTTCTCCTCTAAGAATTACCATAAAGTAAGAATGGAAGACATGGAAATACAATCCCAGTCTGAGGACAGACTGATTACCACTCTAATATTTTTGCAGGAGACAGACATATAGCTGTATTTAAATTTCTCCTCTTTATCCAGTGTGTGGGTGTTTCAAAACGCTATTGTGTTCACGTCTGTTCATAATCCAAGGGTGGAAGACTCTGAAAAAGCTATCATGTATGTGATTGCTTCTAAACAGTTTTATTAATCATTTCCCAGTTTTCAATAGAATAACTGCCATTGCGTTTCAAGCAATCCTCTCGTTTTTCTTCTCTTTCTCTCTGTCTTTTTAAAAATATATTTTGGGCCATTTTGGCCCATGATAGAATATAAATTAACTTTGCCATTATTTAGCTATTATCCTGCTCAATATTTTTTTAAATTTTTCAGAAATGAACTTTAATGCTAAGAAGTTTGGGGGTGGCTACTGGTTTAGTTAGTAATTATCAGCAACTACAAAAGTAGAAGATGCATATATTAGCATTTAATACGTGCTAGCACTTTTCTAAGCACTTTGGATATATTAGTATACCTAATCCTTGCAAGAACTCTATGACATAAGCACTAAGATTATAATGCTGATTTTATAAGTGAGGACATTGAGTCACAGTATTTTGTTTATTATGTTCTAATTATATCTTACATGCAAACAGCAATGTATTTTACAAGTGTTATAAGCTGGAATGTGTTCATATGCTCATTTCAGGTAATCGCTCTAATTTCCCTCTGTGTATCTAAGAGATGGGCTGGCAAACTTTTGGAGCAAAATAGAAAATATTTTAAGCTTTGCTGGCCATATAACCTCTGTTACAATGAATAAACTCTGTCACTGAAAATATATAAATGAATGGATGTGGCTGTGTTCCAATAAAACTTTATTTACAAGAATAGGAAGTGGGACAGATTGACCAGTTTCAGATCCAGAGTATTTTTTAAATCCATGACATGTTTACTTACTCTTTAGTTGAAAAAAAAAGTACTGAGATCCTACTTTGTAAGATATACAGATTCATTTTCCTTGGAAAACAGTTTAGGAACTCTTAAAAGGGTGTGAACATTTTAAGAACCCTTACAAGGGAGTGCCTTGCATAAAAAATAAAAAGATGCCTTTCAACTTTTAAGTTTAATGTTTTGCTAAATGTATCCCTAACTCCAAGTAAATGTAATTAAAAAATGAATTCTGTGTTTCATCAGTTCCAAGATGTACATGTTTTATAAATCAATATCTATGAAATCAGAATGTGTCTTACAATGTATAGCATCTCAGCTTTGAGGAAATACAGAATGAACTCTTTTTGTTATGTTTTATTTTCAATAACTTTTAGTAAAAAAACCCACCGGAGACACCACCTGTAATTGAGTTGTGTTTATTAGTCATTTCAGGGAAGGAGAAGGGACACGTGGTTAAAACAATGTTGGAAATGACTTGTAGGATTCAAGCTTGTGTCAGCAGATGTGGGGTAGGGTTTAAAACAGCAGAGATTTGTTCTGCTTTGGATGCTGTCCGTAGGTATAGGTAATTATATGGCTGGGTATGTTATAAATGCTATGTAGAAGTTGGGAAGTACAGACCAAGGCTAAGCTGTAGTGGTGAAGGGGTGGCAGTCACTCATGCTATCCAGGATACGGTGATATTTGGTCATTTTTGTGGCTTGGACAATGTTTATATCTTGTCTGTGTTCAGACATGATTACAGAGTGATTGTGGTTTTTGTCTCAATTCATCAAGGTCTCAAAGTGAGACCGGGCGCGGCTGGGCGCAGTGGCTCATGCCTGTAGTCCCAGTACTTTGGGAGGCCGAGGTGGGCAGATCACGAGGTCAAGAGACCGAGACCATCCTGGCCAACATGGTGAAACCTTGTCTCTACTAAAAATACAAAAATCAGCTGGGCGTTGTAGTGCACGTCTGTAGTCCCAGCTACTCGGGAGACTGAGGCAGGAGAATCGCTTGAACACAGGAGGTGGAGGTTGCAGTGAGCAGAGACTGTGCCACTACACTCCCAGCTGGTGACAGAGCGAGACTCTTACTCAGAAAAGAGACAAAAAAAAAAAAAAAAAAGAGAGAAACAAAGTGGCCTTGTCTGACATTGATGTTCAATAGCTGTCACCAAGATCTCTCTGTCAGTGCCAGGCCAGCCTCTGGATGTCAGGAGCTGGTGTTCTCTAAATGTCGTGCTAGGTTAATCAACTTATAATGTGCCTATAAACTTCTAGGTGATATCAAAAAGCTTACTCGTGGCTTTTATTCTTACAATGAAAGGTTACCTGAATTAATTAAATTTGAATTTAATGCCTAGTACAGTGTCCTGGTTATAGCAGGTAATCAGTAAACTGCTGTTACATGAGTTAATTCTATTTGCAAGGCAGAGTTTTTCAAATGAATATTGATGACTATTTCTAAACAAAATGTATAGGAAATGAATGGCATATAAATATTCATAAGGTAGTTGGATGCATCTAACAGAACTTTTAAACATTAGACTGATGAGCTTCTCTTACTTCAGTAAAACACAGGACATTTTTCAAACCATTTTCTTACTCTCTCCTAAGATAATGCTACCTTTAAAACAAACCAAATGATTTACAACTAGGCCAAAGGAGCTCCCAAACAGAATATTGCCTTTGAGACACATGTGAACTGTTCACCCCGAAAGACAAAATACAAATCTAAAAAAGAGTCCAATAACCATACATTTTAATACTTCTCACTGGAGAATTACTGAGTAATTTATTGTGATTCTTGATCCTCTCTCTGTCTCAGAAATTATAGCTTCACGTTTTAAAGGCCTAAAATAGCTATTCCCATGACTTGGAAGAGCAGGTGAAGGAACAAATTAGAAGAAACAGAGTAAACAGAGTACATGAAATCATATATAATGTGAGTGGTCTGCACTAATAACAGGGTTGTTGAAGCCATTCAAATTCCTTGACTCACAATTTATAGTTAAATGCATCGTTCTTTTCCAACAATTCTTAAAATGTCATCTTTTTCACAGCAACATTATTCTCATAAATAAAAAGAATCTTGTTTCTGAAAGTGTCATTTTTTAACACTTACCAAGAGCAGAGAGTTGCAAAAGTGTATTTCCTTACATAAGTGGGGAATCATGAAATCATCTAAGCAATAAGTTTTCTGAGAAAGTTTCTAGAAAGGGCTATGTGTATCTTGTTAGGATGAAGTATCATTCTGATTTATAGAATCATGAAAGCACTCCTTATTAAACAGCCACTCGGAGGCTACACAGTAGAAAAAAGCTATTATTGATTTAATTAGGTCTTTGGGGTTTTGTGGTTTAATAGGAACAGTTGCCTGCACGTGGACAAGAATGCATATATCATTGATATTTTAATGCTATTAAATTTAAAGGTGACAGCATAGTGAAAGTAGAACATTTCTCTTTTCTTGGCTGTAGTCATGGTTTATAGCTGATACCTCTGATTGTGGAACATGGCTCTTTAATATTTAGTTTTATTAGGAGTTTCAGTGTGGCATAGACTGAACAAGAAAGGACTGGAAAATAGATATGAATAATACAACAGGAAGACATGTACTTATTTGAGCACAAGGAAGTGAAGTTAATAGAGTATGAAGCTCCGTTTAAAAAAATATGCTGTCTCTTCGATCATAAATTCCTTCTGGGTGGATATTTTTTGCCCCTCAAAACCCTAACATCATTTCTTGCACATAGTTAGATATCCAACTGAATGTAAGAGTTTAGTATAATCCCTCAGGAAGTTTATTTTAAGGCAATAATAATTCATTTTTTAAAGACAATACACATTGGCCAGTTCAAGAACCAAAATATATCCTACAGGCTCCAAGACAAGACTACTTCATATGAAATTCCAAGTTGTTATAAAGTGAAACATTTAGGGATACAATTAATCAAGAGTGCCTGCCCTGACTGCTTTCATTTTGGGCAAGATCCTTTCTAGCTCTAATTGTGCCATTATTTCTGAGAACACTTTCTGGGAAGAGATGAGCTAACAGAATGTAGAGGTTTAGGAATTTAGCGATAATTTCCTCCTCCCTGCAAAGAGATGCCAGGATGATGTATCTCTCTATAAGACATGGGGACTGAGGTGGGGATGAGTTCCCATTCTGAGCACAAAATTATCTAGAAAGCTACACTAAAGATCTTATTCCATGACACCACATTAAATATGTCTTTGAATGTAAGGAAGAACCACCTCTATCAGACAGGTCAGTGATTAAAGATTTTTTTGGTAAATGATGATCTCTGGAAACTTGTTTCCATTGGCATAGCATTTCTGTGCTGTTAGCATTTAAACTGTATTGATTGACCTATAGAATCAGTGATCTATACTGATCAGCAAACTCTCTCTAATGTGATTCTTCATACAAGTAGCTTGAATAAACCTTCCGAGCTTTGTGATCCAATTTTGACTAAATAAGTTTTGGAAAACCTATAAAAATGTCATTTCCTTCATGTTAAATTCTTTTGTGGTTTTTGTGAGAGTGTAAATTGATATAGCCGCCATGGAAGCTATATGGAAATATCTACAAAAGCAAAATGAATGTATATCATATGACCCACATTCCTAGGCATATATTCAATAGAAAAGCATACCTATGTTCAAAAAAATTATGAGCAACAATGTTTATAGCAGCAGTATTTTCATAGTCTCTGTATTAGCTTGCTAGGGCTTTGATAACAAAGTACCACAGACTGGAAGACTTAACAACAGAAACGTATTGTCTCACAGTTTCGGAGGCTGGAATCTGACAGCAAGGTGTCAGCAGGGCTGGTTCTTTCTGAGGGCTGTGAGGAAGAATCTGTTCCATGCCTCCCCACTAGCTTGTGGTTTGTTTTGTCTTTACTTAGCATTCTGCTTGTATAGATGCTGGATAGCCCATGTTAATGACTTTAGTTCAGCTTGATTAGCTCTGTAAGGAGCTCATTTCCAAATAAAGTCACATTCTGAAGTACTGGGGGTTAAGACTCCACCATATAAAACTTGGCCGTATACAGCTCAATCCATAACAGTCCCTAAATAAAAATGGCCTAAATGTCCATAAACATTGAATACATTCATAAAGTGCAGTATATTCCAAAATAGGAAGACGTGCTATATAGAAATGAGAATACTGATATATCGACACATGAATCGATGTGGATGAACCTCACAATCACAATGTTGAGCAAAAGCAGACAGAAATTTATATATTGAGTGACACATAGTAGAATAAATACTGAATGAATTAATGCATATCAAGTTTCAAAATAGTGGCTACCTTTCAGGGATGGGAGCAGCAGAAACTGGAGAGGACTAAAGAGTAGTCACTGGTACGTTCTAATTCTTCTTTTAAAAATGGGCATGTTGATGGATTCACATTATTTTAATTAGTTGAGCTGTACACCCATGATTTGTATACTATTTTTAATTTTAAAAGACATAATATAAAAAATTCTAAGGCACAAAAGAAAGGGATAAGTATATGACACCTATAAGGAAGACTCCAAACATGACTCTAATCAATCTCAATGAAAATTTCCCAGTTGACAAAATTACTTATAATTTAATGGAAGATAAATGCTTTAATAACTATGTAAAAGTAATCATGTTGAAGCCCAGAGGTTGTAGTA
Source organism: Rhinopithecus bieti (assembly GCF_001698545.2). NCBI lineage: Eukaryota > Metazoa > Chordata > Mammalia > Primates > Cercopithecidae > Rhinopithecus > Rhinopithecus bieti. The sequence goes on from NW_016807049.1 coordinate 1,697,800, forward strand.
ACAAACTCTTTTGTTAGAAGAATATAAGCAAACTCCAAAGAAAACCTGATTTAAGAGCAGATTTTTTTATGGATAAGCAAAAGTGCTACAGGCGAAAAGCAGAAGAAGTATTTTAGAATTTTGGATTGGCAGAACTTCATAATAAGACTTGGACAAGGTGTGATCAGGAGTTACTAGGAGAGTCAATGTGACTGAATCATGAGGGGAAAAGTTTCAGTGTAGCTGGGTTATTTGTCCAGCTGATAGCTTATGGAGCCCAGATGTTGGAATGCTTTTTTTATGTTCTCTTTTGATTGTTCACTCCTTTAACATGATTCCTGCAAGGTAGACTTCTTTTGATACTCCCTAAATATCCCCATCTTATGACTGACAATGTACTGAATCACACAACAAGTATTTCATCTATTCAAGAAATAGATGCTGTGCAGTGTGGCTGAGAGAGTTAGCTTGAAGTTTAGCTTCTGGGTATACAGGCAACATTTAAAGAAACATCTACTAATATTTAAAATATTAGAAAAAATATTTATTTAAAAATGTCTTATAATCCATGGTTGAACTAAATTTAAAATAAGAGAAGGAATCAGAGGTAAGGACTATGGTACAAGACAATACTACAGAGGTTAAGATCTGCACAGCAAATGTCCTGAGTGCATTTGGAAATCCAGAGTGTTCTGATGTCTGAGTGTTAAGGGTTGCTGATGTGTGATAGAGGAGATAAACCTGACCTAAACAAGGTGGAAGCTCAAATTAGAGATCCCTTGTGTAACACTGAGACAGCAAAGGATCATACCTCCTTCCTATTTGAGTTTGTTAAAAATTAAAAAATAAATAAATAAAAATAAAGGCAAGCAAGCAAACTAAAAGTATGCTGCAGAAAATAATTTTCCTTTTCCAGCCAAGGCTTTACAGGAGGAAAAATCTGACTTAGAAAGCCTTAGCAAGTTAGAGGACCGGGACCATTATTTACACTATCTATTAGGACCCTAAACTGAATTTGAGATTTTCATGGGATATGTTCAGAATTTCTAGTGCTGCTAGGCATCTGACTAAAACAAACACAAGTTATCTCTGGTGCATTGCAATTCAAGCATAGGAAGGCCTCAAAGATTTTTCAAAAGTCCAAGAAAAAATAAGTCAAAGAAAAGTAAGTCCGAAATAAAAAATCTTTAAAAACATTAGGGAACAAAATACAACGCAAGTGAGTCCACAGAAAAAAAAAAAAATCAGCAAAATCATTCTTGAAAGGCTTGCACATGTTAGAATTATTGAAGAAAATATGAAATAAGTTATTTTAGCATATCTAAACACATAAAGAACAGAGTCAAAACATGAGAAAATGAAAGCTTATCAAAGCTGATCAAGCAAATTTGTGAAACCACTAGTATGATCTTTCAGAACTAAACTAATAATTGAAATTTAAAAATTAATTGAAGTAGGCTGGGTGCAGTGGCTCACACCTGTAATCCCAGCACTTTGGGAGGCTGAGGCAGGCGGATCATAAGGTCAGCAGTTCAAGACCAGCCTGACCAATATGGTGAAACCCTGTCTCTACTAAAAATACAAAAATTAGCCTGGCATGGTGGTGCACGCTTGTAATCCCAGCTACTCAGGAGGCTGAGGCAGGAGAATCGTTTGAACTCGGGAGGCAGAGGCTGCAGTGAGCTGAGATTGCACCACTGCACTCCAGCCTGGGCAACAGAGCAAGACTCCATCTCAAGAAAAAAACAGAAAAGAAAGAAAACAAAATTAATTGAAGTAGTGAGCATCAGAATAGATATAGCTCAAGAAAAAAATGGACAAGTTGGGAAATATATCTGAAGAAATAAGAATTCAGTACAGAGAGAAAAATAAAATATATAATGATATTAACATAAAATATGTAAATATAAAGGAGAGTTTTATAGATATATAGTATAAAGTAATAATAATGAAAAGTTGTCTAATCAGAAACTTAGCAGCAGGTAGTGGGAAACAGAAGTAATAGTCAAAAATATATTTCTAGAATTGATTAAAAAATCAGTCCTCCAAATAATTGGAGGAAGACTAATGAATAACAAAGGTATGGTACTTTAAAAGAAATAAAACTGAAAACGTGCTGAACATAGATAGAAGAATGCAAAATCACTTGCAAATAAAAGACAGGTCTTTTTTCAACAAATAAATGATTATTTGACAGAGCAATAATTGAAGCAAGTGTCATTAAAATAAGTTATTCAGAATCTGAGAGAAAACATACTGATTCAGCTAGAATGACATCTAGCAACATTATCTTTCAAAAACAAGGACAAAATGATGGCAATATTAAACAAGTAAAACTTGAATGATTTTATTATCTATGCTATCTTCAAAAAATTCTAAAGAGTGAACTTCAGAAAGAAGAAAAATGATTCTAAAAGGAAAATGTAAGGTGAAAAAAATGATAAAATGTATTTGCATGTAAATCTACTCAAATATTCTCTATAGGGCAATGAAAAACACTTGATATTCATGGGGTTGAAAGATAAAGATAGAATAAAATTCTTAGAGAATATGATGTATGCCTCACATAAGCAAAGGCAGCTCTAGCTCTTTAAAAGTTCTCCTGTTGTTTTCTTCAACTGTCTACAGTATCCACTAAAGATTAGATATATAGTGTATAATTTTCAAAATAATAGAGACAAAACTGAAAAGAACGGAAAAAAGTGATTACACAGGCAAAAAAAAAAAAAGAAAATAAAAAAACACGGGAAGAGTTTGACAATTTAAATGCACAAACAGGTTATGTGTTGTTTACTGAAGCTATACTTAAAACATAAAGACATAGAAAGTCTAAAAGTAAAAATATGAGTTCATTTTATTCCATGTGCATTCTACTTAACATGACTGTATCAGTATCAGTAAAAATAGATTGAAGGCAAAAGCGTTGTAAGTAATAAACCATAATCATATACTAACAGGAGGCTTAGTTAATCAGAAAGCTCTAACCATTCTTTAGTATACAGCTAGTAACATAACTTCCAGACTTAGGAAGCAATATTGACAGAATAAGAAGAAAAATGAACAAATTCGCAACCAAGATGAAGATTTTGGTTTAGTAATCCCAGTTATTGTTGGATCAAGCAGAGAGAAACTCACTGTGTATCGAGATTTTTTTTAACAGTATAGCAAGCTTGATATAATAATATATACAATACTTCATTGAATAACTGGAGAACGCACATTTATATACAATCACTTCCAGACATCTGAAAAACAAGGAATACTGCCTAACTCTTTTTCTTTCTTTTTTTTTTTTTTTTTTTTTGAGATGGCGTCTCGCTCTGTCGCCCAGGCTGCAGTGCAGTGGCCGGATCTCAGTTCACTGCAAGCTCCGCCTCCGGGTTCACGCCATTCTCCTGCCTCAGCCTCCCGAGTAGCTGGGACTACAGGCGCCCGCCACCTCGCCCGGCTAGTTTTTTGTATTTTTTAGTAGAGACGGGGTTTCACCGTGTTAGCCAGGATGGTCTCGATCTCCTGACCTCATGATCCGCCCACCTCGACCTCCCAAAGTGCTGGGATTACAGGCGTGAGCCACCGTGCCCGGTGCCAAACTCATTTTGTAAAACATTATTTTACCAAAACCAAATAAGGACTTGAGAAGAAAGAGAAAATGTTCACAAATATTAATAAGTCATTAATGTAGAGGCAAAATAATAAATAAAAATGATAAAGTTGCTCTGAAAAACAGTGCGGAGTTTACTCAAAAGAATTAAACGTAGTACTGCCTTATGATCCAGCAATTCCACTCATGGGTATATACAAAAAAGAATTGAAAGCAGAGACTCAAATGGATTTTCTTTGTATACAGCAATCCGCCCTTATCCACAGGAGCTACCTTCCCAGACCCTTAGTACATGCCTGAAATCACAGAAGTACCAAACCCTATAAACTCTATGCTTTTTCCTATACATATACACCTATGGGAAAGTTTAACTTATAAATTAGACATAGTAAGAGATTACCAACAACAATAATAAAATAGAACAATTATATCCCAGCATCACTACGTTTGTGTTTTTTCTTTGTTTCTTTGTTTTTGAGACGGAGTCTCGCTTTGTCACCCAGGCTGGAGTGCAGTGGCCAGATCTCAGCTCACTGCAAGCTCCGTCTCCCGGGTTTATGCCATTCTCCTGCCTCAGCCTCCCGAGTAGCTGGGACTACAGGCGCCGCCACCTCGCCCGGCTAATTTTTTGTATTTTAGTAGAGACGGGGTTTCACCGTGTTAGCCAGGATGGTCTTGATCTCCTGACCGCGTGATCTGCCTGCCTCGGCCTCCCAAAGTGCTGGGATTACAGGCGCGAGCCGCCGCACCTGGCCTACTACGCTTGTGTTTTAAAGCCAGTATGTAGTAAAATAAGGGTGATTTGAACACAGGCACGCCATACCATGACAGTAGATCTGAGAACGAAGATGGCTACTAAGTGACGCATGAGTGTGAATGGTCTACAAGGTGAATACGCTGGGCAGTGGAGAATTGGCGTCCCAGGTGGAACAGAGTGGGACAGCAAGAGAGCTCATCACTCTACTTAGAGTAAGTACTGGACCCATGTTCATAGCCACATTATGCATAATAGCAAAAAGGTGGAAGCCACCCGGTGTCCACTGGTGGAGGAATAGATTTAAAAAAATGTGGCGCATACACACAATGGAACATTATCCAGCCATAAAATGGAAAGAAATTCTGTCACACGCTACAACATAGAGGAACCTTGAAGACATTATGCTAAGTGAAATCAGCCAGTCACAAAAAGACAAATGCTATATAATTCTTCTTATGTAAGGTACCTAGAGTAGTCACTTTCATAGAGACAGAAAGAAGAATAGTGGCTTCCAGGAGCCTGGAGGAGACAGGAATGGGAAGTTATTGTTTGATATATATAGAGTTTCAGTCTGGAAAGACAAAAACATTCTAAACATGAATGGCATTGATGGTTGTACAACAATGTGCATGTACATTACGCCACTAAACTGTACACTTAAAATGATGAAAATTGTAAATTTTCTGTTGTATATATTTTAACATGATAAAAAATCATAAACAAATATTTGCTAAATGAATTCAGCAGTGTATAAAAAGTTATATGTCAAAGTAAAGTTGGGTTTATCTCTAGAATGCAAGATGATTTAATTTAATATTTAGAAATCTATGTCTTTTAACCGATTAAGAGAGAAAATATCAAGTGATGCAAAACTATTTTCAAAATTAAATTCTTCAGCATTGGAAAAAATTTTATGAATAAAAATAAAGAGAAAAGAACTTCATTAGCCTAATAAAACATATCTTTAGAAGATTGTGGAGGAAACCACCATATTGTCCTAAATGAAAACTTGTTAGAAGTAATTTTTCAAAAATCAATGGCAAAGATGATAAGTATCATTACTTCTGTCGATCAATATATTGGAGGTCTTGGCCAGCATATGCAGGCAAAAAGTAATAAATGAGCAAACAGACAAATAGATACAGAAAAGTAAATATACAGAAGATAGGAATCAGAACAAAGAACATGATATAATCACTACATTAGAAAACCCAAAAGAATTGGCAGGCAAATTCACTGAAATAATAAGGAGATATTAATGATTTCGATGGACACAAGGCCAGTGATCAGAAGTCAATGACACCTCTATGCACCACTAGCAAATGACTTAAGTATGAAAAGACACAACTTATGATTATATATATAAGCAAATGTTAAGTATCTAGCAATTAATTTGGCAAAAGAGGCGTAAGACTTCTACACAGAAAATTTCACATCTTTAAAGATACAGAGATTTGCAATGTTTGGATAAAAATAATCAATTTTCTGTGGATTTCAAATTTCCCATTTTAGTCTATAGATTCAATACAATTATCACCATTTAAACATTTTTTTATGAAACATGGTAATATGATTCTAGGAAACTAAACTGGTAAAATGAAAGCGGAATCAGTAGTACACTTTGGGAAAGGAAGTGAAAGTGAAAGGATAATCCTACCAGATACTCAGATTTATTCTGAGTCTGTCACGAGTAAGAAAAGATGGTATTATCACAAATATATGCAAATTGATTAATGGGTTAGAATAGAGAACACAGAAACAGGCTTACACATGTAGAAAACTCTGGTCAATGCTATGGATTTCATATGAATTAGTGAGGGAAGGAGAGACCATTCGATAAACAGGGCTGAAAAACAATGGTTTTTAATATGGGAAATGTTGAATTGACTCTGGTTAACCACCATAATACAAAATTAGCCCTAAATATAGTAAGGACTTCATTGTCCAAGTAAAATGTTAAAATTCTCATGAGAAAATAAATACAACAATCTTACAAATGGAGTTAGAGATAGATCTGTTAAGACACAAAGGGAATAAAAGATTAATTAATGTAGCTTATTAAAATTGCAAGTGTTTTCCTCAAAACACACCTTAAAGATGAGAAAATATGTTGGAGACTGAGACAATATATTTTCAGTGCACACAGCTGGTAAATGATTGGTATCAAGAACATGTTTAAAAAATAAATACATAAATCAATCAGAAAAGCACAAACATCTCAGTAGGAAAATGAGTAATAAACATTTTCAGTGAACTAGAAACACATTTTACCCATACATCTGGAGAGAGTTGTTCCATATCATTATTAATTCAAGAAATGCAAAACATAATAATAAAGTTACAAGTTTACATTTGAATAACGAATGAATTTGAAAAGTGTAGCATTATCAAGAATTGGAGAAAGTAATGACCCATAGAACTGCTGTCATGTTGAATGTGGAAATAAAATTTAGCATTATTTTGCAAAGTTGAACATTTACTTACCTTATGATGCAATTGTGTACTCTAAGGTTACCCTATGACATAAAAGAAAGTTAACCCCAGTAAATATGACAGTTACAAATACCTGGCAACAATACAACTGTTCATCAATGAGAGAATGGATAAAGAAACTGTTACAGTCACGCAGTGAATATTACATAACCATCAAAAGGAACGAATAAGTGTAACATATCATATTATGCGAATAAGTGTAACATATCATATTATGCGAATAAGTGTAACATATCATATTATGAATGAGTCTTTGCAGTATAATATTAGATGCAAAACAAATTCCAAAACATTATACAGACACACCTTGCTTTATTGTGCTTCACTTTTTTGTATTTCCAAGATGTTTGGCTCTTTACAAATTGAAAGTTTGTGGCAACTCTGAATCAGACAAGTCAACTTCAAACTTTTTCGTTATTATTATATCCGTCATGGTGATCTGTGTTCCATGCTTTTTGATGTTACCATTGTAACTTTTGGAGGTGCCACAAACCAGGCCGACACAAAATGGTGAACTTAATCAATAAATGTGTGTATTCTGACTGCTCCACCAACCTGGTCTTCCAACTCTCTGCCTCTCCTTGGGCCTCCATATTTCCTAAGACACAACAATATTGAAATTAGGCCAACTATTAACCCTACAATGCCCTCTCAGAGTTCAAGTGAGAAGAGGAATCGCACATCTCTCAATTTAAATCTAAAGCTAGAAATGATTAACTTCAGTGAGAGCAGCGTATTGAAAGTTGACATAGGCCAAAAGATAGGGCTCTGGTCCCAGTTAGCCAAGTTGTGAAGGTGAAGGAAAAGTTCTTAAAGGAAATTAAAAATACTATCCAGTGAACACGTGAATGATGAGAAAGCGAAACAGCCTATTGCCGACAAGGAGAAAGTTTTAGTGGTCTGGATAGAAGATCAAATCTGCCACAACATTCCCTCAAGCCTAAGCCAGAGCAAAGCCCTGAATCTCTTCAATTCTGTGAAGACTGAGAGAGGTGCAGAAGAAAAGTTTGAAGCTAGCAGAAGTTGTGTCATGAGGTTTATGGAATGAAGTCATCTCCATAAAAGTGCAAAATGAAGCAGCAAGTGCTAACTCAGAAGCTGCAGCAAGTTTTCCAGAAGATCTAGCTAAGAGAGTTGATGAAGGTAGCTACACTAAACAATAAATTTTCCATATAAATCAAACAGCCTTCTGTTGGAAAAAAAAGTGCCATGTCAGACTTTCACAGAGAGGAGAAGTCAATGCCTGACTTCAAAGCTTCAAAGGACAGTCTGACTGTCTTGCTAGAGGGTAATGCAGCTGGTGACTTTCAGCTGAAGTCAACACTCACTGGTCATTCTGAAAATCCTAGGGCCCTTAAGAAGTATGCTAAGTCTATTCTGTCTGTGCTCTATAAATAAAACAAGAAAGCCTGCATGATAGCACATCTGTTTACAGCCTAATTTACTGAATATTTTTAGCCAACTTTTGAGACTTACTGTTCAGAAAAAAAAAGATTCTTTTCAAAATATTACTGCTGATTGACCTCATTGCCCAAGAGCTCTGATGGAGATGTACAACGAAATAAATGTTGTTTTCACACCTGCTAACACAGCTTCCTTTCTATAGCACATAAATCAAGAAGTAATTTATACATTTCCTAATGGTATTGTTGTCATAGACAATGATTTGTCTGATGGATCTGGGCAAAGCCAATTGAAACCAATTGAAATAATTTATTATTCTAGATGCCATTAAGAACATTTGTAATTGATGGAAGGAGGTCAAAATATCAACATTAACAGAAGTTTGGAAGAAGTCCATTCCAATCCTCTTGGATGACTAAGAGATTGAAGACTTCACTGGAGGAAGTAACTGCAGATGTGGAAGAAATAACAAGATAACTTGAATTAAAGTTGGAAGCTATATTGTTATCTCACGGTAAAACTAAGGAACATGAAGTTGCTCCTTATAGACAAGCAAAGAAAGTGCTTTCTTGAGATGGTGACTCTCCGTGAAGATGTTTTGAACATTATTAAAACAGCCACAAAGGATTTAGAATATTGTATCAACTAAGGTAATAAAGCAGCAGCGGGATTTGAGAGGATTGACTCCAATTTTGAAAGTAATTCTCCTGCAGGTAAAAATGCTATTAAGCAGCATTCTATGCCAGTGAAAAACCTTTCCTCAGAGTCAGTCAATGAGGCAAATGTCAGCGATGTCTTATTTTAAGAAATTGCCGGCTGGGTTATGTGGTTTATGCCTGTAAACCCAGCACTTTGGGAGGCCAAGGCAGGTAGATTACCTGAGGTCAGGAGTTCGAGACCAGCTGGCCAACATGTTGAAACCCCATCTCTACTAAAACTACAAAAATCAGCTGGGCGTGGTGATGATTGCCTGTAATCCCAGCACTTTGGGAGGCTGAGAGAGGTGGATCACCTGAGGTCAGGAGTTTGAGATCAGCTAGCCAGCATGGTGAAACCCAGTCTCTACTAAAACTACAAAAATTAGCCAGAGGTGGTGGCAATCGCCTATAATCCCAGCACTTTGGGAGGCTGAGGCAGGCGGATCACCTAAGTTCAGGAGTTGGAGACCTTGGCCAACATGGTGAAATCTTGTCTCTACTAAAAATACAAAAATTAGCCGGGTGTGGTATTGGGTACCTGTAATCCCAGCTACTCTGGAGGCTGAGGCAGGAGAATCACTTGAACCCGGGAGGCAGAGGTTGTAGTGAGCGAGATTGTACCACTGCACTCTAGCCTGGGCGACAGAGCGAGACTCAGTCTCGAAAATAAAAAAAAATAAAAAATAAAAAGAGGCGGAGCAAGATG
>NW_016807049.1:1710922-1725013 GCF_001698545.2 Rhinopithecus bieti
ATAAATAAATAAATAAATAAATAAATAAATAAAAAGAAATTGCCACAGCCATCCTCAGCTTTCAGCAACCACTATTCTAACCAGTCAACAGCCAACAACATTGAGGCAAACTCTCCACTCGCAAAAACATCAGGGCTTTATGAATTCCTATTTTTTAGCAATGAAGTATTTTTTAGTTAAAAATATTGGATTAAATTAAGTTTGCAGATTTTGGGGGGCATAATGCTATTGTATACTCAATAGAATACTTCCAGTATAATATAAACATAACTTTTATAGATACTGAGGAACCAAAAAATTTGTTTGATATAGTTTATTGAAATATTCATTGAAATTTATTGAGTTGGTATGATACTGAACCCACAATATCTTCAAGTGTGCCTGTATACATCAAATACCCTGTTTACATAGTTAAAAACTATATAAAACCTAAAATTAGTGTGTGAGTATGTGTGTATTCACACACACAAATTCTTTTTCAGGATATACCTATGTATATATACATATATATATATATATATATACATGTAGACACATATTTGAAAGCGAAGAAGAGATGAACGTAGAATTTAAGATAAAATTTAGCTCAAATGTTGGTGAGGCAAGTGAGGAGATAGGGTGAATAAATATTTGTACAGGATATTATTAAGGTCCCAGCGTTATCTATGGATGATGATTTCATGGATACATAATACATTACCTATAAAACAACTAAACTAGATGAGAAACTAAAGTGGATCAATAATTACAATGTGTCATTATGTTAATGTTGAACCTTTACTTATACATATAGGTTACCATAATATTAACCATCAAGGAAATATTTTGTTAATGTGTCTATTTTAAAATTAGGATATTTTGTTAATCAAAGGTAACCTTAGAAAAGGTACAAAGATAAATTATATAGATAATAGACGTGCACTCAGTTCTCCTTTTCTCATAAATGTAGGAAAGCACAAATTAAAACAAAGCAATGATTGTCCCAAATTCAGCTTAGCGGTTAACTCTAAGCCTGAGAGAGGATAATGCAATGAGGGAAGACTAGATGGAGGATTTAAATCTACCAGTAATATTCTGTGTATTCAGCTTAAAGATGAATATATGACTGCTCTTTTTTTATTAAATTGCTGTTACATGCAATATTTTGAATGTGTGATGTGTTAATATGCATAGGCTTTGGGTCAAACTACCCGGAATCATTAATTTCTACCATAATACCTTCTAGTTGTATGAGACATATGCTTCAAAATGACACAAGAAGGAAATAAGTTATTACATTTAGATAAATTAGAGCAAGTCTAGCACATAGGAAGTCCTTCATACATGTCAACAAATATCACTTTTAATCAGCAAAGCAATCTTTGGAAGTAGATATCTCTAACAATAAGTTACACATTAAAAGTCTGATATATCCCATATTAAATTTCATTCTGTTTGTAATATAGTTAATATGAAATAGTCAAAAATAAAATTATTTTATTCTAAATCATATTCGTTTTACTATAAAATGCCTAAAATAACTCTGTTAAGGAATGCAGTGTTCTATGGCCAAAATAAAAATAAAACAAAAAACCTTAACCTAGAATACTGGATGCCTGGGCTCCAGTCTCTACTCTGTCCCTATTAACTTGTGACCATGATCAATTTACCTCTGTAGTCTTCAGGGAGTGGTTTGAATTGGATAAACTTATGTATTAAACATATTTCCAGCTCTAATCACATCTTCGATCTTTCTTTCCTCATTAGCCCTGATATTTTTGTAAGGCTTTGACAAGAGAGTAGGTGGAGTGGGGAGTACATCCACGTTAATTTTCTAAGATAAATTTGGCTTCATGTTAGCCTATTTCTTACCTTTTATTTTACTCTTGCTTTGTTTTCTTTTCTCCTTTTTTAAATATGTATGATCATAAATACACCTTTTTCTTTATCAGCATTTTTTATGAAGAAAAATAAAACCTATGTCTTTGGTAGAGAAGCACTGAAGCTTTCTAAAACTAAGCCACAACCACAGTCAGTCTTTTTAAAACATTTTAACCTATTTTTGATCAGCTCTGTGTCCCAGTGGTTCCATGGTGATATTATGCTGTACATCTTTAAATTGTTGAAAATATTTTACCAACCATTTTACCATCCATAAAGCTTAAGATGGAGAAACACAGAAAGAACAGATAAAAGAAACTCATATTTCCATTATTACTTGAAAAGTACCTGGCCTGCCTAGCACATAGGAAGCAATGAACAGAAACCTAATATCATCGATGCCAATATTAACAAAGTGGAATTAGGACTAAAAGGCAAAACACTTTTAGCTGTCAGTTATCGGGTAGATTAATGAATATTTCAAAAGAGTTTGAAGATAGTTTTTTGTAATAAACAGATGGGCACTGGGTTTCCTGAAATAAGGAATGAAGCTTCAAAACCAGATGCCAAGGGCACTGAATACCTGTTTTGTGGATTTTGCAACTATCTGGAGATGGTCTTAGAAAAAGGTACAGAGAATTAAGTAAAGATGTTAAAGTTGCTTCCATATTGATGAACAAGTTTTAAAACAGGGAGCCCTGAAGTTAGGTGACACACTTAGTAATAGACACTCATAAATAAATAGCAAATAGTTACATAATTGTTATTTTAATATACTTTGCATCCAGTAGGCAATTCCAAAATTATACTGTAGATGGAATATCCAGAATAATCCAAATGCAAAAGGCACCAATATTACTGGGAGTGTTATATGTTATTTATTTTATTCTTTTTTGAGTCACGGTTTGCTCTGTCACCTGGACTGGAGTGCAGTGGTGAGATCACAGTTCATGCAATCTCTGCCTCACTGGCTCAAGCCATTCTCCAACCTAAGCCTCCCAAGTAGCTGGGACTACAGCTGTGCACCATCATGCCCAGCTAATTGTATTTTTTGTAGAGACAAGATCTCACTATATTGCCCAGGCTGGTCTCAGCACTTTGAGGATTATAGACGTGAGCCAATGTGCCTGGCCAGATGTTGTTTTTAAGGTAAATGAGCAATAATTACAAAAAATTGTGTGAATGATGAGAAAAATAAACACTGTAATTCAGAGAATATTCAACATTTATTCAAAAAACATCAATATCTTCTATATGAAAGAATTTGGGTAGCTACCGGATTTTAAGATCTTAAAAGAAAAAAATGGCAGATTAAACTTGATGGGAATGAAGGAAGGATTTTTAGAACCACAGAAAATGTCAAATAATTATTGCCTCTTCTGCCAATACTATATTTGTATAGCAATTATTTGGTGTTAGGGTATCAGAGAGTGTAAAATATAGCTACTTACCTCCAAAGAAAGGAATATGCATACTTTCTGAATCCTCCAGATAGCCCCCAAAGAGACATGTTAGCAGATCATCAACATGCCTTCACTAGCATCAAAACCTTTTTTCTAAGTAAATATTTCAATGAAATAATCCTATTTTTCTCTAAAAAAATTATACTCTTAAATGGTGACACATTCTGATTTTTTTCCTGAGACAAAATCCTATGTGTAGCAATCCTGATGTAAAATATAGTTCATTTGGAAGATAATAATGGCAGTTTTATTAATATGCTTTCCAAATATTCTCTTTCAATAGCATAATTTGATGAACTATATTAAGAAGCTCATGAGCTGCCAGTCATCTGTAAAGGATGTTTGATTTTATCAGGCTAAATATGTGGAATATGTATATGCTTAACATTCTGTAACAAATAATTTGGGGCAGTAGTATATGGACTGCATGAAATGTAAAATCATAAATAAATAACTGTTTACTGTTTTCCCTCTGCTCCCTTTGCTTTTCCTCCCTTTTTTAAAGCAAGCATATTAAATAAGGTACACCCGAATCTTAATGTCATGTAAAGATTGAATGGCAGAAAGGCATTTTCTCAGGAAACATTTAGAAGACCAAAGAAATTAGGAAGTTGAAAACTTTAAGAATGCTATATTTTAGATCTATTCTTTCTTAATATTTTAGTTTTTAACTTATTTTACTTTTGAGACAGGAAAGAGGAAAACTGAGAGAAAACGAAAAGCTTACAGGAAAGAAAACAGTAACTTAAATAGGTTCTTTTAGGAAACTAGGAAATTAGTTTCACAATAAGCCAATGTAATATTCTAAAAATCGTCTGTATTTTAAACTTATGTAATGGTACTGGTTGTACACTAATTTGAAAAAATAACATTAGGTCATCAGAGAATTCTGGAGATTATGGCCTAAGGACAATAATGCAATTTTCTTTTTCCCAGAATCTGACCTTGTGTATGTTTGGTATGTGTGTGTGTGTGTGTGTGTGTGTGTGTGTGTGTCCACACATGCGTATGGCATCAGGATAAGAGGGGGAGAGAGAAATTCGACTTACTAATTAATCCATAAAGACATGATGTACACGTGTAAGTGGTATGGGTGATCTAATATGTTTCCAGTGTGTCATTATGCTGTGGGTATAAGAAAAAGGGGATGTAGTGTCTTGGGAGGAAAGTTGATGATCCAAGTAAGCCTAGAGAAAATAACTACACCTTGATATTTTAGCCAACTGAGGGTACTTAAAAAATCTTGATATTATGTCTCCTGATCCATCAATCTATTAATTCATTTGTTCTTTCATTTGACTTGACTTGTATTTCTTGAGTATCAACCCTTGGTCAGGAACTAACTTGGTATTCGGAATACAAAGAGAACAAAACAGGCATGGCCCTTCTCTCCATGGAATCATCAGCCTGGTTGGAATTGGGGTTGGGCATGTATGATGAATAGGAAATAATCGAATACAAAATACTGTCTTCAGAAAACACACAGAAAGCATAAAGGATATAATGAGCAGTATCTTCCCAGAGGGTATTCAGGAGAACTTCCCTAAGGCAGTGGCATTTTAAGTAAGACTAGAAAGATAAGTAGGATGTACTTAGCTCAAGAGACAAAGGATTTGGAAAGGAATCACAGAAAGAAGGAACAACATAATCAAAAGTTCTGAGGCAGGAGGGACCATGGTTCATTTAGGAAACAAAAAAAATTGACAGGAAAAGGAAGAGAAATTGCTCACTATGATGCCAGAGTAGTTGACGTGACCAGATTTTGTCCTTACAGCTATAAAAAGTGATTGAGTATCTACACAGAGAAATGACATAATTAGGTCTGCAGTGCTCAGAAGGTCCTTGTCACTCTGTGTAAAAAGAAAAGGACTGGAGGGGTTGAAAGTGGATGTGCCAAGACTACTTAGCAGGCTACTGCTGTAGCCAAAGATAAATTGATAGTAGGCAGAACTAGACATAGTGAAAAGAGGATAGAATTGTGAAACATGTGTGGGGAAATACCAGCTCCTGGAATTTTAAGAATTAATTGCAGCTGACGCTGTGCCTCACACGTGTAATCCCAGCACCTTGGGAGGCCGAGGTGGGCAGATCACCTGAGGTCGGGAGTTCAAGAACAGCCTGACCAACATGGAGAAACCCCCTCTCTACTAAAAATACAAAATTAGCTGGGCATGGTGGCACATGCCTGTAATCCCAGCTACTCAGAAGGCTGAGGCAGGAGAATCACTTGAACCTAGGAGGAGGAGATTATGGTGAGCCGAGATCATGCCATTGCACTGTAGCCTGGGCAACAAGAGCGAAACTCCATCTCAAAAAAAAGGAAAAAAAAATTAATTGCAATGGAAAAGATAGTAAAGTAAAAGAGGCCTAGCAAATTTGAAGGATTATTAGTTTATTCTAAGGCAATATTTTATGTTTCAGATATAGAGTTTGAAAACAATTTTCATTGTCGAAGAAGACCAGAGGGAAACAGAAATGTTGGGGGGGAGGAGGTTATTAATAGAACAAGGGAGTGAATTTTTATATTGAAATGGTATGGAAAGCTGCTGAGATAAAGATTGAAAATGTTTGTAATTAGGAATGAAGAGGGTCACAGAAGTTATTGGAGTCTGAAAACAGTAATTTTTATGGTGTGGTAGGCATGGAAGTAGGATTGCCTTGGGTTCAGGAGTAAGTGGAATATGAAACAATTTGGGGAGTGGAGTGAGAGGACAGGGAAGATATGAAAAGTTCCTTTCCCACTGAATGCTCCATCAAGGATAGGAAATAGTTGAGTGTGTTGAATGTTGATAGGGAAGGAATCAGTTGAGAAGGAAATGTCACATATAGAAAATACAAATATAGAAAATTCAGAACAGAGAAAATACAGAAAAGTAGGAATCATTGAGATCCTCTTAATCCAAGAATCCAAGGCATTTAACTCAAAAGTGGAATACAATTTTAATTTCTTTTTCTTTTTTTCCGTTTTTTTTTTTTTTTTTTTGAGATGAAGTCGTGCTCTGTTACCCCAAGCTGGAGTGCAGTGGCAGGATCTCGGCTCACTGCTACCTCCATCTTCCGGGTTCACGCAACTCTCCTGCCTCAGCCTCCCGACTTAGCTGGGACTACAGGCATGTGCCACCATGTCAGGCTGATTTTTGTGTTTTTAGTAGAGACGGAGTTTCACCATGTTGGTCAGGTTGGTCTCAAACTCCTGACCTCAGGTGATCTGCTTACCTCAGCCTCCCAAGGTGCTGGGATTACAGGCGTGAGCCACCGCACGTGACTTGGAATGCAATTTTGATATGGCTTTGCCCGCCTCTGCTTTGCCCCCATCTGTAAGATGTAAATTTCCAGGGATAGTAGCTGTTTCCTAGGACCCCTCCTTTTCAGCATAATCTCTTAAAATCCCTCCAGCCCCTTGAGGCTACTCATAACTCTCCTCTGCTCTTTGGGTGCTCAAGTTTTTAGCATCTTGCTCTTTCCTGATTAACAACTCAGCAAATGCATCAAAGAGAGAAATCCCGATTTTGGAATTATTTC
Source organism: Rhinopithecus bieti (assembly GCF_001698545.2). Lineage (NCBI taxonomy): Eukaryota > Metazoa > Chordata > Mammalia > Primates > Cercopithecidae > Rhinopithecus > Rhinopithecus bieti. The sequence continues at coordinate 1,717,768 of NW_016807049.1, forward strand.
CCTGAACCTCCCTTCTCCAAATTTTGGCTGATTCAGTCATGGATGACTTGCCAGAAGCAAACCCGAATTTTTGTCTCACCCTCCCCTTGTGAGGTTGTCAAATCTCTCCCTGCGTTGCTGCCTCTTTCCTGCATTTCTCTGACTGGTTTATTAGAGTCTAGTTCTATGCTACTTATGAACAAATGTCCCCAGCAGAAAAGCAGCTCACATAGTACCAGTTCACATTTTGGAGGTTCCCTTTTTCCCCGAGATCTTGGTCTCTCACACGCTGCTTTCTTAAGAAGCTCTGCAATATATTCAAACAAATTGATTTTGTATTTTGACTGACTCATCCGATTGTTCTCAGCGGGGGCATGGCCTTGCTGGAAACTCCTTCGTTATATCCCAAATTGGCTTCATCTCACTTTAAATTCCATGATTAATGCAATGAAAATCTCAACAATTATATTCAATGTGTTCTCTTATTTTGTACCGTGATATCATTATAGTGGTGGTGCATTCAATGCTCTGATTTTGCATGGAATCCTTTAAAATTACAAACTACTGGCATCCAATACTTAGCATAAAAGCAACGTTTTTAAAATCAAAGCATCTTTTCTCTTAGGGATAGTATACAGCTTTCTAAAGATAAACAAGGACCAGAGTTTTGGGTTCAATTCACAGTTTTCAGTCCATGGATTTTAGAACGGCCTCTGACGAAGGGAAAACATGTTTTCTCATTCCAATGATTACAGGCACAAGGAGGTGCCAGATGGAGCTTTAAGGGCTAACAATGCTCTCTTTAATCTTCATCGTTTTTAGCAGAAGAGCTTTCAGTTTACCATATTTATATAATTAAATTATGAAACAGATTTTGTACATGCTTCAGCTTGTTCTCTAAGAATTTTCTCTTCTAGGAGCACCCTAGGAGGCAATTAAATAGCCTCATGCCTTATGTGTAAAGTCGAATTAAAATTGTAATTCACTTGATATGAAGGAACTTCATATTTGGTATGTCACAGGCCTATCGCCTTCTTGAAATTGTCCTCCTTCCATTGTCCTTTTCTTTTTCTTATTAGTGATTGGACATAGACCCTCTCTAGTGCATTGTGGGTATCAACTATGTACTAACAGATTCAGAACCATGCCTTCCAAAACTCTGTAGTTCCTTCACAAGTTGCCATTGGAAATCAAGACAAAAATGCTTGATAACATGAGATAACTAAACATTTATTTCCATATTTTTGCAACATTCTCTGAGGCTACCATAGAGAAGACTGTTTTTCACTTGTTATATAAGCTGAGGAGATCTTTCTTTAATAAACCAGAATGGTTTAATCTTTCACAAGGTTTGAACAATCCAACTCTTAACTTCCTGGTCTCTACTGCCTTAGTATTTACAGAATGAGAATTGAGCAGAGGGGTGTTAATAGGTGTTTCTTTTGCATATTGACATGTAGGTTTCAAAGAATCGAAGCACCAGCTTTGGACATTTGTGTTGATGTGTCCTTAAACCAGTGCCTTAAGAATCAGGCATGGTGCCAATGTCAATGAATAGGACTTTAGAGTATGATGATTCTGATGTAAACTAGCCATGTCCTTGGGTAATTTACTTAATTACTCTGCCCTATAAAAATGAAAGAATATAACAATAACAATATTGTCTGCAAAGATTTTCTAAAATGCTAATCAAAGAATGTTTGTGAAAGCACTTCGTAACCACCGAATACCAGGTAAATGTTAGATTTTATAACAACTAATAATTAATAAGAACAATACAATAAAAAGGAACTTACACATGTACTTAAAGAGATTAATCAATTCCAAACCATAATCTAATACTTTTATTAAGTAGACAATGTACTTTAGGTAGAGAAAATTGAATTCAGAATATAGTATTTCCTTAACATCTTGGTATAAAAATGATTGTGAATCTTGCTTTTATTAGCATGATTTTTAAACTCAAAATTAGATTTACCACCGTCGGTAGGCACTTCCGATATTTTAATTTGCAAGTGACCCATCATGTAACTTATTTAGCATGCATGGACACTTGGATTCCAAATGACTGTTAATTCCATAGAGATGGCAATGTGGATAACTTGAAGAAAGGCATCCGCATTGCATGTCAGTTTGGTTAAGTTCTCATTCCAATTTGAGTTAATATTCATAAAACCATTATACTACATTAAGCTGTGACTTAGTCTTGGTTCAAAGCTGCTTTGTTTGTTCTTCACTATTTTCTAGAAAAGTCATATAGACTACTTCATAGATATATTGGTGCACGACTTTTTCCCCAGAGTACATTTATTGGTATGTTTGTTATATCAAATATTTCAATAAACCACAATTTCCTGCAAATGGTTGTCTAAATGCTTCTAGACTATGTATTTTGTGGAAAGCATGATTTTAAGGCTATGTAGAAAACAAAAGAAAGCCCAGCTGATAATTTATATGCTGCTGGGAAATTCAAATGATAAAATAAGGATGTCTAGCGAAAGTACAGAGTTATATTATATAAGTGTTTTCCTACCTGCAGAGTGAAAGTGTTTCTATTCATTTTAAGAGAAAGTCAAGGGGAATTTAGGAGCAGGAACGAAAAAGTTGAGCCTCTCCTGCCAACAAAACATCAGCATGAGGAGTTTGTTTACTTCCATAAAAAATTCAGAGCTTCCCTTGCCTGAGGTGGTCCCTGGGATCTAGGTGGTATCACAAAGTCTTGTATGATGGAAGGAGGGCTAGGAGGGCTTATGCTCCTCAGCATGCAGAGACCCAGAGAAGTGTGCTTTGCCTCACTTTCTCATTTGTTTTATGAAAATCCTGTTTTCTTGGATTTTGCCAAACACCTTTTTCATCCTTCTCCCTTTTTTCCATTATAATTCTAGTGGTGCATGGGCAGGTAAAGTATCTGAGAAAGGTCAGCACAAAGCTGCAGAATTCATTTGTTAATGTTTGCGTTCACACACACACACACATATACACACACACACACACACAAAATCAATACAGTACAGACAACTGGGAACGAACACAGACAGGAGGGGTATTCCCTTAGCTGCCAACCAAACAAAACTACAACAATGACTTTCTGTTCATTTTGGATATTGGTCTGTGATTGCCCTTTCGTTTCTACAGGTTTTCCTTTCATTTCATGTGCTCTTAAATTCCTTGGCTCAAGGATTTCCTAACCTCTTTCTATTGTCTCTGGGATGACACAGCCAGTGGGAAAGGCAAAGCGTCATGATTTAAAGTTCAGCTTCACTTTTCTAGTTTGTCCTCCCTTGGCTTTGTTGGCTGTTGTTAGTTTCTGAGCTGCGTCTTCCCATACATTCTGTGGTCTTACAACCTGGCCAGGACCCAGCCTGGTACTGAGCATCAGTCATAAAGTATTGGATTTGCCTAAGGAAGTTGTTAATCCTATTGTGTTCATTATTATGAAATAATTATGAAACTGCAAAAAAAGAAAAACCCTCAATATTTTGGCACAAAAGAGTACTAGAACTTTAAAAAAAACAAGACGATAAAAGTTGTGCCTGTCACACATTGACATCAGTCCAATACAAAGTGTATTTTTTTGTTTAACCCCTACAACATCATAAAGCATTTAGGAGAAAAAGGTAGATTAAAAGGTACAGGCTCCATTTTGAAATAACTCAGGGACTAATGCAGACACAAATATGTCTAGTTACATTCAGATTGAGCATGTTATTTTTGTTATGATAAAGTAATAATCATGCAGAAAATGAAGAAATTATTTATTTATTTAGAGACAGGGTCTCACTCTGTCACCCAGGCTGGAGAGCAGGGGGGTGATCACAGCTCACTGCTATCTGGACCTCCCTGGGCTCAGGTGATCCTCCCATCTCAGCCACTTGAGTAGCTGGGACCACAGGCATGCGCCACTAAGCCTGGCGACTTTTGTATTTCTTGTAGAGACAAGGTTTCACCATATTGCCAAGCTGAAATTCTATATGTCTAGGTGAAATGCTGAAGAATTGGAATTAGGAAGGCATGTTATCCAACATGAGGAAAACCACATAAGGAAAATTTAAGGAAATAAACAATCAGAGAATTGAGAAGTGTTTATGTGCCTTATTTAACAAATAGTTATTGAACATTTTAAATAATGTTTAATAAAACAACATGTTGTAGTTATTCTATAAGTAGCAAATTGTGTTTTTCTAATTCTATCATTCAATCTATATTTATTCCTGATCATTTTTAAAGAAGTATATTCTAATATAAATTTGGCATATTTGCTAACATTGAAACACAATTTTCCAAAAAAAAAAAAAAAAAACACACACACAAATGCCTATTTCTTTTCTCAGTCGACACGATGTAGAACTGAGGTTGTCTCCTGCCGAAAGCCATTACCAACTTGCTAGTCATGTGAATGAACCGTCTTGGAAACAAATCCACTAGCACTATCAAGCCTTCAGACGACCACAGTCTTCATTCAGTCAGTATCCTAACTGCAGTCTCATGCCAGGTAATAATTATTTATTGTGGGTTTTAACTATCACATTTTGAAGTAAGTTGTTACACAGCAATAAATAATGAATACAGCTGCCCAGAGAGTACCACCTAGATTGAACAATTGCCTCGGTGTGCCAGAAAATAAAAATTGCCCCAGATGGGAGGCTTCTAGTGCAAAAATCAGGAAAATTCCAGGCAAAACTGGATTGAGCTGGTCAATCTAATTACGATGTCTATCTCTACAGATTAATTTTGGCTGTTGTTGGACTTCATATTAATGGAACCATGCAGTAAATACTCTTTTGTTCTGGATTATTTTGCTCCACCTGTTTTTGAGATATATTGAAGTCTCTAGGTGTGCAAATAATTTTTTGTTGTTGTCAACATTTCATATTATAGATATAACACATTGTTAAAACTTCCTTGTACCATTGATAGACATTTATTTTCTTTTATCCAATTTGAGGATATTATGGATTAAACTGAGATTTTTTAGGAAGCTAGGACATTCTTGTACATGTTTTTTCTTAGAGTTAGTCATGCACTTCTCCTAGGAATATGCATAGAAGTAGAATTGCTGGGTCATGAAGAAAAAGATTGTTTAGTTTTTATCAAAGATATTTTCAAAGTTGTTCTATCATTTTATACTTCTACCAACAATAGTTGATGATTCTAGTTGCTCCAGTTTCTCACCAACACAGTGTGGTATTCATTGTTAGTTTCAGTCATTTCAGCAGATGTGTAATGGAATCTAAGTTTAGCTTTAATTTGCATTTCCTTGATGCTTCATGGTCTGGGATCATTTAGGCATCCCCTTTTGTGATATATCTGCTTAAATCTTTTCTAATCTTATCTTTTATTTTGATCTGTATCCTACTGATACCACGAATTTTTAGGACTTCTTTATATATTCAGGATATGAGTAATTTACTCTATACGTGTATTGACAATGTCTCTTCCCAACAAAAGCTTTGTATTTTAATCTCCTAACATTGTCTCTTGTCTAGCAGAAATGTTTACATTAAATAAAATCCAATTTATCTAACTTTTGCTTTTATGTCTAGTGTTTTTTAGGTGTTGTTCAAGAAATTTTGCCTACTCCAATGTTATGAAGATATTAACCTATGTTTTCTTCCATAAGTTTTGTAGTTTTACATGTCACATTTAAGACCATGAACTATTTCCAGTTAATTTTTGTATAAGGCATGAAGAATGGTTGAGGTTCGTGTTTCTCTGTAATACTCAATGGATTCAGTATCATTTATTTAAGGGACATCCAATAACCTCTGAATTGTGGTGTGTTTTTGTTGTAATAATTGGATACGTATATAAAAAGTGGGTCTTCAAGTGCAATGTGACCCTGGATTGAATCTTGGAACAGAAAACGGATATTAGTAGAAAAATCTGGTAATTCCTTAAAAAAGTCTGGAGCCTAGTAGTAATGTACTAATGTCGGCTTCTCAGTTTTGACAAATGTACCATAAAATGTAAGATGTCAATATTAGAGGAAACTGGAGGAGGGAGTATATGGAAGCTTGCCATATGATTTTGCAAATTTCAAAAATATTTGAAATAACTCCAACATAAGTAGTTTATTTTTAAGAAGTTGGGTCTGTTTGGACTCAATTTTGTTGCTTCCATTTATTTTTCTACCTGTGCATTGATTCAACACTGCCTTAATTAATGCAGCTATGTAGAAATTATTGAAATCTCTGATGGCTTTAATCAGTTGAATGTGTGTGGTGGAAGTGAATTTTGCCAGTTTCGGGATTATACCTTAAGGAAATCTGTTAGACTCTGCTTTGCACTTTTAGGAGCCAAGAATCTCCAAGTAAGACGTCCAACTGTCCCCACTGGAACTGTGACGTGGCAAGAAAGAGAGAGGTTTAGCTATCTCAGAATCTTACTTGAGCCCAGCCTTTGAGATGTTCCAGAGTGAGACATCTTGGAATGCCAGATTATTGAGGCTATTGCTTGTATAATACTAAAGAGAATTCTTGAGCTGTGCCTGGTTAAGAATGGTGAAAGACACTTTCTAAGCCACTGAATTTTGAAGCGGTTTGTTACGCTACAACAGCGAACCAAAATAAAAGCTCAAAGCTCAAAACAAAGTCCTAGGCTAAAAGTAGGGTGGGTGATAACTGAAGTTAAGAAAGAAGACACAAGTGACTGGGGCAGGGTAAGCAATATATAGATGTGTCAAGTAAAAGGAAACCAGACTAAGATAATGATCTCAGGGATACATTGCATGACTCTTTCCAAGAGATGAAAGGAAGAAAAATGAATAATAATAATGAGTAACCACTTCTACTTCTAGTCATGTGGGAATGCAGGGGTTAGATTTACTCTCCTGCCTTAAGCAATGAAATAAATGTAACAAAATATCTTTTTTAAAAATGTTCACTCTCAGACAGTAAGCAGTACAGAACTGATCCTGAGGAGAAAGGGAATAAACATGGTGAACTCTATGGCTGCACCAATTTCTACCCAGAGGCAACTTCTGAAACATGGTGCAGGAAAAGAGCTTCCAAACAGAGCCAATTGTTTGCTTAGTTCTAAGAGGACAGAGACTAAAGTTTAGCAAAACTGCTGAAGGCAGAATTTGTAAGGCAGAATGTTGAAAAGAATGGTACCAAGAAGAGTAAGCTCCGGAAATCAGCACAAGCGTCCCCTTGACTCTTTTCGTGAATGCGTATCTACACCCACAGAAGGTAAAACTTCACAAGGATAGTTGAGGGTGTCAAAGAGGTGGGGATGCCAGGATTCTTTTTTTTTTTTTTTTTTTTTT
>NW_016807049.1:1728938-1771482 GCF_001698545.2 Rhinopithecus bieti
TGTTTTTTTAGCTGAGCCCTGCCCCCAGAGGTGGAGTCTATAGAGACAGGCAGGTTTCCTTGAGCTGCTGTGAGCTCCACCCAGTTCGAGCTTCCCAGCGGCTTTGTTTACCTACTTAAGCCTCAGCAATGGCGGGCGCCCCTCCCCCAGCCTCGCTGCTGTCTTGCGGTTAGATCGCCGCAGACTGCTGTGTTAACAATGAGGGAGGCTCCGTGGGCGTTGGACCCTCCCGGCCAGGTGAGGGATATATTCTTCTGGTGTGCCCGTTGCTTAATGCGTGGTATTGGGGTGGGAGTTACCCGATTTTCCAGGTGTTGTGTGTCTCAGTTCCCCTGGCTAGGAAAAGGGATTCCCTTCCCCCTTGCACTTCCCACGTGAGGCGATGCCTCGCCCTGCTTCAGCTCTCGCTGGTCAGGCTGCAGCAGCTGACCAGCACCGAGTGTCCGGCACTCCCTAGTGAGATGACCCCAGTACCTCAGTTGAAAATGCAGAAATCACCGGTCTTCTGTGTCGCTCGCGCTGGGAGTTGGAGACTGGAGCAGTTCCTATTCGGCCATCTTGCTCCGCCCCTCCGCCAGGATTCTTTAAAGTGCTCCATTCCTCAGTGTGCAACAGGCACTGGGAGATGTTTGAATTCTAGCCAGTGTGCCCTGCTAACCTTCAAAACAGGCTTCCGAAAGATCACACTGATTTGCAAGTAACTTAACTGCCTACCGAAGCAAACTTCAAAACTCTGAAGGGAAGGAAACAAAATCCAAAGAAGCGAAACTTTTTAAAGGGAGAAAACAAAATTTCACGGACAACAATGTAATAGTCAAAATATCACACATCTAATAAAAAATTGTTAAGCATAAAAACAGAAAAAAGTGACTGATTAGCGTAGTATTTAGTCAAGGAAAGCAGCAGTATTTCTAATTCTGTCATCTATAAGATGAGAATGTCAGAGTATATTCTAAATGTGCTCAACATGTCCAAGGATGAAATTTAATTGTGACTAGAGTGGAATGAGAAAGGAGACACATGAAAAACAAAAGAACTTCTAGTTCATTCTATCTGCTTTCCTTTTATTTCATACATCTACATATTTCTCCCCTCCCCCAGTCACTTCTGTCTTATTTCTTAACTTCAAATACAATATCTGAAATGGAAAATTCAGTGAATAGGATTCCAAATAGATTAGTCACCGTGGTGACAGTTGCATTGGTGTATACACACTGCTGCATACATTTATAAAACTCGCCAGAATGTAGACCTAAGTGGGTATACTTTGTAATATGTAAATTATATATCCCAACAAAATTGAATTTAAAAATAGTGTAAAAATATAGCTGGAATGCAGGATCTGGATAGGGAGTGAGAATAGTGGAAAAATATTAGGAATTACATGTTAATTCAGATAATTAAGCGTCTTGAATTTTATCTTAAAATTGTGGCACTTTATTCTGCTTTCAAGCTGCTGTAATATTAAATTCTCACATTTTGTTGTTGAACATGCTACTTTATGAATCAGTTTATGATTGTATCATATAAGCAGACACATAAAAGACTTATTCAAAAATCCAGATATGAACCCGAATTTTTCACAAAGCTAAAGTTGGTCTGATAACTGATGCTTGTTGTCTGAGGAATTGGCCCCATGTGAAAGTCTACTCATGAAGTTATTAGAAGGAACTCCATAAGCATAGCATAAATCAAACAGACTTTAGTACTCTGACTGGGGTATCTATATGGTGAAGTGATAAATCCTTCTCTTCTACATTTAGAAATATTATTTGTGATCCTACCCTTTACTTTAGGTGATTATGAACAAACGAAGGACGCTCCTTTTTCATTGTTCCATGATGATGATTCACCAAATTAACACATTCTAAGGGTGATATAATTTAAAAATTTTCAAAGCATCTCCATATATACATTGATTAGTTTTAATAATACTAGTCATAGATAGTTATACTGGTTTTGTTTATATTAGTTTTGTTACAGCTTTGTTTTTTTTTGTTTTGTTTTGTTTTGAGATGAGTCTCATTCTGTTGCCAGGCTGGAGTGCAGTGGCTTGATCTCGGCTCACTGCAACCTCCGCCACCTGGGTTCAAGCAATTATCCTGCCTCAGCCTCCCCAGTAGCCAGAACTACAGGTGCGCACCACCACGCATGCCGAATTTTTATATTTTTAATAGAGATGGGGTTTCACCATGTTGGCCAGGATGGTCAACAGATCAGGAGGTCTCTTGACCTCGTGATCTGCCCACCGCAGCCTCCCAAAGTGCTGGGATTACAAATGTGAGCTAAAAGGTAAAGGAGAAGAGAAACAAAGCTGACACTTACTGAACATTTATGATGTGTCAAGCAGTGTAATACAGAACCTCTACATGCTGTCTGAGTTAATCCACACAACACCCTTGAGAGATAAAGATGTGTATCTCTGTTAATAGACAACGAAACAGAGACTGTGGAGGAAATGTCCAGGTGAGCAATGAATTAATAAAGAGCGAATGTTGGAATCCAAGTATCTGGCTTCAGAAATCTCTTTTGCTAATGAGAACTGCCTTATGAAAGTTCCTAAAGAGAATCTAACTTGAGTCCAGCGTATTTCATTCTAAAGCAGCGTCCTTCACTGAACCTACTGGTCAAACTTTATATTAACCTACTATTCATTAAAATTAGTTTTATAATATAACAAGCTTTAATCATTCTTAAACCTGTGATGAATTTTTACTTATTCAAATATGAAAAAAGTAGCCATATATATATATATATGTTATATATATATAAAAGTTATATATATAGTGTTATGTGTATATATATACACACACATGTTTATCAGGGACATGACTTAAGCCAAACTTTTATATTGGTGACTTTTAGGATGTTTAATTTAACATCTTTTTTTCTATAATTTGCAGATTTTCATAGAATGTATTCACAGAATCATTTTCTGACACAATTATCTCATTCTTTTATTTAACTTCTACCAATTGACTCTAGTTTCCTATTTTGAAGCATGTCTGTCTTAATTATTGGCACACAGTATTGCTCTTTCTCCAGACACGCTGCTTCAGACATGCTGCTTTTTCTCATCTTGGGAAGCATCACAGTTTTCCCCTAGAGTCTACAACATGAAATATTTGCTGAAAGTTATGTCTCTAAACTGATAGTCCAAGAGGCCTTTGGGATGTAACTGGGGACTCATCGAAGGTAATTTTAAAACATGTTGAATGTCTAGAATGAATAACATAAATAACTTTAAAACAAGATAGTACAAAATAGTCTTATAAAAAGTAGAGATACATTTAAAATCTTTGTGGGAATTAACAGGCAATTAACAGGTCTATTTTGTTCCCACTGTGCTCTCTGCAATGAAAAGAATCACGGACCCAAATGAAACTTACAGAAGCAGCTTGTGATGTGGCTGAGCAGTTTCTAGTCTCTTTTAAAGAACAAGGCAATAGAGCTAGCTTTTCAACTACCAAATATATCCTTTTAAATAGAATTGAAAACACTTGATCTCTCACCATGAGATTGAAAGGCTCTTAATTTTTAAAACAACGCATTAGGCTAATTAAGTTGTGTTTGGAAATGTAGTTCCCTGTGATTAGATTTGTTCTCAAGTCAGTAACAGCTGACAGTACCATGCTGTTTATAATAAAGAGTAGAAAACAATATTGGAACTGTGGATTTAACTAACACTTTTGAAATAATTTCTAATCAGTTGATAGATTGCATAAATCTAAAGTACTGCCTTCTTTCTCTTTGGTTTTATAGTTCATGGAATTTCAGAGAGTTAAAAAAGGTCAGACACATTCAGCTATTTAAACAGGTGTAAAACTTCACCAGTTTATCTAAAAATTACCCCTATTTAGGTAAAACTCATATCATTTCCTAGAATTTTGTTTGTGTGTGCGTCCCCTCACAAAAGTGGCGCTCTTACAAATGAAATGGATTCAAGTATATTTTTCTTGTGAGTATTGATACGTTAGGTGATTTTGCCTGAAGAGGGCAGTGCCTCACCAGTGGATGGAATCTCTAAGAGTAAAATTATGGAGACTGCAGTGACTACATTACAGAGAAAGGGCAATTATTATAATAGACTACTTACTCAGCATACTTGAACAGATAGACATTTTGCTTGCTATCAATATCTATTTGATTATAGTAGCATGTTGTTAATATGTCATCTCTACCTATCTTTGCCCAGTGGATAATGTCAGGAAATAAAGGACTGCAAATGTGTTTAAAAACATATCTATGCTACGTGAACACATTTCCTAAATATAATATTCTTGCATGAACATCATAAAGTCACTATTTTTTTTTTTTTTTTTTTTTTGCTAGCTGAAATCAGAGTTGTTTTCAGGGAACAAATGGTCTTTTTTTAAGGAAAATCCCTGCTGAGTTACTTGCAGGTGTAAGGTAACATCTGACTGCTTGGATGTGAAGGAGACTAGCAGGGGATGGTCAAACATTCTGCCTAAGAAGAAAACAAAAAGGAATTGAGGGACATTGAGGGTACCTAGAGGCAGGAGAGCATCTGCGGTCTGGTTGGTTAAAATTACTTAAATTAAATCTCACCAAGAGAGGAGAGTTCTAGATTTTAAATTATCACTGTATAGTCTTGTGAGGTCTCTCTCCTACCTGCTATGAATTTCCACAGAAAATCTATTACCTTCAATTGGCTTGTGGACTTGTCATTAAGGGTTAGTACAGACATCAATAGACAAATCTTTTTCACATAGCAAATACATGAACAAATACTCTAATGAATTGATGATTATATTCAGATGCATTCTCTGTGACCACTGGTCATAATTACGCAAGTTATGTTCTAATACTGAAAGACCATTCAAGTCCTAGAAATACCTAGGCCAGTTCATATCTCCATTGAACGGCAGCTGCTCAGCTTTTGTGAATTCTGAGATTTGCCTTTTGCAGTCTCCTAACTCTATCTTTCCACTGAATTGTCAGTCACACTTAGGCCTCTAGCCATTCTATCTATTGGGTGTGCAGTGTTCTTTAGTACACTAAAATTGCTGCTGTGAGTTGCGAAAATAGAAAGCAAAAGTTATTGAAAACCATGCCAAAGACTAGTAAAGAAGCTGTGATTGAGGTCAGAGATTGTGTGTGATTCTGTAAGTAACTTTAAATAAACTTCAGCATGAGGTCTCTATTTTGGTTGCTCAGGTGACTACGGTCCTCTCTTTTGTTGTTTTTCTGATATGTTTGGTACAATAGATATTACTAAATAAATAGGAGGATATTCTATGTGAGGATACCTTGGGATGATGAAACATCACATAAATAGTGGAGAAAAAATTTAGTTATGAAAAGCTAAGGAGGGAAGATGTCTAGCGGAAAGAAGATAATGAGAATGATTTACATAAATTAAAAATGAGTATGAATAGTGATAAGTACACTGGCATAAAATTTACTGCAGGTTAAAAGCATTTTTGAATGAACCATGTGAATATGATGAAATAAATATATATAATGCAAGCCAATATATACAGTATTATTTAATGGATGTTGAGAAATATTCTCTCCTGAAAATGACACTTTGGATTATTTTCTTGATATCATTGCCAAAATAAATGTTAAAAAGGAGTAAATTCAGTAAAAGTGAGCAGAACAACACATTAACATAAAGTCGTAAAAATAGTTCTGTGCGTGGGAGAGAGGATGGTTGCTCTAAACTTCATTAAGCCAATTGTTGAGGAGACATCTGGAATCTGATACTAGGGGACGCCAGAGCAATAAATGTGCCTAGTGATTTTGTGTTAAAATGCAGCCGTCTAAATAGGGTTTGTCTGAACAAAATGCATTATTTAGTATTGCCATTGAGTTGCCTCCCTGGGTTCTTGTCGGTTTTGGAGAAGGACGTGAGAGACAGGGAAAGGGTGGAGGGCCCAATCTCCAGGAGAGTACAGAGATGACTAAGTGATGGGCAACCAAGGCCTGCTCCCAAACTGAATCAATCTAGGTCCTACTTAGATAGCTGAGAAATTTGTTTTTTTCTTTCAGAAGTATAAAGTCACTGAGGATAGCAATCATATATACTGACTATCCCCATTAACTAAAATAATGGCTAATCAGTAAAATACTATTGAATGAATGGATAGTTTATTTGCCAAGAAATAAATTCTGTCAACTTTTTTGGAAGCAAATGTCATTCAGAATTCTATGCAGTATTGAGTTTAAAGAAAAATTCTTGTGACATATCAAGAGGTTGATGCAGCACTGTATGTATGCATTGTTTCATTAAATGAACTATGAGGCTCTATTTTTAAAACGGTAAATGAGACCCAGCAACTGCCTTCAAGAATTGTAGAGTTCATTGGAGACAAGTTTTACGTGAGTACATTTGCTTTTGGTCTGGGAACTTTATACCCAATATTCCTTTAAATAATGTTCATTCATTTCTTATGTATGGGAAATGAAGTCTTATATTCAATACTACAGTGGATGTAAAAGTGTATGTGTTGAAATATCACACTTTGCTCCACAAGTTTGTACAATTATTATGTGTCAGTTAAAATACTGTTTCAGATTTTTTTCTTGCAAAAAATACATATCCAAGGACACTTTTATAAACTTTTATTTTTACATTTATATTATTGCCAAAGACCCCTCCACAACGATGGTTTGGAGCAACAACATGATATATGGAATATATTTTTTAAAGGTAAAGCCAAACAATTAAACTAGATTTATTTTAAAATCTTACATTGATGCCATATCCTTTTGTGACACCTCTGTCTCAATGACATGCTTTTTCTCAGCGCTGGTACTGTGCATCAAATATCTCATCTTTAAGGTACTTATAAGTTGAAATTCATGCATTATGTAACTCTTCTATTTTGTAAGAATTTACCAAGTGCATATTAGAAGCCAGGAACTGTTCTGTACAATAGTGATTGGATAAACAGAAAAGACAACACTCTTGCACTCACAGAGCTTATTTTCTAGTTCATTCTGAGCCTTATTTTTCTCCCTATACCATTTGCACACCACTTTATGTCTTTCCATGTATTTCTGCACCTGTGTAGCTTGTCCATAATGGTCAGTTTCTTCTAGCTAGAGTCATTTTTCCTATTCCCAGGGACTTTTAAGACCTGTGTATCTTCAAAGTCATGATCAGCTCCTGGCCTAACTCTGGTTAACATTCTTAGTTTTTATGAGTTTGTCATTTCTATATTTGGGTCCTCTTGCCTTCATCAAAGCAAAGTACTATTTTAAAAGGCCATTTTTTGGTTGCTATTTCAAAGCAGGTCTTTCAAACATATATAAATGAATTTCTTTTTTAAAAAAGTATCACTAAAGTTTGTACTAAGCATAAATCTCCCTGCCCCGGACTCTCACTCCAATGACAGACACTTTTGCTTTCTATTTTCTACATCCTTTGAATGTTTGAAGCTTCTCAAGCATGTATTACTTTTCTATTCATAGAAAACAGTAAAGATAATAAAATTTTGAGGTAGCATCTAAGGATATGTGCTAAACAAATATATTTTCAAAAGAGATTTTCAAATAGTAAGTATAATTTATAAGAGCTTTTGAAAGAGTTCTAAGAAATTCACTTGAGTATTTCTTATATAGAATATGTATGATAAGAAATACGTCACCAGCCTCATCTGCTGTATAATTAGAAATACCATGAAAGATGGAAGTATTTATCCTCCATAATTTGATTTGGAACCTGAACTATTCCCATTTTAGAAGGAAATTTATTTCTTAATTTAATAAATTACTGTGAAAGTGGATGTTAGGATGTTAAGTATAAAAGAAGAAATTTTTGTAGAGCACCATTCAAAAATACAGTGAACAGAGTTTAAAATTTGATCAGCACCATTCAAAATACAGTGAACAGAGTTTAAAATTTGATTGTAATTTCCAATGGCCCTTAGTCAGATTAACAAACCTAGCCAAAACGTGACTCCTGATTTTTTGCTTTTTTCCCGTTCCAATCCTCATTCTAACCATCATTCTATTTTTGAGATGTTTCTCACCTTACCACATCTAGGCCCACACTCTGGGTAGCTAAGTATTGAGATGTCATAAGAATCATGGATATAATTTAATCATCCATGGATTTGTGTCCTTGATTTCATTTTTCATTCCTTTATCCTCTCTCAGATCCTCCAGAAATGCTTGCATATGTCATTTGTAATGCTTCTTCCACTAACGTACATTTTTTTGGTTGTTTTCAGACAACTCAGTGCCACTTATATATGAGATCTTTAAGAATATTTTTGTGGCCCCATCCCTAGAGAAGTGATTGTCGCCTAATAAGCAATATTTGTTGAAAATAGCACGATTTTAATGAATCTTTAACATGAGAAATTAGGTAACAAATGCTATCAGAAAAGCAAATTGCTCTTTAAGAAATGCTAATCTAGGGCATGATGCTATAAATGGAAAGAATAAAATCTGAGTGCATATTCCCAAATGCTTTCTTATTTATTATCCTATTTATTTGGAGGTATTTGGAAAAGCTTTTAAATGATTCTAAAGTAAAGATACACAGTGGTAGTAGCCAGCTTCAATGATGGCCCCCAGTGACTCTCCCCTACCCATTAAATGAACGAGGTTGACCTATAAAACCAGCAGAACACAAGGGATGTTATTACCATATCTGCCTTTCTCTCTTGGGCCATTTTCTCTGGGGAAAGTGAGCTGCCAGGTCATGAGGACCCTCAGGCAGCCCTGTGGAGAGATCTATGTGGCAAGGACCAGAGTGCTCCAAACAACAGCCAGCACCCACTTGCCAGGCATGTGAGCGGGCCCCCTTCAGTGACCACAGTCACACCTGCAGATGACACCAGTCCTGGCCAACACCTTGAGCTTGAATCTTATGAGGGATCCTGAGCCGGAAGCTCTCAGCTAAACCTCTCCCAAATTCCTTACCCACAAAAGATCTCATATAATAAAATTTATCATCTTAAGCTGTTAGGTTTTTGAATAAATTTGTTATGCAGCACTAGCTATCTAATATAACCACAATTGCTAAAGAAAACACTGTGATTTTAAAAACTTTTTCTAGCCTTCATGCCATCACATTACAACACGAAAATATTATTGAAGAAAGAAAAAAATGACTTTCTGACAGCATATAACTATTTTCTGTGAGATTATAACCATGAAAATACTCCAGGGCAGGCATGTTAAAATATATCTTGTTCTTGATCATTTTTATTTTTAACAATGCCAGAAGTCAACATAGCAAGTCTTATTAGTGCAGAGTTATGGGAGCTAAATTGTTTTATAGCTTTTGATTTTAAAATGCTATGAATATTTAATCCAGGTGGTGTTAAATTAAAATATATCTCTTATTTTTACTATTCCAAACTTAATTTAATTTTAATAAAGTATCTTCAAAATTTGGAAAGTATGGACCATGAATATATGCATATCATTTATCTGAAAACAACGTGATACATTTTGCTATTTTTTGACCTGTTATGCTTAATCCTGTTTTTTAAAACCTTTTTTAAACGGTAACTAAGATGCATAGCATTAAAAGGTAGGCATTAATCTTGTTCTAAATTAGAATGATAGGCTGATGGAGTTCATTTATTTCTCGGTCTTTATGCTGGAAAAGAAATGCAAAGAGAGATAACAATTCACCTATCTTTCTGGTAATTATATTCTATTATTCTTTTCTATTTATTCAAATAAGTAGTTACAGTATTTTTCCAATATGCAACTCACATGCAATATCAAGTGCACACTCTTCTCAAGGAATTTAATTTACTCCTCATGAAAGGACTGTACTTTGTGCATTTTCTGAATAAACGTATTTTTAGAAATTCTGAGCCTCAGAATTTCAGAAGTTTAGATGGCAACTACAATGAAATGTTAATCTCATCAAATACAAAAGAAACACAAACTATGAGGCCTTACTTATGTGTTTAACCTATTTTCAGCATCAGAATAAAAGGTTGTATCTGGAAACTCATCTCTCAACAAGTATTAATTTTAAGTGCTGTCTAAGTCTCTTAGATGAAGATTTACAATCTGAATTTTCTTGTGGTGAAAAGATGTGTTCAATACACTAAGTTCTCCTGCAGTAAAAACGACATCACATTTTTTATATCTGATCACTTCCACACATTTTCTCCATGATACTTAGGTTATTATTTATTTTTTAACTACACTAAGGTTCAAACAAAATAGACTTGGTTCAGCTCTTACCAACTACTTTGGATACACTTCTTGATCATTCTTAGCCTTAGTTTCAGTATTTCCAAACTGAGAATGACAATGCCTAACATTATTTCTTGGAAATATGATTGTGATTATTTTATCTGGAGAGAAGAAAAAGTTAAAACCACGCACAAAATATTTTGATGTAGAATGCATCACTCTGAGTAAATGAAGTGCAGATAACTGAACTGGGCCCTAACACCTGGCCTCTGGTGGGAGCAATGTCTTATATCTAGGAACATTTCCCCATACATAAAAAATAAATCAAGTTGGCATTGAGAATCATACACCCGCTTTTCTTGTCTTGGAAAAAAATTGGCTTTTCTCTTTTCCTGGGGAAATGTGGAGTTGCCTGTCTTCTGACCATGTTACAGGATACACTTGAAGGGCTGAGGCCTGGTAGCCTGATGTGGCTGTGTCATTTGTTCACAACATGTTGTTCACAACACGTTAAAGTCCTAGGGAAGCTCCCTTTGAAATAACAGCAGAAGATAGGTGCTAGTATCAGCAATTCACAGTTTAATTCAGGTCCTTGAGTCTGCTGCCAGCTCAGATATTGAATGGAAAAAATCTAGTCCGTGAATATTCTTTCTTGCATTGAAGGGTGGGAGAAAAGCAGAGCTGGGCGACTGGTTCTTTGATTGTTTATTGCATCTCATCAGTCCTCCTCTTTCTCCTTGTCTGATCCTGAATGCTCAGTGCCATGATCCATATGTGTAATTCCCATGTAGAGCTCAGAAGCACATGGAGCACCAAAGTGTGCAAGGTTGTGAAGACTAAGGAAAGCTTGTGTGAACAGAGACAAGATACTCAGTGCAACTGCTGGCACATACTAAGCATCCAGAAAATCATATAGATTCTCTTGCTAATACTTTACTCATTTAACAAGATTTGTGTATTAGTCCATTTTCACGCTGCTGATAAAGACATACCTGAGATTGGGCAATTTACAAAAGAAAGAGGTTTATTGGACTCACAGTTCCAATGTGGCTGGGGAGGCCTCACAATCATGGTGAAAGGTGAAAGGCACATCTCACATGGTGGCAGACAAGAGAAGAAAGCTCGTGAAGGGAAACTCCCCTTTTCAAAACCATCAGATCTTGTGAGACCCACTATCACAAGAATATTACTGGAGAAACTGCCCCCCATGGTTCAGTTATCTCCCACCAGGTCCCTCCCACAACACATGGGAATTATGGGAGCTACAAGATGAGATTTGGGTGGGGACAGAGAGCCAAACTATATCAATTTGCTTACTAGAAGATTCCTTAATTAAACATTTTCTCTTTTGTCTTAAAAATGTTTACCTTATGAGAAATGCCTATCTAAGTATGTTGAATGAACTTGGAGGTGATGACAACCATGCTCAGATTTAAGATGAATATATTTTTATATATCGCTAAAAAGACATCTGCTTTTCAGTTGTAGGCAAAATGACTCCGGTTTGCTCACCTCTGCCATGCATCAGTATCTGTCAGTAGATTTTGAGTGTGGCATGCAGGTCACTGAGCTGCTAAGGGTCACCAGCAGGAGGCAGCCAAGTGCCAGGTGGAGCTCCTCCCTGGACAGGGGAAAGGGGACACCCCAGGCAGAGTGTCCAAATTGCTCTTTCGACACTCTTTTTAGGTCAGGGCTCTTTCTAGGGTACATTTTTCCACAGAACATCTAATCCAGTGGAAAGTTATAACATTTCATGGTAAATGAGTTAGGGATTGAAAGTTTGGGGGTTGGGGAGATGAAGAGCGTGATGAAAAGCAGACATGGACATAGGTATCAGAGTTCTAGTTTATGGTGCCAGTTAGGTTCTAGGTCTACACAGGGCTGTCAGACAGAGTGATATAAAAGGGTTCAGATGGATAAGCCATGCATGCATCAAATCATGTGGATAAGCAGATGAGCTAACCACTCCACTCACTATCCCCTTTCTCAGCAAAAAGACACTAATTACATTGTGACATAGTATTCCCTGTGCTGCAGGCAGAATTAACATTAAAACTGTTCATATGAACAACACTTGGATGTGTTTTGTAAATAATATTTATTTTAGTCTTTAGACTCTTGGAAAATTAATGAATGCATATTTTGAGGAGAAAAGACCTCAAAGATTAATTGAATTTACAAAATGTAATTAAGCAATTTTTTTTATTTTAGTAAAATATTTGTTATCAACTCTAATAATGGATTAAAATCAAAGGCATTTTCAATAGGTTCTACTTTGTTTTATGTTAAATGTCTTAAATTTTTCATTATTCCTAGTTAAAGATTAAATGGAGTAAGGTAGTGATAAGAACAGTTAGATAAAATATGCAAAGGGCCTAAATAGAAAATGTTTATTGGGATAAAATCTTTATTTTCTATAGATTTTCTCACAGAAGAATCCTACGAATTTTTTATTTAGAGATTCAGATATTTGGGATTTAATCTAAACATATCCTATTTACTTTTATATTTCTCAAAGGGCAAGGTATAATCTAAATTTATTTCTTGATTTGCATATTTAAAGTTTACTGATAATATTTAGCAACACAATAGAATATGCCTTTTTGTGTCTTCTTGAATATGCAGGAAAAAAATTCAACCCAACATTGGACAAGAATTTTGCATTATTGATCCAAATATATTCTAGATTTCTATAAGAATCTACATCCATTTGTTCAACACATAAAAACAATGCATGAGACTAAGAGCTAGATCAGAGAGATTCAGTGTATTCTAGACATCATGAATAATATAATCTAAGAAGCAGGGCAGAATTTAAACAAATTAGCTACATTTCAACAAATGAAAACGTTTATCATAGTCTTGAAATACAATTAGGAAAGCCAAAGAACTTGCCCTTATAAGAAGTGATATTAAGTGAGTTTTAAAAGATAAGGAGGTGTTCTACACGTGAGTGAGACAAAAAGGAAAAAGATCAAGATTTAAAAAAGATACTGTCTTCTAATGTTCAGTTAGAGAAGGCAGGATGAGAAGTTAGAAGAAGCCACAGAGGTAAAGAAGAGAACAAAAAGGATTTGAAGAAACAATACAGGAATTCCAAGTAATAAATTCAAGGGAATGGAGAATAAAATGAAGGAGGCCTTGGTAGAAACTGCCCACTCTTATAGAGAGAGCTAAAGTAGTATAGATGTGCAGAGGATAACACTGTATTTGGTGATATAGACAGCACTTGAGACCTTAGAACCATAATCTTATCATTGACTGAAAAGTAAGTAGGAAATAAGGCAATGAAGACACATTTATACAACTCAAGAAATTTAGCTATGAGAAGATTAGAAAATAAAAAGAGACTGATATAAAATAATGTTCATTTTTGTTTCGATTCACTTTGTATTGCTATGAGAATGCAATACTATTGCTATCTACGCATATACAATGGGAGCTACAATAAATAAAATAATTTAAACGTTAGTAAATCTGTTGAAAGTGAGTCTTCTTTCTAATTAACAATTTTATTATATACAAAACACTTATAAGTTATAAAACTTAAGTAGAATTATGAGATGAATGTGATTACATATCAACATTTTAATGTCACATAAAATCTAAAATATTTTCAATAGAAGTTAAATCTTCCAATCTAACTCCATTATTCAAATTGACTTTAATGGTTCATAGCATATGCTGACTATTTTTTCTGCTTTCAGCCAGAGTATATGACGATATTAAATAAAATTCAGTAGAAACTAACTCTCCTTAAGAAGGAAAGCTTTGTCTAACCTATAATTGTGTCAGATTAGATAGGTTAACAACCTGTGTTTTAGCTGAAATATAAACACTGGGTATGGGTGTTGGAAAAAATAAAACTTTCTGAACTCGCTTCTACCAGACTAGAATTCTTTAGATTGCTAACTTATCAAGTGGTAAAACTAAAAACCAGAAACACTTCAAAAGCATACTCAGTTTTTTGGATGTAATGTGCCAAACTTGTATATGTCAGTAACCACTCATGTTAAATTAATACTAAGCTGGGAAGTTTGTTTTATCACTGTGACCTACAATTGCCAAATTTCTCAAAGTTCAATATTATCTATGCATTGGATTAGATGGTTATCTTCCATTAGTTATTAAATACTTACTACGTCATTACACATTTAGTAATAATCACTGTCCTGGCACTTAAGATAATTTCACGATGGCACTGAATTAGTCCACTTTATATATTATTTTCCAAGATCATAATTCTTCTAAAATTTTGTTTATAGAATTAGATATTGTAACTATGAAGTAAAGCTAGTAGAGTTAATGATTTTTAATAGTAAAATTATTTGAGTCAATTCAGATAAGAATTCTGAATATAATAATGGTGAAAATTGATAGCTGATATTAAAATGAATAATTCAATAAATGATGTTAGAAAAACTAGGCAGCCAAGGTTAACAAAATGAAGAGTCTGCTTAATTATTTTGCATCAAAATGATTTCTGGATGGATCAAAACTTTTAAAGCTAAAATAAAACTAGTTTTCTAGTTTCAGCTCTGATACGTAAAAAGCTAGGAAGCTGCTATTCTCATCCTTACAATAAGAAAACTGGATAAAATGAAAATTAGCAAATTTTCTAGAGCCATCAGATCATCAGACAAATTGACACCCCATGCACATTCAGACCTGGTTACCTAGAGCATATGCATCCAGTGCCATAACCTAGTAGAAATGCATAATGGTAATTTAAACTAATTTCTAGAGATGAAATATGAACTTGACCAAGAGTAAGAAACTCCTTGGACCTTAGGAAATTCCCTACACATTTGTGGACTTTACCTCAGGAACCCATCAGATTCTCACAATGAAGATCTGAGGACAACTCCTCCTGGCTGTGACAGGGTGAGAGGAAAAGGAATCTTTGAGAAAGATGCCTGGAACATTCCTCGTGACAAAAGCCAACTCTCAAGAGGTTGTGGCATGGCAGAAATTAGAGAAAGACCTTTGCCTCCTACCCCAAGCCCTCCAGCCCCTTTGTCTCACCTAGGGGAAAAAAAAATACAGTCATCTGTAGGTATGCACCACAGGAGTAGGAGGTTGATTGGAGGAAGGAGGAATTCCCTGAATGATCAATTCTTTATATCAAATAAAATAGTATTTTTTTTTTTTTTTTTTTTGAGACGGAGTCTCGCTCTGTCACCCGGACTGGAGTGCAGTGGCCGGATCTCAGCTCACTGCAAGCTCCGCCTCCCGGGTTCACGCCATTCTCCTGTCTCAGCCTCCGAGTAGCTGGGACTACAGGCGCCGCCGCGTCACCCGGCTAGTTTTTTGTAGTTTTTAGTAGAGACGGGGTTTCACCGTGTTAACCAGGATGGTCTCGATCTCCTGACCTCGTGATCCGCCCGTCTCGGCCTCCCAAAGTGCTGGGATTACAGGCTTGAGCCACCGCGCCCGGCCTAAAATAGTATTTACATTAAACCTACACACATTCTCCTCTATACTTTAAGTTTCTCAATTATTTATAATACTTAATGCAATGTAAATGCTATGTAAAATGTTGTTATATTGTATTGCTTTTTTATTTTATTATTTATTGTTGTCTTGCTATTTTTATTTTTCAAACATTTTCAGTTCATGATTGGTTGAATCAAATCTGTGGATGCAGAAACCCTAGATATGGAAGGCTGACTGTGCAAGGGGACTTCAAAAAGTTCATTAAAAAATGGAATTAAAAGATAAAAATATAAATTTTTTTTCTCAACATAAGCTCCATTAAGTTCAAAACACTTTTGTAAGTGATGATACCAGCCATTTGATTGATCCCTTAAAAAGTGAGGCTTCTGGGAATTTAACCATGTCAGTACAATCTTCTTTATATTATTAACTAAAGAAAATATATACCATTTAAAGATTTTATTAGAATAAGAAGTGAGAAGTAGCCAAAACAAGACTGTAAGGTGGATGCCTAATGATTTCCCATTGAAACTTTTACCAAGTTGCCCTTGTTTGATGAGAGGAATGAGCAGGAGCATATTTGTGATGTAGAGGGGCTCCCTGGCAAAACTTTCCTGGGCATTTTCTGCTAAAGCTTTGGCTTTCTCAAAAGTTCTCATAATAAGTAGACATAATCATTCTTTGGCCTTCTAGAAAGTCAACAAGCAAAATGCCTTGAGCATCTCAAAAAGTGTTGCCATGACCTTTGCTGTTGACCAGTCTGCTTTTGCTTGGACTCGTTCACTTCTACCTCTTGGTAGCCATTGCTTTGATTGTGCTTTGTCTTCAGGATCATACTAGACAATCATGTTCCATTTCCTGTTACAGTTCTTTGAAGTAATGCTTCAAGATCTGGATCCCACTAGTTTGGAATTTTCTTTGAAAGCTGTGATCTTGTCTGCAGCTGATCTGGGCACAAGAGTTTTAGTACCTGCCAAGTGATAATTTGCTCAACTTTAATTTTTCAGTTAGAGTTGTGCAGTCTGAACCAACTGAGATTTCTATGGTGCTGGCAATTGTTTATGCTGTCAATCATTATTCCTGTTCAATTAGGATACAAAGTTAATTTTTTTTCACAAATAGATGTGGATGGTCTGCAGCTACGGACTTCATCTTTAACATCATCTTTTCCCTCAACAGTTATCCATTTTTAAACTGCTAATTTCTTTGGGGAATTGTTCTCACAAACTTTGATAAAGCATCCATAATTTCACTGTTTTTCTCCCCAAGGTTCACCATAATTTTAATGTTTGTTCTTGGTTCAATTTTAGCAAAATTCATGTTGCTCTGATAGGGGCTTACTGAAAACTGATGTATTATCATTTTTAGTGCCTCAAACTTCATCCCATTTGGGCATGTTATAATAAATTAGTATAAGTTTATCTTGGTGCAATAAAATTTTGAAATTCATGCATAGTTTTTCATTTTTTATAATACACATTTTTTTCCTGAACATTTTAAACAGCCCTTATATATTCACCAGGGAACAGAGCTTCACAAAATAGAAAATAGTGAAAATTCTTCTACCAGGAAAAGTAATACAGAAAAAGGAAGAAAAGTTAATAAGACTGGAGGAGGGGAGAAAATCACTTGTGAAGCTGCACAATATTAAGTCACAGGCCTACTAAATGGCTGAGTCTTAGAAGTTTATAGAATGCTCATTTTTTCCTATTGTACCATCAGCAGGGCCTCAGTCTAATAGGAATGAATTGCAGTTGAAAGAGCAGAAGATGTAGACTGTCTAAGAAAGAATACTTAGATAAGCTCAAAGTTAAGAATAGAGACAAAAATTAAAACTAAAGCTCTAGAAAAATTTGAAGCCTCTAAAACTTGCAGCTACGATACATACTAAGTACTGGCCAACTCCTGATAGAGTGAAATAATACTCATGATAAAGGCCTACGTAATGTTTCTGTTACCTTATGCAACATGTCTGGCTTTCAGGAAACTAAACTACACAACTTGGCAAAAGGCAAGATAAACATACTGTAAGAAGACAAAGCACACATCAGACTCAGACTCAGATGTAACACAGATTTTGTGCTAATCAGACAGATAATTTAAAATAACTGAATAATGTGTTAAAAAATCTAATTGGAAAGGAAGATAACAAAAGGACAGATGAACAATGTAAACATAGAAATGGGAATAATAAGAAAGAAAAAGAAATCATAGAAATCAAATATTTAAGCAGTAACAGAAATGAAGGGTACTTTTTACTGGCTCATCGGGAGATTTGATACAGCCAAAGAAAGAATCAGTAAACTTGAATATAGGTCAATACAAACTTTTCAAGCTGAAATGTAAAGCGAGAATGAAAAGAAAAGAGAAAAGAAAAGAGAAGTATCCTCCCCTTGCCAAATCCAAAAATATAACAGCATATCCAAGAACTGTGGGATGGTATCAAAAGAGGTAATATACATGTAAATGAATACTAGAACCAGAAACATAAATGAATAAAGCAGAAAAAGCATCTGAAGTAACAATGGCAGGGAACTTTCTAAAAATAATTTCAGTCACAAAACCACAGATTAGAGAATGTCAGAAAACATCAATAAAGAAAATACCAAAAAGATACACCAAATTATATCATATTTAAACTTCAGTCAAAGAAAGAAAAAGACAAAATCTTGAAGGAAGCCAGTGGGGTGGGAAGAACGCCTTAACTACAAAGAAACAAAGAAAGGAATGACAGCAGGCTTCTCTTTGGAAACAATGCAAGCCAGAAGACAATGAAACAATGCCTTTAAACGATAGAAAAAAATTTTATAAAGAAAACTGTTAACCTAAAATTCCATACCAGCAAATATATCTTTACAAACGAAGGTGAAATAATGACATTGTAAGCATACAATATATAAACTAAATTACCACCAGAAGGCCCAAGTTGTAAGAACTATTGAAAGGAGTCCATCAGGCAGAAATAAAATGACACTAGTTAAAAATATCTATGCAAATAAATGAAGAGGACTAAGTGATCTACATTTGGAGAAAATGATTTGTTTGCATTATTTTCAGTGGTTATACCATGTCTATAAATTCTACGAAGCAAATTATGAGTACTTGCCATATGAGTTATCTCATTTTCAATTATTAAATTACAGACGGAGGGCAATTTAAAAAATTACATCTATGAATATTTATTTATTTATACCTTACCTTAAAAACTTGCTGGAATAAGGCAGCTTCTCTACTTGTTTACTTGAGTTAAACACATGAAAATCATTTTTCCCCCAGCATTTAATTTGCCAAACTATGTTAGAAGTCCTATGAATGTTGCTAAGAGTGAAGGAATCAACTTGCTTCATACTATAAAAATGAAGACACGTTTCTCTAAAACAAAACCAGAAAAGTAAGAAGTAAACTATAAAAGTAAATTATTTTAAATATTTAGATAAATTCCTATATCATATAATCCACTTATTTAGAGTGTAAAATTCAATGTTTTCCAGTATATTTCATGGAATGAATATTTTCCGTATATACTTCACAGTCATGCATCACTTAACAACAGAGACATGATGTTCTGTGAAATGCATCATTAGGCAATTTCTTTATTATATGAATATCATAGAATATACTTACACAAACTAAGGTGGTATAGCCTACTACAAACCTAAGCCACATAGTATAGCCTACTGCTCACAGGTTACAAACCCATACAGCATGTTACTATACTAAACACTGTAGGCAAAAGTAAGACAGTGGTAAATACTTGTGTACCTAAACATAGAAAGGTACAGTACAAGTACAATATTATAACCTTATGAGACTGCCATAATATATGATGTCTGTCACTGACTAAACATTATGTCATGCATAATGTTTACTGTGTAGCCGTCACCACAGTAACTTTAGGACATTTTCATCACTTCACAAAAAAACCCCATATATTTTAGTTATCATCCCCTACTCTTTATGCCTCCAGATTTAAGTAACCACTCATATATTTTCTGTCTCTGTAGATTAACTAAACTTAGACATTTCATATAAATATAATATTACAGGGTTTTTTTTCTTGAGGAGCTTCTTTATTTAGTGTGATGTTTTCAAAGTTTATCATGTTGTGGCATGTGTAAGTATTTCTTGGTGTACATTTGAGTTGCTTCTGCATCTTGGAAATTATAAGTATTTTGCAAAAACATTTATTTACAAAGATTTTGTGTGTAGACAACATACGTGCTATGGTTTGTACGTGTCTCCCAAAGTTCATGTGTTTTGTAAATTTGATCCCCAATGCAACAGTATTGAGAACTGTTTTTTTGAGATGGAGTCTCGCTTTCGTCGCCCAGGCTGGAGTGCAGAGGTGCGACCTCAGCTCACTGAAACCTCCAACTCCCAGGTTCAAGTGGTTCCCCTGCCTCAGCCTCCTAAGTAGCTGAGATTACAAGCACCTGCCTCCATGCCCAGCTAATTTTTGTACTTTTACTAGAGATGGGGTTTCACCATGTTGGCCAGGCTGGAGAAGTGAGAATTTTAAGAGGTGATTAGAACATGAGAACTCTTACCTAATGAATGGATTAATGTCATTTTTCGCAGAAGTGGGTTTGTTGTCAGATGAGTGAGTTTCCTGTAAAAGCATATTTGGCCCCCTCTTGGTTGTTCTCACACTTCTTGCCCTTCCACCTGCCATGGAATGACACAGGAAAAAGGCCTTCACCAGATGCTAGCCCCATAACCTTGGATTTCCAGCCTCCAGAACCAGATACAAAGTATCTTTTTTTTTAATTACCTAGTTTGTGATAATTTGTTACAGCAGCATAAAACAGACTAAGACAATAGATGTTAATTGCTCTTGGGTATATACCTAGGAATAGGATGGATAGGACATATGTTAACTTTGTTTTTAATCATTTGAGGGACTGACAGGCTGTTTTCCAAAAGGGATGAACTATTTCACATTCCCACCAGTAGTATATAAGAATTTCAATTTATCAATATCCTCACCAACACTTATTCATTATGTGACTTTTTAACTATAGCCAAGCTAGTGGGCATAATGTGATACCTTGTGGTTTTGATTTATAACTACCAGATAACTAATGATATTGAGAATTTTTTCATATGCTTATGGGCCATTTCTAGATTCTTATAGAAATGAAAACTTAGATAATTTTTCCATTTTTAAATTGGGCTTTATGTTTATTATAGAGTTGTAAGAGCTCTTTACATATTCTGGATGGATGATTTGCAAATATTTACTCCCAAACTCTAGGTTATCCTTTCACTTTCTTGATAGTGTCCTTTGAAACACAAAATTAAAAAAAAAATATGAATTGCAATTTATCTACTTTTTCTTTTGCTGCTTGTCTTCTTGGTGCCATAGCAAAGAATCAAGTGCCAAATCCAAAGTCATGCCTATTTACCTCTACGTTTCTTCTAGGAGTTTTATAGTTTTAGTTCTTACATTTAGGTCTTTGATCTATTTTGAATTAAAATTATGTATATGGCATGAGATAAAGATCCACTTTCATTCTATTGCATTAGAATATAGACAAGAACATGTCATCTGTGAATAAAGGTGGTTCTACCTCATTTTCAATCCGGATGATTTTTCCTTCTCTTCCTTATCTAATTTCCTTTACTAGGAGCTTCCATATAATTTTGAATAGAAATGGTAAAAGTGAATATCCTTGTCTTGTTCTTAACTTTAGGGAAAAATTATTGCCTTCATAATTAAATATGATGTTAGCTATGTTTTTTGTAGATGTTTTTCAATCAAGTTGAGGTTATTCCCTTATATTCCCAGTTTTCTGAGTATTTTTATATTGAAGTGGTGTTGGATTCTGTCAGATGCCTTTTCTGCATCTATTGAGATGATCAAGTGTTTTCTGTGTTTTATTCCCTTGATATAATGTGTTCTATTAGTTATTTTTAGATATTACACCAATTTTGCACTCCTGGGAGAAATTCCAGTTGGCCATGATGTGTAATTCTTTTGTATTTAGCTTGGCTCAATTTGCTTATTGTTTTGAGGAGTTTTGAACCCGTGGGCATACTACATATGCGTTTGCAGTTTTCATATCTTGTGATGTCTTTGTTGGGCTGTAGAGTCAGGATAATATTAGTCTCATAAAATGACTTTGAAAGTGATTCTCTTCTATTCTTTGAGAAAGATTTTGAAGAATTTATATCAATTTTTGGAAGAATTTTGTGCCAGCAGCTTTTCTTTTCTTTGGAGTAATTTGAATGTTATCTCATTGCCTTCTGGCCTCTGTTTCTTCTAAGAAGTCAGTTGTTGATATTATTGGGATTTCTTAGCAAGTGATAAACTGTTTCGTCTTGCTGCTTTCAAGTTTTTCTCCTTGTCTTTGGGTATCAGCATTTTTATTATAATATTTCTGTTTGTGAATATCTTTGTGTCTATCTTACATAGAATGTACTGAGTTTCTGAGAAGTGTAGGTAATCTTTTTTTAGGAAATCTCAGTCATTATTATTTCAAATATTTTCTGCTGTGCTTTTATCTCTATCATCTTATTCTGGTACTACAATGACAGGTATGCTGGTGTGCCTAGTGACATCTCATATGTCTCTGATCCCTTGCTAATTTTTCTTCATTCCTTTTTCTCACTTTTTTTTTGGATTGCATAATCTCTGTCAATATATCTACAAATTCACTAATTCTTTCTTCTTTCATTTTACATCTACTTTTCAATCCCTCTAATGGGTCTTGAATTTAATTGTTATATTTTTCTGCCCCAGAATTTTCATTTGGGTCTTTTTCATACTTTCTGTGTCTTTACTGCTGTTCTCTGTTTGATGTGACATTGTCATCATACTTTTCTTTACCTCTTTAGCCAAACATTGCTTTCATTTTTTGAACACATGACTATTTTGAAGGCTTTGATTTTTTAAACCATCTGATTGCTCTCATAAGCAATTTCTGTTCTAACGATTCTTTTCTGATTTTTTTCAGTTTCACTTTTTTTTTTTTTGCAAAAACTGTACATTTTAGATTATATATTTGTTATGGTTTGGCTGTGTCCCCACCCAAATCTCACCTTGAATTGTAATAATCCTCATGTGTCAAGGACAGAGCTGGGTAGAGATAATTGAGTCATGGGGTCAGTTTCCTCCATACTGTTCTCTTGGTAGTGAATAAGTCTCATGAGATCTAATGGTTTTATAAATGTGAGTTCCCCTGCACACTCTTTTTTTTGTTGTTGTTGTTGTTGTTGTTGTTGTTGTTGTTGAGATGGAGTCTCGCTCTGTCGCCCAGGCTGGAGTGCAGTGGCCGGATCTCAGCTCACTGCAAACTCCGCCTCCCAGGTTCACACCATTCTCCTGCCTCAGCCTCCCGAGTAGCTGGGACTACAGGCGCCCGCCACCTCGCCCGGCTAGTTTTTTGTATTTTAGTAGAGACAGGGTTTCACCGTGTTAGCCAGGATGGTCTCGATCTCCTGACCTCGTGATCCGCCCGTCTCGGCCTCCCAAAGTGCTGGGATTACAGGCTTGAGCCACCGCGCCTGGCACCCTGCACACTCTTTTGCCTACCGCCATGTAAGTAGTTACTTTGCTCCTCATTTGCCTTCTGCCATGATTGTGAGGCCTCCCCAGCCATGTGGAACCATGAGTCAAAGAAAACTCTTCTTTACAAATTACCCAGTCTTGGGTATGTCTTTATTAGCAGCATACAGACTAATACAATATTGTAGCCCCTGTGGACACTACCCCCCACCTCCAGGATTTGTTATAGATATTTATTGCTTTGTTTACTATATTATTACTGTATTATTTTGTTTTGCTTACTATATTATTACTGTTTTGTTTACTATATTATTGTATTTTAACTCATTCCATTTTCTATCATGTTAAGCATCTAGTATTGCTGCTGAGGTGGCACAGCCTTGGTTATGTCTACAGTGACCATGGAATGACAGTGACCATGGATGAGTGACAGCGACCCTAGAATCAAGTTTAGCATGATTCTCTATTTCTCTAAACACAGCTAACTTGGAAGTTCCACTAATTAATTGCTGTTTTTTCTACAGTTATCAACAATGTCCTGAGGCATACATTACCCAAAAGACAAAAACTGTCAATTTTATGCTCCTTAAGAGTAATAGTTCCTGAGGTTTCTGTTTGAGATTTGTTCTGGCCTCGGTCAGCCTTTCCTCTGCTGTCTTTTTCTCAGCAAACTAAGCCTCTAGTTTAGCCTACTTTTACAATGACTCTGCCAATCTTCTCCCCGTTGTCTTTCACTATAGCCACCATTATTTTTGAGAGGAGTTTAGGCTTGAACTTCCCCACACTCTGTTGCAAATAAAGTGAATATTTAGAAAATGGTTAGGCACTATCTATTTTATGACCTAATTTGGCCCCAAGTATTATCTCTGAGCAGAGGCTCAGTTCTGGAGCTGGAGTTGGGGCAATGGTGCACTTCTAACTAAATGACATCACTTCTTTAGGAGCAAAGTGTTAAATAGAGGGAGTGCAGTACGTGTCATGTTTCCTATGCTTCCTTCTCCTGACATAGAGCCAGTGTCTCATAAGCAGAAGGAAGGGCAGTTGGGGCTCCAGGGTTTTTAGCAGCACCATGCCCAAGGTATAGTCTCTGTCCCACAGGTGGGGGGTGGGTGAAAAAAGAGAGCCCCCACCAGTCAACTGCACGCACCTGGAACTTAACCTCAGGAACAAGTACCTGGGGCAGGATGAGAAATGCTGACATTCTTCATAGCCCAGAAAGGCAGCCCTCCATCTGGGTACCGGCAAGAGAGATAGCCCTGTGTTCCTGGCTGTTGAAATCTGAAGTGAGATTTCCATCATGCTGCGCTGGGAAAGGGAAGAGATGGAACCGATCTGGATTCAATTACCACAAACTCCTGCTGTTCCTGTTGAATGTTAGTTGGTCTTCTTGAGTAAATGATTCTTCATTTGCTACATATTCCTGGGACCATTTCCAGAGACTGTTAATGTTTGTTTTTTGATAATTTTCTCTAGTACCACTGAAGAATGAATCCATAGAACTCCTTATGGTGTCAAGCTGAAGTCTAATAGTGCAAAGGAACTCTTAATAGCATCCAGTGTCCAATTCAAATGAAAATAATATAGAAAATACAAACTCAAATGGTTGAGTTTTGATCAGATTTGAGGAATTATAACATTAAATTAACTATAAAGAAGGAAAAATTAAGAACCAAAATGGATACTTTTGTATATTAATAATTTTTCTATTTGAAATTCATTCTTTAATCTAGTACCTTCCTTTAAAGGCAGCAAAGAAGTAGATAATGAGTAAAATGGCCTGTAATCCACTATAATAGATTTCACAAAATCCATGCACTTACTTATAATCAAGTTCTTCAAGTCTTCATTGAGATCAATTTATTTCAAATTTATACATAACTCTATCTTAGTTATCTGGTTTTAAAAAGCTGATTAAAGCAGATTAAAAGCAACAATTATGAAGTGGAATAAGTCTTACTGCTGCAAAATTTTAAAGCACAGGAAAATAGATCCGTTAGTAGAGGGAAAAAGAGTCTGCTTAATACAATAATTTCTTATTAATAATTTGTTATTGTTATTGTTTGCCATTATTTAATAACCACAATTGCTTTTGCACCAGCCTAATAATAATGATTGTCTTGATATAAAAGTGATCAAAAATGTAATTCATGTATTTCTTTAGAAGACAATTTTATATATATATACATGATATACTTTTTAGAGACTGCAAAATCAACTAAAAAATTCTGATGCTTTGTAGGGGTTACATTTCAGCTCTGCAGAAAATTGGAATATCTAGATCAACATATTCCTCAAATATTCCAGTAAGCCAGAACTTAATAAATTATTTTTGCATTTTTACTGCCCACCTAGTAGTTCTAAAATGGATATATTGGGAAATAGATTGAAGCCACATATACAGTTCTGGAAATTCTGTTTGTGTGTCTCATTTAGAACAATTAAATAGAATGGAATATTTAGCAGTTTCCTGAAACAAAATAATTACTACAAAACATATGGAAATTATTTAAGTCCCTTTCTCTTTCAAAAAACTATATTCATTAACAGAGTTGTGAACTATGGCAACATGGATATATGAAACTGAAATACACTTAAAGTGTATGGTGATCACATATTCAATATTCAATTCAGCATTTAGGCACACTCTTAGAGGATGTCCAAGTATGCCAAGCCCTCGACTAGTACCACAAAGTCCATGCAGGTTACTGATAGAGCGTCCTCTCTGTGTCTATGTACTTTTATTGTAGACATAGTCATAGGGAGCGAGGCAATATTGTTTCTCAGTGTGCAATAGATTAGGAAACAAATCGGAAGGCCCTTTCTGGAAGCATGTGCATAGGCAGCAGTGTCAAGTGACAGGTGGTGTAAGGGAAGATGGAGAAATTAATATGAATGGGCATAATTCAAAAAGCATAGAAATTTTGGACCATGTGGGAAACAACCATGTAAGATTACATATGCCATAGCCCCTGAGGAGAAGCTTCCATTTTATTGCACTATTATAAAAACGAATGTTCTTCTTAATGACCAAGAAAAGTTGAATTACATTCAGTATTCTCTAGGAAGAATGAGAAAAAACACATGTTAGGGTGTTTTTTTTTGTTGTTGTTCTGTCAGATAAGTTAAAATAAATGGAATCATCAAATACATTTGCCAAAGTTACCTGAAAAATACACATATATAAATTAATTGCCCATGAATGATATCAAGTAAATTGTTTCCACATTTTGGGTGCCGCTTTCATATCTTCTTTTCCAAATCTATTTCAGCTTCATTTTTAATTACAAGTATTAATTCCATGGATGTGTTCTCAAAAAACAGAAGTGGAAGAGTAAATCAATCTTTTGTTTTACTAAAAGCATTGTTAAATAAGTGGTCCTTTTCAAATATAAACTTTGCTTACGTAATGTGACTGACTATACAGAGAAGCCCAAGATTTGAAAAATGCTGCTCATAACACATATTCAATTGACACATAACTTGCAACCAGATTTTTAATATCTCACTCTTAGTTATTGGTTTGTATATTTATTATAATCTGACAATGAATTTTCTTACTGGTCTATAAATAATGGTATATCATTTAATCTATGCAACCTTAGATTTTGTAAAATATGCCTTAGATAATCATGAGTTATCACCACAGAATGAAGGAAAATCTCTAGCATGAAAGAGAAAGTCCAGAAAAACAAAGAGGAGAAAGAACTAATAGAAGATAGAAATTATATGTGACACAGAAAAAAACTACAAAACTGAGAGTTAAGAGAAAATGTTGCATCAATGTGAGAAGAAATAGAAAGGAAAGGCAATAAAAAATATCTGACACATGCATACTGTATTCTAAAGTTTAGTGATAAGTTTGAAAGTGTGAGTAAAAAGTAACTTGCACAAGGTGGGGCACATGTTCTCAAGACCTCTTAGGACTGTGCCCTGGGCCACGGTTACTCATATTGGCTCAGAATAAACCTCTGAAAATATTTGACAGAGTTTAGCCTTTTTTATCAACATTAATTGGCACCCAGCTTGGGGCCTCAAAGAAGACTCAGGATCCCCCAAAGTTCTAATAATGACTAGTTTTGTCTAATATCTCAGTATTCATAAGTAATCTAGGTAAGGTATTTTAAAAAATAAATTATGTAAATATAATGGGATAAATGTTTATAAGTGAACTTTTCATGTAATTTTAAATCTTATTTATTTTTAAATTAAATAACATGTTCATTACATGTCTTGATCATTTTAATTTAAAATATATTATAGAAAACATTTTCTAAAATTTATAAAGTGATTCTCATCTATAAATTACTGATGTGACAGACAACTCAAGAGTTCCTCCTACCTAGGTTTTTCCATAAATTTGAGGTTGTCATTGATAAACTGAGTTCTTTCACCACTTTATATTGGTCTCAAAGTAAGAACATTCCATTGAAAAAAAGCAAACAGGTATTATTCACTGGCAAGAAATGGAGAAGGAAAGGCTGTCACTCTAAATGTCTCCTATCCCTGAACAACAGAAAAGATAGGGTTTTTAGGGCCTGGGCACAGGGCAGGAAAGTGATGCTGTTAGCATGTGCAGAGTGGGATTCCAGCCACTCAGACTCAATTCATAAATATACAACTTCAAAGAACCAAGTCCAAAAAATGGCAGAGATTTTCCTTTAAGAGAGGATATTTTAACATTATAATATGTTAATGACTGAAGGTAACCAGGCGTTTTCTGTTCCACTTTCTGCCGGTTTGCAGAGTCTTATCTCCCTCTGGTATCCGGTGAGGGGTCAAGAAACTCTGGCACCAGCCTGGGTAGCCTGGCTCTTGTAAGCAGCTGTGCTTATAAATACAGAGACTAAAGCAAAACAGTAAGAAAGGAAACTTTCCCATTTATTTTATCAGGGCTGCCCGGGTTACAAGGTTACTAAGAATAAAAATTCTAGTTAGTATATAATTCCATATATGAAGTGTGCTGGAGTAATATGTGTTATGATGAAAAAATAAAAAATAATAAAGACTTAAAAAGGTGTTCTGATTAAAAGGAAAATAATTTTCATCTATTTCAAAGGTTATTTAAAGATGTTTTATAAAACATGGTAAAAAGGAACCAGTAAACAAGAGAGAGATGTGAAGAAAGTTACAGATATGAAGAGATATTTTTAGTAAGAAAGGTTAAAAGGACAATACTTTTGTATGAGAAAGAATCTTGTGTGATACATTTTTGCCCTAAAAAAAAAAAGAGATGGGTTATTTAAGAAAGAGAAATTTAAGAAAAACCAGAAAGTGCAAGTGTGCTGTAAATGGTCTGTGTAAGTTGGAATAAAGTTTATAGAGAATTTATGAAGGAAATTTTGTATGTGATTCCACTGGCTCTAATTAAAAGAAATTATTTATAACAGCCTTCTAGAGATAGAACTTTGATATTAAAATACAGTAATGCAAAACTAGTTAGAACAACAAGGTTTTCTTAAAAGATTGATTTGCAGTTAATGAAATTGTGTTTTTAATTTTCAGTTCTATAATCTGCTTCTGTTTTGAAAATTTTCAGATTGATATCTGATATGGTTTGGCTGTGTCCCCACCCAAATCTTCTCTTGAATTGTACTCCTATAATTCCCATGTGTTGTGGGAGGGACTCGGTGGGAGATAATTGAATCATAGGAGCAGTTTCCCGCATACTGTTCTCATGGTAGTGAATAAGTCGCATGAGATCTGATTGTTTTATAAGGGGTTTCCCTTTTGCTTGCTTCTCGATCTCTTTTTGCCTGCCGCCATGTAAGAGACATGCCTTTCACCTTCCACCATGATTGTGAGCTCCCCCAAAGCCCCAAGGAGTTGTGGATCCATTAATCCTTTTTTTCTTTATAAATTACTCAGTCTCGGCCAGGCACAGTGGCTCATGCCTGTAATCCCAGCACTTTGGGAGGCCGAGGTGGGTGCATCACTAGGTCAGGAGATCGAGACCATCCTGGCAAACATAGTGAAACCCCGTCTGTACTAAAAATACAAAAAAATTAGCCGGGCATGGTGGCAGGCGCCTGTAGCCCCAGCTACTTGGGAGGCTGAGGCAGGAGAATGGCATGAACCCGGGGGACTGAGCCTGCAGTGAGCGGACATCACACCACTGCACTCCAGCCTGGACGACAAAGCAAGACTCTGTCTCAAATTAAAAAAATAAATAACCCAGTCTCTGGTATATCTGTATCAGCAGTGTGAAAATGGACTAATACAATATCTCAGAAGTTTAAGTTCTCCTGTGCCCTTCTGTTTTCAGCTTTTTCTCCCTTTGAGGAGGCTTGGGATAGTAACTCTGTCCTTCTTTTGTTGGCTCCTGTAACTTTTTCTAGTTCTAAATCTGTTCTTATAGCCTATTACTGAAATGTTTCATCTTGAAGGTTTTCCTCCAATATAACTTACTTCTGTACTTGTGGATTTTGTTAATATGTTTAGGGGTCAGGGGCCTTCTGAGGGTTTCCTGAAAAATCAGCTCACAAAAGACAGATTGGTTGAAGAGAAGGCATGCAGATTTGTTTGGTGTGTATACTTGAGAGTGTTCAAAATAAAGAAGCAAGATACAGCGGAAATTGCTTGTTTTAATACTCAGGTTCAACAAAGTATACACACGCATGTAAAAAAAATTATTTAACAAAAGAGTTTTGATATGGTTTGGATGCTTGTCTCTTCCAAAGCTCATGCTGAAATGTGATTCCTTATGTCAGAGGTGGATCCTGGTAGAAGGTAATTGGATCATGGGAGTGGACCCCTTGTGAATGGTTTCGCCCCACCCCCTTGGTGATAAGTAATTTCTTGCTCAGTTAGTTCACATGAGATCTGGTTGCTTAAAAGTGCATGGCACCTTCCCCCTTGCTCTCTTGTTCCTACTCTCACCCTGTATTATGCCTACTCCTGCTTTGCTTTCCACCGTGATTGCAAGCTTCCTGAGGCATTGCCAGAAGTCAAGCGGATGTTGGTGCCATGCTTGTACAACCTGCAAAACCATGAGCCAATTACACATCTTTTCATTACAGATGACCCAGCCTTCAGGGATATCTTTATCGTCACACAAAAATGGCCTAGTGCAGAAAATTTAATGCTAGCAGACTGTGTGAGGAGATCCAGAAAGGTCCATCTATCTAGATCCTTCTTAACCTCCTGAGCATGCATTTCCTTCCTTCTGGGCATGGGGCTTTTATAACCTACAATCCAGTGAGGAAGGTCAGATCATTTCTTTATGACAAATTCGTACACAGACTGGTGGAGGAAACATTAGTGTAATAATTTTAGGCTTTATGGCTGGCTTTGAGGAAAGGAATTCTGGTTTCTGGGACCTGCGTTGGGGAAGGGAAATTCGAGTTTCTGTGGCTAGCCTTGAGGGAAAATGAGACTGAGAGACAGGAGGACAGGAGAAGGCCAAACAAAAACTTTTATTTCTGAGGCTGCTTCTGAGGCTTTTATTTTGGGGTATTGTTTTCTGAGCCCCAACATATGTCTAATGTGTTCAATATAACCAGTCAACTTCTCATAATGTTGCCAAGAGACACATATTCCCCTGCTCAAGGCCACTAAAATGTGACACTCATTCATGACTCTGGACACATCATTTCTGTGTCTGATTAATTCAGGTTCTTTTTTCATTAGGTTTGAATTCCAGGTAATTCAAATGGGCTTCCCATAAGACAAGCAATCGCACTATAGAAGGCTTGATAACTAGCCCAAGAAACAAAGATTCAAAGATTTTAAGATAATTCCTGTGCTGTTTGTATAAGGTTTTTATTTTTTTATTTATTTATTTTTTTACTTAGGAAAATTTAAATGTTAAGAACCTTAAGGTTTTTACATCAATGTAACTTTGTATATTGATTTTTTTTTTTTTTTTGAGACAGTCTCATTATTGCCCAGGCTAGAGTGCAGTTGCACAATCTTAGCTCACTGCAACCTCCACCTCCTGGGTTCAAGTGATTCTTCTGCCTCAGCTAGCTAGGATTACCATGTCTGGCTAATTTTTGTATTTTTGGTAGAGATGGAGTTTCACCATGTTGGCCAAACTGGTCTTGAACTCCTGACCTCAGGTGATCCGCCCCCTTCAGCCTCCCAAAGTGCTGGGATTACAGGTGTGAGCCACTATGCCCAACCTGTATATTGCTTTTGAAGTCTTTTGATAATCACTCTGGTTAAATGAATAAATGTTCTTTTATAATGACCTGTAATTCTGTTTTAATCAAATATTTTTAGCCTTTTAACATTCTTTTGACAAACATCCTCAAAGTCAAACACTAAATTAAATTTGACTTAGACTTACTGCTGGGGCTTATCAAAACTATAAAAATTAATTACAGTAAGGTTATAGAATCTTTTTACAGCTTTCAATTAAGTCATAAACTCCAGTATTACCACTTCTAGTCAGTTGACTGGACATTAGTTAAGAGACTCCCTCCAGCCCCATTAAAAAGAGTTTTTAATCAAATATTGTTAACTAACCCTTGTGCTATTAAGTTGCAGGGCTTTGACTTCTGGATACCCCTATCTCATCTCAAAAGGAGCATCAGCTCCTACAGAATCTCAAACATTAATGCTGGGATCTGGCACCAAACTCAAGTTAACCAAAACCTCATCTTCAGATCTAGGACAAGAAGACAATTTTAAAAAGTGCTTTCTCATGACACTAGACCAGGCCTGTATACAAAGGCATAAATACTTATATAACAATCTGGCTTCTACCTAAATTAATTTGTTCTGTGTCTTAATACTGAATAACGTAAATGTTTAGCTACTTGTGAGTTTCCTTTTCCTGTCATTGTCAGCTACACAAGGCTTATGTCTTTTTATTGAAAACATTGCCAATTCTTTATGCTTTGTTTTCCAGAGTAAATATATATATATATGTATATGTGTATATGTATTTATATATTTAAATATATATGTGTGTGTGTATGTGTGTATATGTATATATATTTGTTTCTTGTTTGAGCTACTTGTAGCTTACAAGATTAGGTAAATCAACAAAGATTACTTCTCCCCACTACCTGATAGGTCCCAAATTTAAAGACTATTCAGAATGCCACTAGATTTTATCTGTTTTTGTTGCTAATGCCTTAATGCTAAAGCTATGTAAGTAGCTTCCCGCTAGTCTCAGGGACTATCCCAGAAGAGGTGGCCATGTGAGATTGTAAGGGCCGATTTCTAGGGATAGAATTAGTTCATACTCTTCAAATCAAGGACAGGCAAGCACATGCTTCAACAACTTGAAAATGAGGGACTTTGCCTCCTGGGCCATTTTCATTCATCTCAGCTGTAAAAAATTTCCTGCTTCCCATGAGAGTTAAAAGAAAATTACCAAGAGAATATCAAGGTATCTGCTGACAAAGCTTCCTGGGTAGAGTGCTCCCAGTTATGAGATTTATATATAGATATAGATATGAATACATTTATTTATAAACCACCTTAAGACAAATTTCTAAGAAGACTGCACAAAACCATTGTGGCACAACAATATCCTCTAAATTCCTTAGCATAAGTGATTTTAACAAATTGATTATATTATTCCTTAGTGTAAGTGATTTTAACAAATTGATTATATTTTGTATAGCTAATTGCTATAGGTCTGTAATTAAAACCAAGACTATGGCAGCTCAACACATAAAATGTATGGACAAGTCAATTTTGTAGTCTTGTTTTTTGGCTTTTGGTTTTTGTCTCTTATATTACTTAAAAGATTTCAATGTTAATGAAGGTCTGCTCACCTCCATTCCCATCTGGCCTAAAACATTGGTTATAAGTCGTTTGGATTTGAGTCTCTTGGCCATAGGGGTCCCCTTGAGGAACAGGAAGGACATGGGGCAGGTAGCCATAGTCACACCACTCCAGCAACGATACGGAACAAAATAAAAGTTGGGCCATTAGTGTTGCCTCTGGCAAATACTGGTCAGAAAGCTTGGCTACTAAAAATAAAAAAATTAGCGGGGCGTGGTGGTGGGTGCCTGTAATCCCAGCTACTTGGGAGACTGAGACAGGAAAATCGTTTGAACCCAGGAGGCGGAGGTTGCAGTGAGCTGAGAGAGCGCCACTGCATTCCATCCTGGACAGCAAAGTGAGACTGTCTCAAACAAACAAACAAACAAACAAGAGTCATAGAGCTGGTCTTTGAGTGAAGCCAATCTAATCCTTAAGGAAGTGACTCTATGACTCCAACATCTTCCTGTCTTAAACATGTCACAGTGAAAAATTTAATTGTTAAGGATTATATTTATATAATACATAATTTTGAAAACTTTTTAATGAGGTATAGGATGTATTTTAAACATCCTATGATTGTTGGATAAAGGCAACATAAGTGAAACAGTAGATGGCTCTTAGGGAATGTTATTCAAATCGTCAGGCCAATATTGTCAACATGAGAGTGTTTAATGAAAACAAGGAAAAGCGAAATACAGAGGGAACAATTTTTGTCAAGAGGAAAGAATGTAATTTTGTAATGTTCTAAGATATTCATCAAACAGATTTCATGTTTGCTTTTCATTTCTCAATAGTATGCTAATTTAAGATGATTAGGGCTATGTAAAATACATTATTTAAATAATTGAATTTTGTGGAAAGTTTTTAATCTATTTCTACAACAGTCTAGATTTTGAATTATCACAGTGAAACATGGTTTCTGGGACTATAAAATTTCAGTAAGGTGTTTCATTGTGTTGTCAGGTGTGAAGCAGCAAAAAATCATATTTTAAGAATACTTCCTTAGGAGTACGTTTTCTTGTTGTTTACCTGAGTGAAAATTACCTAACATGAATTATCTTTTCTTTCTTCTAATGTAGAAGAGAAATGAAGTAAATAGGGTATTTAGTAGCAGTCATTAAAAACTAGAGCCATCTAAAATATAAAATTTAGCATTTTAAAAGGAATAAGTGACTTCTGAATGATTTTACACTCATTTTATTATCAAGTATATTTTCAGGAAGAAGTTTTTTTGCTGTTTGATTTTAAGAAATAATGTCTCCTCAATATTAGCTTCTTCAATAATGTTAAATTATTCAATCTCTTCTTTGATTATAGATTGGGAATATGAGCAAATCAATTTTAACCAAGAAATCTGCACAAACTCAGAGCTTAAGTTTTGGAAGCTCTTTGTTACATTGAAGTCACTGAATTAATCAGTGCCATCAATAATAACATGTTGTCATATTGCAAGCACAGTATTAGACTCTATGGATGTTGAACAAGACTCACTTCCTAATTCGTAGTTCAATGGCAAAAGGATTAAAAAATAATTCATAATAACAATACAACTATAACTGGCTAGCAAAGGAAACCAATTGGGTTACATTGAAAAGAAGTGGCCTTTGTAGGAAGAACATTGCGAAGCATAGAGACCAGGAGGAAGGCCTGAGGACTTCAGCTTGTAAAATCCAAAGGACCAAGGGATGGTAAGTTCTAGTGATGGGTAGTCACACCCTGCTGCTGGCATTGAGTACTCGACAATTGTTTATTCAGTACTGAATACTCAGTGGGTATTCCCACCTTCTCATTCTCTGTATTTAACCATAAAACATATTAACTGTTCTTCCACAGCCTACTTTTTGTATTTAATATATCTTGGAGCTTCTTCCCTCTTGGTTTCTTCATTCTTTTTAATAATTCCATATACCATTATGAATTAGTATAATTTATTTTCTTTAATTGAAATTAATATAATTTAAAGAAAATCAATAATATACTGATGCATATTTAATTTTTTCCCTCAATTTTTTGCCATCAGAAATAATTTTTTGCAATGAATATGTAAAGATCATCTTGAAATTGTGTCTATTAATACAGTTGTCAGATACATTCCTACACATTGAATTTCTGGGTTGAGAAATATAAAATTTGTTATTTTGAAAATACTGAGAAAATTTCCTCCTTTGAGGTTGAAATTTTATTCACATTAGCTGTTTATAAAAGAGCTCAATTTACTAGTCTCTCCAAAAAGAAAGTAACATTGAACTCTTAAGTTTTTGCCCATCTAATACACTTGCTTATTTTTTCTTGTGACTTTTCTTTTACATTTGCTTATTGAATTTTGCCTAGTTGAAATGCAGCTTTTTACATTTCTGTTGTTACTGTTTATTAATGCAGTCAAAGGTGTTAATCATTTTCTTTTTTTTTTTTTTTTTTTTTTTTTTTTCCTGAGACAAAGTCTCACTCTGTCACCCAGGCTGGAGTGCAGTGGCACAATCTCGGTTCACTGCAACCTCTGCCTCCCAAGTTCAAGCAATTCTCCTGCCTCAGCCTCCCGAGTAGCTGGGACTACAGGAGTGCGCCACCATGCCCGGCTAATTTTTGTATTTTTTTTTAGTAGAGTCAGGGTTTCACCATGTTGACCAGGCTGGTCTCGAACTCCTGACCTCTTGATCCACCCGCCCACGCCTCCCAAAGTGCTGGGATTACAGGCATGAGCTACTGCGCCCGGCATCATTTTCTTATTGTTTCTGGGTTATGAGTTATTCTTAGAAAGGCTTTCCCCACCACACAATTATCTTCCAGAGCTTTCAAAATGTTGTTTTTCACATTTAAATTTTGGAAGCAAATTTGGAAATAATTGTGATGTAAAGTGTGTGATGGAGTTCCAAATCTGGGTTTTCCACATGGATATCCTATTATTCACTTACTGAATGATCTACATAATTTGCTCACTGTTTGGGTATAACTCTTATCCTATACTAAATTACCATACACGTCTATTTCCAAATTTTAAAATTATCTTGTACTGGTCTGTTTGCTTATTTTTCTGAAAAATGAATTTCTACCCACCAGGTTGACTTACTTCTTAGTACACACAGAAAGTCCTCAAGGCAAATTGTTACACTGAATTTAGTTTTAACTGTTGAATAATAACTGGTACTCTGAAAGTATAAGTCTTGTGAGAAAGCTACATGCAGTGGAGGTTTTTTTTTTACCCCCTAATCTGTGCATTACCAGCCATTCTAAAATTTTAAAATTATCACACAGTGTATCTTTTAAGGTTACAGTGTTGACAGCTCCTATTCAAATGCAAATGTTGAACTGTTTAAAATTTTTTAAACAAAATATGATGTAGCAAGAAGTAAACCCTTAGACAAAGCTGTCAAAATCCAGGTAGATTATATTCAAGGACCGAGAGAATCATCAGGAAAAGTCTCCCGTTATAAGAGATTATGCCTTTCTGTTCCTTATCTATTTACTTTCAAGAAACCATAGTAGATTAATCTCATGGCAACCTGCCAAGAACTGTGTCAGGAGCTCA
Organism: Rhinopithecus bieti; assembly: GCF_001698545.2. NCBI lineage: Eukaryota > Metazoa > Chordata > Mammalia > Primates > Cercopithecidae > Rhinopithecus > Rhinopithecus bieti. The sequence continues at coordinate 1,765,265 of NW_016807049.1, forward strand.
GTAGAAGTTCAATATATATTTTTAAAAATAAGAAATATTGTATTCAGCCCAGGGATTTGTGTCTACTGCTACCTGGGAGAGTTTGGGAATTGTTAGACTGTACCTTCCCTTTATCATTCTTACATGTTACATAGGCAACCTGAACTCCAATTCAAAAACTCAAAGCACATTCTCTAGAGCAGGTGCACAAACAGAAGATATATTTGATGGCAAACCACAAGCTTTTTGATCGCAGCTGTGACAGTGACTTTTAAATGAGATGTGTCTCAACCCCAACAAATCTGAAAGACAAAGCTTCCTGTTCCGTATGTCAAAGTTCATTTGTTCATTGTTCATTTGTTATGACATGAACAGTATCCAAATCCTTAAAGAAACAGCAGTGGGGCTTCCTTAGTTAAAACAGATTTTTTTTTTCTCCTTTTCTCGCTGCCACTAATTATATTTTACTATAGCTTCTGCATGCTTTTATTGAGGTATTATTTATATACAATAAAACAGAGTCACGTCTTGTTTTAGAATTAACTTTATTAATGCATAATGACATAAAATAAAAATTTAAGAGTACATTTTAATACGTTTTGACAAACATATACACTAATAATAGCCCCCCTTTGCCACATACATACTCAAAATCAAGATAGAGAATATTTCCAACATTCCCCTAAATACCTTCTGGCTTTTTTGACTCCTTTGAAGTTGATTATGTCAAGCCCCTCCAGGTCTCTGACCTCAGGCAACCACTTAATCTGCTTTTTGCCAGTGTAGACGAGCTTTGCATATTAATGGGATCATAGAGCATGTATTCTTCTGTCTTGCTTCTTTCCTTCAGCAAAACGTTTTTGAGATTCATCCATGTGACTCCTTATCAAGTCACAAATCTTTTGCAAGGTGCCTGGTTATATCTCTTGCCCCTCTAAATGGAGTTTCTGCTATATGAAGGGGTAGACACTGTATATTCTGAATTCCAGTCGTTTGTCAGATGTACATATTGAAATATTTTCCTCTTTCTGTAGCATGCCTTTTTACATTTTGCTTTTGAAAAGTTGTTATTATTGATAAAATGTAATTTATTATTTCTCTTCCTTTTAGTGTCCAACTAAGATGTCTCTGCCCATCTCAAATTTTTAAAAATCTGCTCTATTTCCATCTAATTGCTTTATTGATATATATTTTAGGTTTAGTTTTAAGATCTACTTTTATTTTAGCTTTTTTTTTTTTTTTTTTGGTATGATATGAAGAAAAAATAGTACTTCACTTGCTTCCTCCCAAATGATACCCAGTTGTTCTGGCACCATTTGTTGGGAAAGCTTTTCTTTCTCCATTGAGTTAGTCTGACACCTTTGTTAAAAATCAATCCTCCATGTATGTCTGGTTCACGTTTTAGATTTATTCTCATCCATTGATCTCAGAAACCTAGCTACCTTTATTACTGTAGTCTGTTAAATTCTGATATAAGGTAGTATAAGGCTAATGTTTCTAAACTTGTTCTACTGTTGCAAAATTGTTTTGGGCTATTTTATGTCCTTTATGTTCCTACATATTATTTAAGGCCAATTTATCATGCAAAAAAATACTCCTGGGATTTTGATTGGAATTGCATCGAATCTATACATAAATATAGGGACAAATGATATCCTAACATTTTCCATACTAGAAGCATGGTATATATCTCTATTTATTTAGGTCATCTTTAATTTCTCTTAGCAACAATTTATTGTCTTTATTGTGCTGATTTTGTATATATTTCGTTAAATAATCCCTCAGTATTTCATGTTTTTGATGATGTCGGAAAAGGTGAAAAGAAAACCTACGGTTATTCGCAACTATTCCTTAATAGCTATGAACAGAATAATTATGGTTTATGTGAATTTACTTGCACTATCTTGGCATTAATGAGTTGAATCTGATTTTTACACTATCACAAACTTAAAACATCTTACTAAAATTAAGAGGGATAGTGTATTCCAAATATTACTTTTAGTAGAATATTCTGTTCTGAACGTACCTCTAGTTTTGTAGGGCATGCATGCATGCAGACGCACATTTTTTAAGTCATATTAAGGTACCATAAGTAGAAACAAGTATCAGACTTACACTCCAAAAATTCTGAAAATGTACTATTCTTCTGCAAAGAAATATACTTCAAGTGTCACCCAAAGAGGAGCACAGTGTCCAGAAAAGCAAGGAAAGAAGACATTGCAGTATTATTCACAATAGTAAAGATACAAATCAACCTAAGTTTCCATGGATGGATAAATGTGATCTATATACACAATGGAATACTATTCTACCTTAAAAAAGAAGAAAATCTTGTCAGTTGTGATGACATGGCTGAACCTGGAGAACATTATGCTATGTCAGATAAGCCAGACACAGAAAGACAAGGACTACATGATCTTACTTATGCATGGAATGTACAATAGTCAAACTCATAGCAATAGAGAGTAGAACAGTGGTTGCCGGGATGTGGGAAGTGGGAGAAATAGGGGAGATTTTGATCAAACTTTGAGTCATAAGATCAACAAGTTCTGAGAATCTGATGTACAGCGTGGGTGGTGATGGATGTGTTAACAAATTTGATTGTGATAATAACCACACAGTGTGTATGTATACCAAATCATCATTTTGTACACCTTAAATGTATACAATCTTTATTTGTCAGTTAATTATTTTCTTTTCTTTTTTTTATAAAAGAAGAGTGTTATTCAACACAACTTCCTTGATAAAAGCCTGGAATGATAGTTCCAATATATTCCAAACTATCACATGCTCAGTTTTTTTTTTCCTGTACTGAATGACTATAGTAATGGCTAAGCTGTATGCTTAATAAGAGGCAGAAAGATTGAAAATTTAATGGTTTAAAAACTTGAATCCAGGGCTTCAACATTTGGTGAAAATTGAGCGGGAATGTTAATATTTTAATTCACGATGATTAAGCAAATAAAATATAACAATAAAATTTGTAAGGATTTATAAGAAATTCAAATCATTAATGGGCTGGTAGGGATAATTCAAAGAACTTGTGGTGATTCTTGAGGAGAATATTGATCTTAAAAAAACATTGGCATCTACAATGTGTTTGTCACAAATTCCATGACATAACTGACAGACTATTTGGGGGCATTGTGTTATCTCTAATTATTTTAATTAAGGAGTAATTTATAAAATATTTGTAACTTCAGAAGTGATGCATATGATCATAGATATTTATAGTTGAGGTTTAAAATCCCTCTTAGCATCTGAAATAGCAAATTATACTTTTTACAAATATTCTGAAATTGAGAAACAGTAAAGTGTAATAGAAATGTTTATACTAATGAAAAGTTATACTTCCAATTAACTGTGCAGCAATTTGAACACTAATGGTTAAATATTATTTGCTCTTGTGGAGTGAGAGGGTTGAAGGAGAGGGTCACAGAACGTAATAATAAAATTACCACTTATTTTATAGCTTATATAACACTGAATTCTGCCACATAAAAAGTGGAATGTCAATGTTACCGTACTTCCCTCCAAGAAAATGATATAAAAAAATGTGTCATCATCCACAAATGTAGATGAGCTGGACAAGAGTTAGCAGAGAAGTTCTTTATCGTTTCCATGCAGAGTCAGCCTGTTTCATTATTGACTGCCAAAAAATTGATGTCCTGGTTGAAGAGGCTGACCAAGTACTTTATGTCTCCTAGATCACTTTAAAAAGGAGGGGCTGTGGGGAGAATAGGAGGAGGCGAAGGCCATTAGTTGTTGGCAAAAAGCAGAGTATATAGCAGCAAGCTAAGTGGAGTGGTTGTAAGATAACTATTAGAAGCTTACAGTTTATCAGGAGGTTAATTGGAGAAAAGAGAAAATAAATCACTAGCGTAGAAGAGAGGACTAGAGAAGGACATTTATAAAGTAAGCAAAGTGCAAATAAAGTGCAGAACAGGAGAGAGAGGGAAAGTGTCATCCTACTTTCCTGGAGATGGAGAATTGTGAATTAAGAAACACCCACCAAAACTGATGAAATCAACATTTTTGAATATAAACACGTATGGTTTGTTCAAATACCTAACATAAAGAGCATCAGACAGAAACTCCACTGAAGTAATTCTGAGTGTTTGAAAGGTCTACAGCTTTGATGAAATGAAAATTTTGAGATGGGGATTTTTAAATATTAATCTATCATTGCTTTAAAACCTTCTCACATGCAGTAATGTGAATCATCATTAATATTAGTCAACATTTGCCTATTCACAGATCCGTATCATGGCTTTCATTAAACGAACATTGCAGATAAATCAGTGACATTTTCCTTCCAAGGCCTAGTTGGATATTGTAAGTAAATGACCTGAAAGTCACCTTAACTTTGGGTAATGCTCAGATCAAGCCAATATCTAACATACAAGAATGCAGTTTCATTCATTAAAGAAATAACCATAAACTCAAATATCAAAAAAATCACCACCCTTCCTTAGGGTTTAGAACGAAGCCTTTTCTCTACTTCCTTTTAGTCAGAGAGAAAATATCTTTTATTTTTTACTTCTCTTAAAACTATTTTAAGTGATCTTCAGCACTTATGTAAACAATCTCAATACCCCCTCAAAAGTTAATTTCTTGGAACCTTCTGGGGGTCTGTTAAAATTAAGTGCATAGTTGTATTATAGCACTAAACTTAAAATTATTTCTTAGAAAGTCGAATGTGATAACTGACAACTTTAATTTTATTGATTACTACATCCCCAGAGGAAAATCAAATACATTATTTCTGATGTTTGTTTTAGAAATTTTCACAGAAGATACACAGAAATTTGAAATAGTAATACAATTTAGGGGAAAAAAATGAAGTAAGGAAGAAAAGATAAAGAGAAACAGAGAGATTGAGAGAGAGTGAGGTAGAGAGAGAAAGGCTAAAGAAAGACTGAAAGAAAGAAAAAAGAAAGTGAGAAAAAGGGAAAGAAAAAGAAGAAAGAAAAGAAAGAGAAAGAAAGAAAGAGAAAAGAAAGAAAAAAAAAAGAAAGAAAGAAAGAGAGAGAGAAAGAAAGAGAAAAGAAAGAAAGAAAAAAGAAAAAGAAAGAAAGAAAGAAAGAAAGAAAGAAAGAAAGAAAGAAAGAAAGAAAGAAAGAGAAAGAAAGAAAAGAAAAGGAAGGAAGGAAAGAACAGAGAGAGAGGAAGGGAGGAAGGGAAGAAGGAAGGAAGGGAGGGGGAAGGAGGAAAGAAATACGGAAAGAAAGAAAAAAGAGAAGAAAAAGAAAGAAAAACAGAGAAAGAGAAGAAAAGAAAGAAAGAAAAGAAATAGAGAAAGAGAAGAAAAAGAAAAGGAAGGAAGGAAAAGAAAGAAAGAGGAAAAAAGAAAGAGACAAACTGGGCAATATAGCATGGAAAAGTGGCAAAGACAATGGGCAAATCTTGGGTATGCCAGTTAGTGTTTTTATGACTCTGGGAAACTCTTTGCTTCAATTTCCCCTTGTGTAAATGAAGATATGTTCATATGTAATTTATGGTGTGACAGTTTTATAAGATAATGAATGTCAAGTGCATAGAATAATAACATCTGCGTATGCGGGTGCACACAGACACATGCGGGCACACACACATATTTTCTGCTACTATTGGCTAAAGACTGACAAGGGCTGATGATTAAATTATATTTACAAATAACAAAACTAACTAGAATTATTTTCAGTTTAGAGATTCACAATAGATAACAAAACTTAACATTTTTTCCTAATTTATGAAGACAACCTTGGATATAGGTCTATAAGAATGTAAAAACTGTCTCCAATAATCCTGACGTAGGAATAGTATTGCCTGGTAGGGTCTCCCATAATGACATACATGTTCTATAATCTCTACTGTCCAGTTTGGTGGCTACTAGCTTCATGTAACTCTTGAGTCCTTGAAATGTGGCTAGTACAACTAAGAAACTCAGTTTTTAACTTTAATTAATTTAAATTTAAAGAAAATAAAGAGAAAGAGAAGAAAAGAAAGAAAATAGAAAGAGAAAGAGAAAGAAAGAAAGAAGAAAAGAAAGAGAAAGAAAGAAAGGAAAGAAAGAAAGAAAGGAAAGAGAAAGAAAGAAAGAAAGAAAGAAAGAGAAAGAAAGAAAGAAAGAAAGAAAGAGAAAGAAAGAAAAGAAAGAGAAAGAAAGAAAGAAAGAAAGAAAGAAAGAAAGAAAAGAAAAGAAAGAGAAAGAAAGAAAGAGAAAGAAAGAAAGAGAAAGAAAGAAAAGAAAGAAAGAG
>NW_016807049.1:1771668-1779641 GCF_001698545.2 Rhinopithecus bieti
AAAGAAAAGAAAGAAAGAGAAAGAAAGAAAGAAAGAAAGAAAGAAAGAAAGAAAGAAAGAAAGAAAGAAAGAGAAAGAAAGAAAGAGAGAGAGAGAAGGCTCATGTGTCTAGTAGCTAAAATATTGAACATCACGTGTGTGGATTACAATGGAGACTTGGCAATATGTTTTTAAATTGTTCTTTTTTTGACAGGTTATAAAAAGATCGCACATGTCACATAATATAGAAAGATGTTGCACATGTTATAAAAAGATTGTCAGTCACATGGTATAGAAACAATAATAAGAGAATAATGACTATAATTTCAAAATGTATAAGAAATACCCACTCAAAACCTTAGTAGATTTTCTTTAAGATTTTAATGTGTATGTATAAACATTCTATATACTTTTACATTTTGAATACTTGGTATTATAATGTACACACAACAGAAAATCAGGGAATTTGGAAAAATGTGGACTTAGCCCGTTCAATATATTTTGTGATTACTGAGTCTCTCTACAAATGGAGACAAATTAATTTTGCATTTCAAGAAAAGATATAACCAACATCAAACTCAAATTGAGAGAGATTACACAAAATGACTAATGAATACTCCTCAAAATTGTCAAGATCATGAAAGACAAGAAAATTTGGGGGAGCTGCCACAGATTGAAGCAATGTGGAATGCTGAATTGGGTTCTAGAACAGAAAAAGAGAAACAATATAGTAGGAGAAAAAAATGGTGAAATCTGAATAAGATCTTGGTATGGTGTGAATATCTGTGTTCCCTCCAAATTCATATATTAAACTCTTAACTCCCAAGGTGATGGTATTAGGAAGTAGGCTTTGGGAAGTGAATAGGTCATGAGGGCACAGCCCTCATAAATGAGGTTTCTCACCCCTTCCACCATGTGAGGATGCAGCAAAAAGATGGTCATCTATGAACCAGAAAGGGGATCCTGACCAGATATTGAATCTGTCAGCACTTTGGTCTTGTATTTCTCAGCCTCCAGGACACACAGTTCTGCAGTAAGGTGCTGCCAGATCTCAGCAATACAATTCTGTTGTTTATAAGACACCCAGTATTTTGTTACAGCAGCCAGAATAGTCTGGGGATTAGTTCATAGTATGGTAGATGGTAATTGCTTTAAGTTTATGCAAATTGTCACTACTGTCACGAGATAGTAGTGAAGTAAACAATGGGACTTTTAGTTGTTATTGTTAAACTTAGCCAAAAATTAAGATCATGAAGTCTCTAGAGCACCATGCTAAATGATTTTATTTTATCTTTAAGGCTTTGGGGTGCAATATGGATTTTAAGCAGTGTCATCATAATTAGACTTTGAAAACAATCATTCTACTGAAATATGGAGAAAATTAGTAAACTTATATGATTTATCCAGGAAGACCAAAACGAGCTTTGGTAGGAAATTGTAAAAATATTTGTGAATGCTAGTCTACTCCTATTACAGTGACAGTAATGTTTGGGGAGATGAAGTTCCAGAGAGTCAAGGGGAAATAATTGGCATGCCTTATAAACCACCTAGATTTTAGGAATAAGAGTAGGTAATTGGTAGAATAAGGAAAAACAAGGCTTCTGACACAAATGGGCAATGGGAATTACCTTCAAATAAATAAAGGAGTTAAGTTGATGAGATAAAGGATCTATCGAGAATGTTGTGACTATAAACCAAAACAACATAAACAACAAAAAATATGTCTAGTAGTCAGTTAATTACAACGGATTACGTATCAAGGATAAAGTTATGTATGGACACATGATTTAGAAGCTGTTAATAAATAGATTCTAGTTGAAAAATTTTGTTAATAGAAAGGATACACCACAAGAAGAGGTAAGAAGAGTGTTGAATAGCAATCACAGGATAGATTGAAGAAGCATCAAAGATGACATTAATGATGTCAAATGCTGATGATCAGGCAAGACATTGACTCCATGACCTTCTCGCAAGCAGATGTGGCCAAATGACAAGGATCCACACAATGTCATGAGGGAAAGGGCAAATGGGAGACGATAAAATCAGAATGGCAACTGTAATTGACTCTTCTGAGAAGAGGCCAAGTCTGTTTCTACAGTTGAATACAATGGCTGACCTAGATTATTTTCAAACACTCTTAGTGACTCTAAAATCTCATAAAAGTGATTTTGGTGGAGCCATTGCATTGTTCCCCTATAAGATATATATGTAGACTGAGTGATCAGAATACTTAAATGGTATGATCTTATAAGAACCATGTCCTTTTCTAATTCTCTAATCGATATACACATTAATACTGTTACCCACCATGAGCAGGGAGGTTATTAGCATGCCATTGTTATATGATTTGTCTTGGTGTTGGACAAGAATAAAAATTTCAACAGTTCCCTTTTTCTCTACCCAAGTAATAATAACACTTCTTAGCTCTTTTCTATTTATTTCTACATTAAAATGTTATAAATAAAATGCAGTCTAAGTTCTCGTTCCCATGGTGTATATACTTTACTTTCAATTATATTTAAAATAAACTATTAGAGATTATATTAAGTACCTTCAATTTTGCTAAAAGTGTTATTATAAAATGGTGTGAAATGTGCAAATCACATTGCACAAAAGGTTTCTCTGGCCCATTTAAAAATTATTTCTTGTATGTCCCTTGACATGTCAATGAATAATGAACATGAAGGAACAAGAGGTGTCTACTTGTGTCAATGAGAAGGAATTGCTAGCTTCCTGAAAGTGGTTCAACCTTTCCTTATGTTGATATCAATATACAGATTTCTTTTTTTTTTCTCCACCATTCCTCTTCTCTCTCTATTTTCCTCTTCCTACTCCATCACACACACACATACATGGGCAAAGACAGACATTTTGATTAACTAATTTATTATAGCCAGATTGGACACCATGTGTATCCATATCATTTTAAAAAATTTCTTGAGAAACATTGAAATTTATTGGTTGTGTATATTACTAACTATGTGGTCATTTTCATTGATTATATAGAAGTTTGTTTTTAGAAAATAGATTATCTTAAGCATTTTAAAAAACATGTCCTATTCTTGGGCTATCTTTAATAATCCACTCTTTGAAAACATAGACTTTTATTAGGCTGTCCCCTTACTTGAAACAAGTTTTTTGTTCTTTACATTTCCTCAAAACATTTTCTACAGACAGATTTACACATGTTAAAGTAATAGTGATGATGATGATGATGATGATGATGAAAACTTATCTTTGCATTTTACCATGAGAAAAAAATATCTCTCAGAGATGTTCAAATATATACAGGCTATTGAAAAAGAATGTCATTTTAAATTTATTTTAGACACACTTTTGAATTTAAAAGCTAGTTAATAAATCTTTATTGCTAATCTTTTACATGGAAGAAACAAAGGTGATATTTATGTCAATATTGGTGCTGCTAGACCAGGGGATGAAGATTGAGAACCACTGCTTTATATATATTTCTTTTCTTTCCTTTTCTTTTCTTTCTTTTTCTTTTTTTTAGATGGAGTCGTGCTCTGTCACCCAGGCTGGGATGCAGTGGTGCAATCTCAACTCACTGCAACCTCTGCCTCCCAAGTTCAAGCAACTCTCTGCCTCAGCCTCCCAAGTAGCTGGGATCACAGCCAGCAAGCCTGGCTAATTTTTTTTTTTTTTTTTTTTTTTTGCATTTTTAGTAGAGACGGGGTTTCACCAAGTTGGCCAGGCTGGACTTGAACTCCTGACCTCGTGATCCACCTGCCTCGGCCTCACAAAGTGCTAGGATTACAGGCGTGAGCCACCGCCTCTGTATATTTATATACAAAGGCTTCTCATTGGCCACTTGTACCACCAGTATCACCTGTCTTCCTTCACCCACCTGTCAGTTCTTTATTCATGATCCCTCCTGAGTGAGTGTGATTTCTCTCTCATATACCCCAACAAGACATTCTACTTTTATAACCTTAGCATTTATATTGCACGTTTAGATTATGAATTCCACGGGGCAGAAATCTGTGCTGGCCATCACTAACTGCTGAGCCTAATGCCTGGTACTTAGTATTGAGATTAGCACATATTTATTGAATGACTATTTTGAAAATTCAAATTTACTCTTAGTGAATAGCCATATTTTAAAATGCTATTGTATGTTCCTTATAATTTATGTTAGGTCCTGGATTTTAGAGATCATTTTCAAATGTTATTGCTGGCCTAATACATTGAGCAAGTATGAATTTCAGCCTGGATTTTAATGTATATACTACTTTCTTTTGAATTCCTAGTGCTATTTTTATTTTATTCCTTATTACACATACCATAAATAAAAATTATTAGGAAGTATTTCAATATGTATTTAGAAGACATTGCATTTATTTTGGATCTGTATGCTATTGAATCAACCTTTTCAAATGGCTGATTTGAGAACTGCAGTTGTGTATTAGAGTAGTTTTTATTCAGGTGTTTTAGAATGATGTCCCAAAAAGATACTTGTATTCTAGAAAATGTATCTAAAACAATGAAAATTCTTAGAAATAAATAAAATATTCTTAAAGAAATAAAATGTGTCACAATATCATATTGAGTTGAAACTATGTGCCATTCTGGAAAAGCCATATTTGTTTCTAAACAATAAATCTGATAATATTAAAAGTACTTCACTATACTGAACTTAGCTGAGGGGAAATTTGAGTTTGAAGGAAAAAGGTCTGGCCAGATCTTACTCAGCTTAGAAATTTCGCAAATGAGAATAAAGACAAAGGAGATTAAATCATTTACTCCAAACCGCAACACTATTTACTTAATGGCACAGCTGGGAAAAGAGGGCCACTTTCTTTAATTCAGAATTACAGCTAGTTTTTAATTAAAATGCATCTCGCTTTCATTACTATGCTTCCAAATTATAATTCTACTGGTGATCTAATAGTTTATCTTCCCTAAATAAATATATTTAGCTTAATCGGAATATTTACAGGTGAAATACGATTAGGATACACTCATTAGTTAGATAGTTAAATGTGAATTGTGCCTGATAAGCAAGAAAGGTAAATTTGTAAGGAGACCAATTAGGCTACATTTACATTACTGTAAATAATGCATGCGGTAGATGCTAAATCTAGAGTACATGACATTGTACTCTACCTTGTGCTGTACTATACAACTCTATCCATTGAGTAGATGATCCATAAAACGTATTTATATGCACCCAATATTTCAGAGTCTAAGTTTAATTTTTCCTTTCTATAAAATGGGGGCATTGGACTCTGCCTTTTAAGATTTCATCTGATTTTTTAAAAACTTATTCATAGTCACATCTGATTTTAAAGAATATCTGATGCTGTGGCAAAGCAGAGAATGTTAAATGCTAAATGATAGTATCATATATTGGTGCAGCAGAATTTCAGAAGACCTGATTACTTTCAGCCCTTGCCTCCTTGTCATTGATCTCTGCTTGTAGGTCAATTCTTCACACACTCAGAGTTACAACCCCTAATAAAATAACAAGATGACACAATGCAAAAACCTCAACCAACTTTCTAAAAAATACACAAGAACATCAAACAGGAAAGAAATAAGCAACATTTACATTGAAAGCTAAAAAAGAAATAAAACTGCATAGCATAGAAATTTGGGTAAGCGCTAGTAGATAGAGAAACATGAAATTTTAATAATAAAAGTTCTCCGAAGATAGTAAGATGGTGAGAGAGTTAAGTCTAGGCCTGAGGCTTACAATCGACAACCCATGCAAACAAAAGAGAATCAGTGGAAACAATGGAAAGGTACTAAGCTGTGAAAGAACTTGACATTCTAAACTGAAAGAATATATGAATCAAAGAAAGGAGAGGCAAAAGGTGATACTAGAAATGTAAGTAGGATATTTGAAGGACTTTGTTGATCATACTGTTTTATGCTGGGTACAATGAGAAACACTGAAGAGTTTTATCACAGAGTAACATCTTAAATAAAGTACCGTAAATGCTGAAGTAATTGTGGAACATTTAGAAAGTTGTTACAGTAGTCTATGAAGGAAATGATGACTAGGTAATGGTTGCCACAAATAGAAAGAAATGCACAGACTATAGATATTCTTTTGAGATAAAGCAGAACTTGGATGTGTGTGTGAGAAAACTGATATAATGCCCCCGGTTTCAGCTTTCTTCAGTGTTGTAGTGGTTTCCTATTCTGAAAAGAGGAAAACAAGAGAACATACTTTGGAGAAAAGTTGTCAGTTATATTTTGGGTACTTTATGTTAGATGACTCATTGTAGATATCAAATATGCTGTTGATTGTGTGAAACTAGAATTCAGAAAGGAAGTTTAGACTGAAGACATAAGCTTCGAATGTAAGTTTATGGATAGACTTTAAAACAAGAGAAACCAATATAATTTTGTAGAGAAAAAATGTAATTCATATGCTTATGGATTAGTGAAATTGTGCCTATAAAGACTTGGTAACAAAGTTTAAAAATTCTGTTGATATAATGATATATGAAAATAAAAGAATACAGACTTGTATAGAAAGTATTCAAGTATGTATGGATAGAAAGAAAAAGTCTGAAAGTAAATATATAAGAATTTCAGTAGTTTTCTGTACCTTTTGGAACTTTGGAAAAGGTTTTGTGGTCTTCTTTCGATTTTTAAAATCTTACGTCAAGTGTTCCTTTAAAACAATGGAATGTATTTTTTAATTACTAGATTTTTGGTTAAATGTTGTATATAAATCAGCCATATTCATTGCCTCTGTCTCTAATATACCAATAAAATAGCCATAAAGAGTAAAAGAAGGAATAAAACCACGTGAGTAAATAGCATATTTATCAGGATCAGATAAGAGATTTAAAATTAATTATTAAAAAAACGAAAAAAGTACTGTTAAATAATTGAGCCTACAATGTAAACACCTACCACAAATAAACATAAATTTATAATAAAAATATGTAACAATGAGCCTTATTAACCTAATATAATACTATATTATTATAATTAACATTATAATTTTTTAGATATAACTAAATACTAAGAGTTTTATTTTATTTTTGTGTGTGTGTATATGTTGCCCTTTTGAATTTTCTAAATAAATAGAAATCACAAATATATGCTTTTAATTTGGAAGCTTCTTCTTTTGTTGTGTTTTATTTTTGTTTTAAACCTCAAGTGTATTGGTCAAATTGGTTTACTTCTTTTTTTAATTTTTTTTATTATACTAGGGTACCTGTGCACAGCATGCAGGTTTGTTACATAGGTATACATGTGCCATGTTGGATTGCTGCACCCATCAACTCATTAGGTGTTTTTCCTAACGCTATCCCTCTCCCAACCCCACAGCCCCCAACAGGCCCTGGTGTGTGATGTTCCCCTTCCTGTGTGCATGTGTTCTCGTTGTTCAACTCCCATTTATGAGTGAGAACATACAATGTTTGGTTTTCTGTCCTTGTGATATTTTGCTGAGAATGATGGTTTCCAGCTTCATCCATGTCCCTGCCAAGTACATTAACTCATCCTTTTTTATGGCTGCATAGCATTCCATAGTGTATATGTGCCACATTTTCTTTATCCAGTCTATTATTGATGGACATTTGGGTTAGTTCTAAGTATTTGCTATTGTGAATAGTGCTGCAATAAACATACGTGTGCATGTGTCTTTATAGCAGCATGATTTATAATCCTTTGGGTATATACCCAGTAATGGATTGCTGGGTCAAATGATATTTCTAGTTCCAGATCCTTGAAGAATCACCACACTGTCTTCCACAATGGTTGAACTAATTTACACTCCCACCAACAGTGTAAAAGCATTCCTATTTCTCCACCTCCTCTCCAGCATCTGTTGTTTCCTAATTTTTTAATGATCACCATTCTAACTGGCATGAAATGGTATCTCACTGTGGTTTTGGTTTACATTTCTCTGATGACCAGTGATGATGAGAATTTTTTTTTATGCAGTCTGTTGGCTGCATAAATGTCTTCTTTTGATAAGTGTCTGTTCATATCTTTTGCCCACTTTTTGATGG